>NC_082618.1:9282126-9597595 GCF_030936135.1 Gavia stellata
ACCTTCTTGACTTTCAAGCCAGATGGAAGGTATGTTTCCCACACTCTTTACCTTGACTGTTTCTGTTTCTGGGGGTTTTGCTGTTGCTATATGTGGAAGGCAAGTTTGGTAGAATGATGAAAGTAGCAATATGCTAGTACAGACTTCTGACTCATTTACTCATCTATTTATTTGTTCTCAGATCATCAAAAAGCTTTGGAGACTTTCTCTCTTGAAAGTATCCTTTCTCACATATATTACTTCCGTTGCCGTGACTACATAGAGCTTCTTGCCCAGGTCTACCTCCTCCCAGACTTTCTTTCAGAGCATTCAAAGGTAAGGTTATTGCAGACTTATCAAAAGATACCACTCATCTTCACACTAAAGATTTTCAGGGATGTTCATCTGCTATAGTAAGAGTAACACAAGTAACACCTTGGTACCTCATCAGCTTGGCAGTAGTATATTGGCTGGTGCCAGAGTACAAATGTAAAGCTTGCCTGCTTGTTTGCTTTTTCATTCCCATCCCAATTACTCTTGAGAGTAATTTGCTTTTTCTACCACTGCTGCCATCATCCTGAATCTCCACTTTGAGGCAGGGATACTGGACCTATGTTGCCACATGTTGTTCCATTTCTATGAGCACTGAGTTATGAATCATCACAAAACTGCCGTACAAAAGAGTCTCTGAGCCAGGTGTGCGTGTGATGACCATGACGCAGGGGGATCGGAAAGGATTAGTGCCATTTTTTTTGTCCTAGAAGATCACTGAGGACCAGAAGCATCCTGCACCATCTTGGCATCCAGAAAGTGATTCTTCTCCTTCTTTCCAATACATCTTCTGTTGCTAGAAGCAACCAGAGCCTGCAGCTTGACTCTTGGGTGGACTACAGCCAAAAAGTTTCCTAGTACCTAGTGTCTTAGTGAAACGCTATTGTAAGGCAGATTTTCACCACCTCCCTTCCAGATTTATAGATTCTGCACAGCAGATCACTCCCTAAGAGGATTTAGGGAAGATAACTTGTGCCTCATTCTAACAGAGCACAAATCAGTGTTGTTTAGTTAGATTGTCTTTTGCATATCATTTCCATTTTTGGAAGCTGTTGTGTTCTTGAAAGCACAGATGGGAGTCTTACTTTTGCTTAGTGTAGTCTGGTATTTCCCTTTCTCTGCCAGGTACTAACGGTGCCCTGTTGTGTTTGCTCGTGTGGAAAGTACATGGCTTCATTAGCACAGTTACATTGGGCTGCAGTTCTCTGGTACCATCTGTGCTGATTATCTGTGTTTGGCCTGGAGCCTGAAATACTGAAGGTTGTAGGAGAACTGTAAGACCTTCTGGTGATTCCTTGGACAGGCTATAAGTGACTTGACGGGTTGCTTATTGCAGTCCAGCTCTCATTAGAATTAGTCTGATCCCTCTGTGCAGACCTGGAGCTGAGACTGGGACCACAGGAAACCTCCAGGTTTTAGTGGTTTTTTTGAGAGAGGTGTAGTTGTAGATAGTGTCATTTGGAAATATGAATTAGTGTGAAGTCTTGTTAATAATATGTGAAAGACCAACGATATGAAAAAGACCATGTTAGAAAATATTCTTGTCATAATAAACCTAATTCTTTAAGGTCTAGTAGAGACAAACTGACATGGAGAAGGCATGTGTTACCAAGCTTTATCTATGTAGCCTTCAGAATACTTTAAGTCTACTTGTTTGCTATTTTGTAACAAGTGCAACTGGGAGAAAATAAACTAAATTGCATCCTACCTGGACATATTCATCTTATAGGCAAGTTATATAACTATATATACATTCCTTTCTAGCATGAGTCATGTTTATACTGTTAAACTGATTGTTCTTAAAGTCAGAAAATTATGCATGAGGAAGATGTACAGGCTCATAGAAAAGAATTTGCAGGAAGGAGGAAAAATGAGAAAACAGAAGAATATCTTCCTTTAATTCTAACTATTTAATCTTCTTTTTCAGATTAAGATTTTTTTTTTTTTTTTCAGTTGGAGGCCCAGGGCCATTTCACAGAGTGATGTTTGCTGCAGGCTTGTACGTTCCAGTCACAAAAAGACTTCCCAGTAAAGAGTTAAATCAATAATACAGAAAATCAGTTTTCTTGTGTTGTTTCCAATTTGTTATCTTGTGCATTAATGCAAGAACTTGTAGATGCCTAGCAGTTGAGTGACATCTGAACATGCAGACACTGTAAGACTATCCATCTCCCTTCTGTATTTCAGACAAACTTGGGTCATCAAAACAGCTACAACAAATGAAGTTAGAATAAATCAAAATCCCAGGCTAATGTTTGTATAGTGTCTTGAGGGTGATGAGCCAGCAGCAGCATTGTGCTCTAGCTTCAGCTAATGATTGCTACAAAAGAAATAATTCAGCAAAGCAAACATCTTCAGGGGAGATAGATACTCAGCTCCATTGCATAGTGTCTGGAATATCTTTAAGCATCTGTTAAAATCTATGTGTCTAAGACAGAGCGCTGATATGAGCCTTAGGATCAGATGACTTAACAGTGACTACAGACAGCATGTATTCTAATTTTGGTTTGGATTTAATTTTTGAGGGAGAAGGTGAAATAAATTAGTGTTTGTGGAGAGTTGATTGAAGTACAGTTCTGATGTTTAATGATTTTTTTTCTCCAACTTCTCTTCTGCAAGGCTTTAAGTCCAGCTGTGTTGTTTTGTATTCTGTACCAGGTGCTGCAGAGGTAAGTCCGCTAGCTGTGAGTGAGCTCTGAAACTGGAAACAGGCGGAAGGGCAGCTCTGTGCTGAGTTAAGTAATGGGAGAGCTTAGTGCAGCATTTTGTTTAAGCTAGTGCGGCTATGGTCTGAGCTAGTGTCTATGCACGATGCAGTACTGCGCTTAGCAAGTGTACTAGTATGTTTGGAGCTTGAGGCTCTTTACCCTGCACTCTTATGGAGTGCTGATTATCTCCAACCTATAGAGACAGACAATAGGTGTTACACTGTCATGCACATCTGAGTATGAAATAAAAGATTGTCATCACCTTCTATAAAACATTCCAGTGCACTTAAAAAGAGGCCTTACTGATTTTTGTCATTTGTTTGCAGGATAGTAGTGGTAGTTTTTCTTTTTCTTCTGCATTTAGGTCCGACTGGTGGTAGTTGATGGAATTGCATTTCCTTTTCGCCATGACTTTGAGGACCTGTCGCTTCGAACACGGCTTTTGAATGGTCTGGCACAACAGCTGATCATCATAGCAAATGATCATAAATCAGCGGTAAGTCTGGAGCAGGTTTAAATCACAAAAGGTGCTAATTTGGAATAAATACATTACGAAGAATTAAGCAAATGTGATTTGTGATTTTTCTGTAAAAAGCAAAATAAAACTGCAAGAATGTCCTCTACATTCAAGTTTGCCAGTTTGGTTAGTAAGTGTAGATGGATTGCACAGCTAAAACTGTTCAGGTGGAAAATTCCTAGACTTGCCAAAATAAGTAAAATTTGCATTAGAAACATCCTGTGGATCTTAATTAAATGGTAGCGTATCAATTTGTCATGCTGTTTCACATCATCTTCTTTAATGATTTGGTTGGGAAAGGAATGTTCCTTTGGTGACTTTTACCTACAAAGTGCGTGCATTAAAATACATCAGAGTATGTAGCAGCTCCAACGTAATTTTCCACTCTTCGTTTAAAAATAAACTACCGTCTTAGTGGAGGCACTGTTCTTAGGGAGGAAAACCACTTTATCTGCTAGTTTGGCTTGTTCTTCTGGCACCCATGGAAACCCATAGCTTCCTTCCTGGGCATTGTTTCTACTACATTTACGCCAATATGGAGGCCAGCAAATCTGCAGCCGCGTAGCCAGCAGATGGCACTCAGAAGCTACATCTGTTCCAGAAGTTGTTTTGGCAAGTCTTTTTTACAGCACAGAAAAGCATTGTTCAGGAATTAGAGCTTACACAGTCTCAAAATGGTGCTTGTGCCTGTAACTGTTTCCAGGTGACTTGCAACCTTGTCACCCGCAACCCTCTCGCGCAATTGGCTTTTGTTCCTAACTGCTAAAAATAAGCCTCCCCTTATGCTTCCTCTGATAGCTGCAGGAGGGGAAAGAGCACAGCTCTGCATTCCGCCTGGGTTAGGCGATTGGGCTTGCTGCTGAAAGCGTACCCTCTCTCTCGCCCTGACACGAATGATGAAGCTTCTTCCTGCTGGAGTGGGTACCAAGGGAGATGAATGTTATATGACTGCTTGATTTCCACAGCCACCAGTTTACTGAGTGCTTTCACTCATAGATTGGGTACCTGGTGACCTTGAACAGGAGCAGTTGTCATTGTACAGTGTTTTTTTTCTTTGGTCAAGGGAAACATATATAATTTACTTTTATTGAACAAGTGAGCACTTTAGTAGAAACACTTCCTAAATAAACACTTGCTAAAGAAGTGATCAGTCACAGAGCTTCAGAAATGATTTAGCTCAGAGTGACCCTCTTGTTAGTCTTTGAGTTATTTCCATGGAGCTTGCAAGCAGTCTAAATTCAGCTTGCGTGCCAGAGATTGCTTGTCGGGCAGCAAAGCTGGGCAGTCCGAATGCTCTAATATGGTAGGAAATAAGCTCCTTTAGCTTCTAAAGCTGAACTTGGTGTGTTGTGCTAGGATGCCCAGACCAGCTCTTCTCCAGCAGTGAGATGAGGAGCCTTATTTGGGGCTGCTATCATCCATATATAATGAGTTACTTCTCTCAGATACGCAATATATATCTTGGGGCTTTCAGCTATGTAAATGTTTTGGTGCGTGCCCCGTGTGCTCAGTGGAATTGCTAGCTCTAGCACACTTTTCTAATTGTTCAAGCAAGAATCATACAAGCATGTCAAACAATGAAAACCCCTAGGGTTTAAGATAGGTACAATTTTTTATTTTTCATGTTTAATGAACTTTGCAATTAATATTCCTGGCTCTTTTCTGTCTCACCCACCCCCACTTCTACCAGGGATCTAACCTAGACTGTCTGTGAACCTCCTACGAGCGATTCGTGCTGCGAAAACACTCCCCCGCTCTGTCTGTTCACTTTCATTCTGCTTTGTATTGTACCCACTTGCGCATTTTTAGATTACAAGGTGCAGAAATTCTGTTAATCACTAGGCTTATGCATGTTTTGAGCAGCACCACCAAGTTCATTTATGCCACAGTGACTGAAATCTATCTCTTTATAGAGGGCTAGTGCAAGTCATGTGCATCTAAATACAGATCCAAACAGTATTTAGTACAAATACAGTGGAATATACAAGTTGTGTAGAGTTTTGCATCCCTTGGGAAGGGAGAAATTTATGTTTCTTTAAAGTCTTGAATAAAAGAAATCTACCTTCCATGCAAACTGAAAATACATTTTGCAGGGTTCTCTTATCTTGTTTTGGCTGTTAAGAAAAGATGAGCCACCTTTACAGTTTCTTCTTGTTAACACGGAAGCTTCATTACAGTTGGCAAGAGTTTTGCCTGAGTAACTACTTTATTGGTAAATGCTTCTTGAAAAATCCCTCTCTTCCCTCCCACCAGTATGCTTCTTTTCTGGAGATTTTCTGGTTTGTTTGCTTCTGTTTCCTCTTTTAGGTAGTTCTGACAAACCAAATGACAACAAGGATTGGACAAAGCCAGTCCACACTGGTACCTGCTTTAGGTAGGTGTTTAGCTTGTGAGTTGAAAACTGAGTTAATCTTCAAATGTGTGACTTTATTTGGCATTGTGTACAAAGAAAACAAAATTGTTTGCTGAATTTCTGCAGTCTAGCGGAATCCATGGTGAAAATATTAGACCCATCTAGAACTGCTAGCATTGTGGAACTCTACAGTAGTGCTTATCTATGTCAGAGTTGTGATTATAATTAGGAACTGTCAAATTGTATTCCGAACTCAAACGTGGTGTGCTGATTAGAATCGTGGTTAGATTTTTGAAAAGGGATTGCAAATATTTTTAAAAGTTATGCCATTTTCAGATTGCAGAAACTCAGAGATTGAGAGTGTTGTTGGATTTTTTTTTTTCCTTTTTAAACCAAAATTTTTAATACTAAACTTGATATTAGATCTATCAGTATTCCTTAAGATGGCTGAATCACCCTTTATGGGGAAGCAGTAGGTACTAAGAACTCTCTGAGTAACTAGGTTTTTAGACGTGCAGCTAATGTATTGCAGCCTTCCCCTGAGGATCTTAGGCTGTGGAGTTACCTCTATTCCAGCTGCAGCTGTGTCAGCTAAGGAGGCCACTACCCCTCCTGGAGGTCACTGCCACATCCTGTATGTTGCCTGAGCTGTTTATGTGCTTGTCTCCCAATCCATTTCTGCCAAAAGTGGGCCAGGTAAGCTTGAGCTTTTTAAATAATAAGTAAACTTCTGATAAATCAGGTAATGTAGACTGAAATTGGCTAGTGAATGATCACGCCAAAAATGTAGGGATGGACCTGGGGGCAGTAGACTTCTAGCAGGAATGTCATGATGAACAGGTTAAAGCACCAGTAGAGGTTTCACACCTCAGACTATACTGCAATTTCCTAAATTCCCTGACAATCATTCAGTGCCTCTCCAAAACAGTTTAAATTGTTTATTTTGCCATTACACTTGAACACATTCCATTAATTATTTGCAACGGTGTTTCATATTTGCTGCATAGCTGGAACTCTCTACCCGTTGCTCTCTACAGTTATGATGTAGAGGGAAATTCTGTGTGGGATCCTCAAACACAGCCTGCCCATAGTGGGTTTAAGTGGTTTTTACAGGCTGCTCCGTTTTGCCCTGTAATGAGCAGAGTACCTCATGTAGACTCTTCTGCTGTGGTCACAGAGGAAAATAGCACAGTACTTCTGAAGTAGAGATTTTAGCAAATTAAGAAAAAGCTCAGCGTTTAAATCTTATTTCAGGTTGTAACTTCATATTATTTTATGATGCATTTAAAGGGCACATATTCTCTGTCCACAGCTTCAGTTTCTGTGAACTAAGTAATGTTTCCCTTGTTCTGGAGGGAAGGGAGTAGAAGGGGACAGTACAAAGGCAAAGATGTTCTCAGTGTCCGTACAGGCATTGAACCATTTGGCACAGATGTCAGATAAAATGAACAAATACAGAACATCTCCTTCGAGAATGTGAAGAATGTGGAATTTTGAGCTGTACATGCAGATAAAGACCCAGCTTCCGGTATCTGACCCTTTTTGTCATTCTTGCCTCTTGCTCTCTGATGTATTATTTTTGGCAGCCTTTCTGGCTACAAGCTCAAATAAAGCTAATAGCTGCTGTCTTTTTTAAATAGCCAGCGTTGTTTGAGAGCTGTTGTGTTTATTGAGTCATAGGGACAGTAAAGAATGTGAAGACATTCAGAGTAGGTTATAATTCAAAGATATCCTGTATTTTCTTGCGCGTATTTTCTTTTACAAACATTTAATTTGACATAACCTCATACTGACCATAAACTGATTATAACTCTCACCAGAATGCATGTGTAACCACATAGTATTGTTAAACTGAGTAGTGTGTACTCTTACAAAAATGAAAGTTTGTACCGGATGGTAAAATATTTAAGCTAAGAGATATTCCTCTCATCCTAAACAGCGATATCTCAAGTTGAGCATTTCAGAGTGTACAAAGCTGTTTTCATTTTGATGTGAATTTATTCCATAGACTCGGTGCAAATATTGAGCTGGTGGATTATAAGGTGATTTTTATGACCCACTCTGAAGGGATCCTATTTCAATACTCTCATCGTAAAGACTAAAGAACCTCCTACTCCTCCATGGTTGGTTGTAACCGAAGGAACTGTTGAGGGAGGGGTCAGCAGCAAAATCCCAAGTAAAATCAATCCTATTGCCTCCCCTAAATAGGTTTTTTCCCCATTGATTGGTAAGCCTTAGAAAAACAGCCTTTTCTAAGACTTCACGAGAGCATTAATCTCTAAATTCTTATTCAGCTTCCTAGCAGAATGGAAGTTCTTAATTATGGAAAAAAAAAAAAAGCACAGATGCTGCAAGGTATTAAGTCGAGAGCTTTATGAAGGGGACAGCTTTCTTTCCCACTAGTGATAGCTAAGCTGGCTGTTCCTAGACATTTCTACTGGGTATATTTAGAAAGGAGGTCAAATATTAATCTACAGCCAGTTTAACTCAGAAATATCTCATTTTACAGTAGCATTTTTCTCTCATATTTGATACAGTTGAAACATTCTGGTGTGGAATTTGTACCCATTGTAAAATGTGTTTCCATCTCTGACTTGGAACCACATCTGATAGCCAAAATCTTTAATCTCAACTTAGATACAGTGGAGCAAGTTCTGGCAAGATGCCTAGAGGGTCTAGGTCTTTGTTACAGTTGAATAATTTTTTTTCTTCTCTGTGCTATAGTGAATACCAGAACACATGGGGCATGTGGGGCTGATGATGTGATGGAGATCAACAAGTGATTCAGAAGTTACAGGGCTGCATGCAGGTGAATAGGAGAAGCTTGCAGCACTTAACCAAAATGGCTTTTAAAATGCAATCCATCTTTGGACTGCTGACCATCTCCTGGGAAAAACAGAGGAAAACACCCAATAAAACTGTCTATAAATTTATTGAGCTCGTGGTCAGGTGTGAACTGAACTAGTAGGACTGTTTCCCCTGAAATAGGATAACAATCCAAGTTTCCTTCTCTCTTTCCACCACGCCCCCCCACCCCTTGCTCTTGGTTGTGTTCTTTTGCATTTTGCTGTCAGAAGCAGAAGACTGCTTCAGGGGCCCTTAATACTTTAATAATCATTGACTTTTTCCCAGAGCTTGTATCCCAAAGGGAGTGATGTTTGCTCATAATTATGCCTGAGAGACAGAATATTGCAATTTTGAAGTAGGATTTAGACATACTCACTAGACTTCTTCAGTAGTAATTAGAAAAATCTTTTCTTCATGCTGCTTCTGTTTTCAAGATTTGTCTAGTACGTGTCCTTTATTAGGTATATATAAAGTCTTTCTACAAATATGGATGTATTGCATCAAGCTTTCTATAAAACACACTGTGAGTACAGCGGTTATTCCTTGTCTCAGTATATTTGATAAACTAGTTGTGAAATCCTTGCATATATGAAAAAGATGTGATTCATTAGTGCAAGAAAGGTATTTTTATGTTTTAATCATGGGGTTTTTTTGGAAGACTGGTCTAATTTCAGTTCAGTTTACTGATGATGATGCTGTTACAGGAGATAAATAAAGTGGCCTGTTATTTTGTGTCACCCAGGAGAAAGCTGGGGACATGCTGCTACTGTCCGTTTAATCTTTCACTGGGACAACAGTCAGAGGTAAGTGAAAAGTAGACCAGTAAGGTATATAATACTACTGACTAGTGTGACATTTGAGAATCTTTTTCAGATTGGCCCTAGAGGCCAAGCAGGGATTTGAATTTGACTTCTGGCCTTAGTCTGCCATGTCCCAGGCTGCTGAGGCTCAAGAAAAGCTTTCTAGTTCAGCCTAAGACAGCGTGGGCTGAACTGTCATGCTCCTCCTTCTCACCATGGTCAGCTTGCTGCAGCACTGTGTTTTCTTTCTGACGAGATGCCATGTCTCGTCAAAATATAACATCCTAATGGCAGTTGCTCAGACACAAGAATTTAGGATCTGGTGGCTAAATAGAAATTTATTTTTTTTTACTATCTGCATTTTGTAAGCAGGGAGTAGAATTTCTTTGCTTCAGTGTTTTAGGCCCCAGTCAGTATGAAGCCAAAGATGCCAAAGAAGGCTTTCCACCTAGAAAGTGATTCTCAGGAGGACAGAGCATAGGCCCACTGACCCCTGAGCCTCAGTGGCAGCCATTGGACCTTTCTGCTTTTGACTTGCAGCAGGGTGGTTCTGCAAAACTGGACAGTCATGCAGATACCAAGTTACAATGACCTGCAGAGAGGTAAAAAGAGAGTTTCATTTTACTCCCAGTGTAGAGCTGACCTATGGAGGTTGATTTCAAAAGCCTGAAGGAGTGATGACCCTTCTAAAAACAGTACGAAGTTCTGTCTGTTGCAATGAGATCTTTTCTGTTACCTGGTTCTTTTTTCCCCTCTTCAGTATATTGCAAGCTCACTCCTCTTTCCTGGTCAGTTAAATTTGTCTGTATATAGAATCACAATGCAGCAATTTGAGATTAAGAAGCCTTGCTTCAATTCCCTATCTTCTGCAAACAGCGAACAAAACTGCTACTGTAATGTTGTTGTGCATAGTTTTGCTTGTTAAACTTGAAAGAGAAATGCAGTGACACTTTTTTGTGGAGTTTTGTTTTTTAAATTCTAAGTTTGAAGGCAATGCAGAATGATTACAGCAGGCTGTTTAATTTGGAATTAAATTAACATCACTGATTAGTTAACAGCCTTTATAAGAGAGAAGTTGCATCAACATAATGATTGCAGAGTGAACAAAAGTTAATTTTATATATCAAAAGTAAAGAGCTTTTTTCTCTGCCACACAGTGAGGAAGGTTGTGGATCCAGGTTCCAGAAAGCAAGCCAAAAAAAGACAAATATGTTTTATTTACTGTTCTAAATATGCAGCTAATACAGAGCCGGGCCTGCAGAAGCATAGCAATTCCAATTACAACTGCCTACCTGTAAAAGGCAGAAATAGCTAGATCCTGTTGCATTTTTACATGAACTACCTACACCTGATGATCCATCGTGGTTTTGTTCTTGTTTTTATATTAGGTTATTGAGGCACAAAGATGACCATTTGAGAATCCATTTGCCTGGGTTTTGTTTTTTTCTTAAATTGTGCTTTGGCCAAATATGATACCTGTCTCTTTCTTTCTCTCTACTACTGAAAATGTCAGAGCTTAATTATAAGGGTTCTCATTGCTGTTGGGAATGATCCTCTTGAGTCAGAGGCATGCAGCAGAGCTCCAGCTGAGGGCTTGTAAAAGCATGGCTTCTGCAGCTTCAGATTTAGGCTATTTTGTAAAGTATAACCCACCACTTAGGTGTTCTGAGGAATTCCCTGTGCAGCTAATGTGAAGTGGCAGTGTTCCTTAGGCTGTAATTACGTGCTCTCTAATAGAATGGCACCTCAGGGAGGAAAAAAACCCCCAAAAATAATTAACGGGATCTTTGGCAGGATGTCTTGATACAGAGAGCAGAACACTTCCTATATTGGCTTTACATAAATGTAAGTTTTGGGGAGGTGGGCATGGTGCAGACTAGCAGCCCTGGGACTGGTTGAAAAATCCCTTGCTTTTGAGCTGCTTTGCAATCTTCTATCTATATTCTGCAAGCATCTATTGAGCTAGGTGCTGTATAAGCACAAATCAAGATGCATTGCTTAGAGTCTAAATGCACAAAATCAAGGAAGTGTTAGAGGAGAAATACAAGAGAAACGATTTTCTCAAGGTTATGCTGTATGTCAGTGGCAAGGTCAGGCTTAGAAATAGAACATCTTATTCTCATTTTCCATCCACTAGGTCATATTGACAGGCTTGTGAAATCTCTGGGGGAAAAAACCTCCCTAGAGGTATTTGAATTCTTGAGGGTATCTCCCAACTCTGAGGTCAATGAACAAATGATTGGTTGATAGAGTAGGAAAGAATTGTGCTCAAAACCTTTTTTGTTTGCATTTTAAGAAAGTGACATTTGGAATTAATTCATAATGAATATTGTTCCAAAAATGTGATCAAATATTGTGATGAAACAAGACTAATTAATCATTCACTCTTTTCGGTAGGTCTACATTGTATTTGAGCTAACAGGTTATGTAAGGATGGGAATTTGGCATCCACAGTTTAAATTACTTATATGAAAATACATACATAAGAATTCCACTGGTCACCTACCCCATGACTGTGGGAAAATTTGCGTCTGGTCATTTGGTTACTTGGAATTTTCATTATTGTATTCACTAATCATAATTACCTGTTTTTTGTTTAACCAGGTTGGCAACGTTGTACAAATCACCGAGTCAGAAGGAGTCAACCATCCCATATCGCATTACAGTCAGTATTTCTTTTGGCATGGAAGTACAGAGAAGGCAGCAAATTGTTAGCTGTAAAGGAATTTTCAGACACATAGACAAATCTGAGAATGATGTTTGCTTTCTTAGTGTTGCCTTTCAGTTGCCTTCTGAAGGTAACCAGTAATACTGGGATGTCTCCAGGTTTATGAATATTTTGCACCTTTTCTCTTTAGAAAAATGACCCAGCATGTTAGTCATCTTAGAGTTAAAACATTTTGATTTCCAGATCAAATTTACAGGTAGCCTGTCCCCATCTGTTCTGTGCTAGTACTGCTTATTTTATCTGCCCTTGGCCTAAGTGCAATTACAGAGAACAATCATGCACTCTCTGAGCCTTCATTTTGGGAGACTTGAAAAAGCCAAGCTGTTTTCTCCCTTGTCAGGTAGGTTATTGTTTCCCTAGTGACTCTTCTCTGCATCTGTTCCAGTTGAGTTTATCTTTTTAGGACAAGGGTGACCAGAATCGTACATGGTATTCCAGATGTCTCACCAGTGCTTCGTGCCATACATATTTCCACATCTCTGCTTTAAGTGCATTGCCTGATAAAACCTAGGTTGTATTTATCTCTTCAATAGCTCCATCCTTCCGGTGACCCTATGGCCAGCCAATATATACAGATTTTTCTCTTCTGTCACTATTATATGAGGAGCTTCCAGCTTATGGCTGGGGTCCTTATTCATCCCTAGTTAAATCCTGTGATTATTTTCTTTTGTGGAGTGCTTAGATACATATTAATGAGAATACATACTGTCTAAGCGGTATTTAGGTTTAAAAAAAAATCCACCACTCTACTGTTATATCTTCAAATGTCAGATACATAGGTACATGCCATAACTATTGGCTATGTGTCCTCATGGAAACACGTTGCCATAGCATTTCCTGCAGATTTTAATGCTGCCATAAGAGGAGATCTTCAAACTATTGAACAGAAATCAGATTTTTTTTTTTTTTTCACTCCTGAATGTTTTTACCTGGACAGAAGAAATACTGCAAAAATACATTTTTTTTTTTTTCCTTAGTTCTTTAAAGGCTGGAAGGGTAAGTGGAACTACATCCCAAGGTTGTTTGGATCATGTGATGTGAGTGTGCAGCCCTTTCTTGCCAGCTGACAAACAGATGGATTTTATCTTAGACAGTTTAATTGCCTTTTCCTTTCAGTTTTATATGCATTATAAAACAGCTATGCTCTCTTCTTCTGTGTGAATGCACACAATCTTTAAATACAGTTGAGACTGTATCCTGATCAAAGATTAGTTAAAACTTAAGATTATCCCTGTGTTTTTTCCCTTAATCCTGTTGAGCTGTTTCAGCAGACGGTTTCTGTAAGTAAAAAATGTATTATCCCTGTTTCTTTCATGAAATTCAGGTCCAATTGCAACAATCTGCTGTTACCATTTCTCATTCCCATCTCCGTAGTTAAACTGGAAGATGTAAATACATGTTCAATGTTTCCAAATCTGATTTAGCACATCTATGTATAACCAGCGTACAAAAAAGATAATTAAAAAAATAATAAATTCCTCAAGCCTCGATCCTCAAAGATGTTTAGGCTTATGCAAATTGGACACTTTGATACCATTGACAAACTGGCTGTTCAGTGCCTGTAAGCCGATGGAGAAATGTGTAACTTGCTGACCAAGCTCTAGTGCTTTTTCAGCTGTGTCCTTTCCAGTATACTGGCAAGTTGGTCACCACTCTGAGCAAGTGTGGAAGCTGTGGCACACCTATCAAGTGAAACAGAGTTTCTTTCACAGGCTGATAAGGATTAAGTCTTAAATGCAGAGTGTAGAAATGTAGTTCGATTTATGTACAAGGGAGTAAGTAGATCATCTCATTCACCTAAATTTCCCAGGTAATGTGACCTGATTATTTCATCGTGAAAGACGACCTATATTCTGGGTAGGAATTGTCAGTATTTCCCTGAACTGTGGAGGGTCTGCCAGACTAGCAATGAGAATACCACTCAAGTAATAAAGCCATCTACCTTTGTCAATCTTGATGCAGACTGTAGATGCCAGAAGACGTTAAAGAACAATTCAAAATGACCATAGACTATCTTGAGCTTTGTAGTTCCTTGGTTCCATTAGCCGTGTTCTCGCCATCTAAAACCCACTAACAAGCTTCACAAATATACACAAAATTCTTGTATTTTCGAGGTGCTATGCCCAGAAGGTACATGCCTTTAACTAAATGCAAAACATCCATACTAAGCAGCCTACTTTATTGTGTTCTGGCCTTTATAACCATTGGAATGTTTTTGCTGGGAGTCTAGCATGCTAGATTAAGTGGATTCTTGGCTACAGATCCACCTTTGTGCCTAAGGGAAATGGCAGAGATTAGATGCAAGCAGCAGTGAAACACTAAACTTGAAGATTCCCCATTACGCTATTTAGAATAACACTTGAGTTGCTTATAATAGCAGAGGGACTGCACAAATTCTGCCCTTGTGGCACCTCTTGCTGTTTGTTCCTTTAAAAACATAGCAGGCAGTGTGAGGTGAGGCATTTAGAAATAGAAATACAGAGATTGGAGACTTAAGCAAAATATGTTGATTGGTTTTTGTTTTGTTTTGGATTGATCTTGGTGTGGGACACATTGGCATTTTAGAAAAGTCACATCTGATAGTAATTCTACCTGCTTTTTCACACTGCACCGACCTAAAATGTCAGCTTTCCTGAAATGCTCTCATCCCTACATTGTCTTTACCTGAGCATTTAGGATCCCCAAAGCAATTTCTTTTTCTGATTAACCCCTTTTCCTCTCTAAGTGTGCACTGCAGTGAGAGTCTTCACTGAGCTGTCAGCAGTGCTCCCTGCACAGCATTTGTCTGGAGTTGGGAAGACAGACAGTTGCAGGCTACATGTAACATCTCAGTATCTCCATCTGCACTGATGACATGTTTAACTAAGTGATTTTCCAGATCTTTCATATTTTAAAATCTTTTAAAAAAATCATTAAATTGTGAGCTAAGGTAACAGAAAATACGAATGGTACTAAGCCAAATAGGTACCATTAAGTTCTGTCCTGAGCAGCAGCATCTAGTTTTCTCTTCCGCATTTAGTTTTTGGCAGTTAAAGGTTCTCATCCCATTGTGTCCCATAAATTACTATGCTGGGACAGTCTTTGCAGTCTAGAGTCTGATTCAGATATGCTGTTCTCTAACATCTCATTGATGTTCATTAGGTAGATACATGAAACAAAAATATCCTAGGTTTTGGAAATTGACCGTTTTGTTTCTGACGATGACTGAGGCAATTAATCCAGTCCTCTACTTGCTTCTGCGGGAGCTTGAGTAAGGGCTCAAGGATTTGTCTTCTAATTTATTTAAATAGGCAACATATGTTAATTTACAGAGAAGCAGTGCTTCATAGCCATAGGGGTTATTAGGGGTAAAATGAAAATGATAGTCTGGTTGGTGAAAATAAAATATCCTTAAAATATAAAATGAGGAGATACAGTTATTAGTTGGCATGTGTGTTGAAAAGCTTGCAGTTTTGAGCTTAGCCTGGTCTATAAAAGTTCTGTGGCCACTCATCTAAAATAAATGACAGCATCATACCTTATTCTGATCTTCTGGGAACTAGTTACTCATGCTTTATATCCATAGAAGTGTTATCACATGATTTTGCTTATATGTTACAGTCTCATGGCTTCCGAGATGTGCAGCCCCCAGCTGTCACTCAAAATGCGGAAGATACTGAAATGAACCCTCGCAAACGGCCACGGAGAGAAGAGGAAAAGTAATAGCAATGCAAAAATTGAATGTTAAAAAATGTGTGCTACATGAGAACGGTTGCATAGTGAACATGCAACCAAAGGTAGCCTGAGAGACTGTAACTTAAATTCCTGCTCTGGACGTTATTTTAACATTAAGACTGCAATATGCAAAATTCTGTCGCAGGAAATTCATTTGTATATGGCATAATTTTACTTTTATAATAAAAAAAATCTATGTTTCCTATAACGAGGCTTTAGCTTTTTTGGGGGAGATGGTAGAGAATACTACTTTGCGTAAAAAACCAATGAACTGTGAGCATCTGATACAGTACATTTAATGACACAGGTCTTGATCAGTCATCTGGTTTTGTGTGTATCTGAATTTTAACAAGGTTTCATACAGCAATCTGCTCACATGCCTCAGACCAGGGCAGAAGGCAGTGGAGCTGCTGTGATGGATGCTTTAAGATAAATGCCTAAATGCTGTGCCAGAACGGGGCATTAGCCCCTACCTGCTGCAAAGTCCTCGATCAAGGACAATCAAAGCACTGTTTTGAACTTCTCATTTATCTTGTAGTGGTAACAATAGAGATGAAAGACTAGGTCTGAGGGAGAAAAGACTTAATCCAGCACGGTAATTTTATGTTCCTATCTTAGTAAGTAAGAATATTTTACCATCGCTCAAGCTTGAACCAAACTACTGCATAGCCCTTAGCTTCCATGTTCTTCTTTTCCCAAAGCATTCAGAATGAAGGTTCTGTAATCACAACCTGTTTTTTTTGTGGCTTTAATAAAGAGGAAACCCAGGCTTCTTAGACACCAGCAATATATTAGCAGCTCCAGAATCTAACCAAACGAAAGAATGAATGTACACTGAAAATACAGCAGGGATTTGTCCTCTTTTTATTAAGAGAAAACAAATCAATGAGATCGTTAGAGGAGAGGAAAGGTACTGCAGTGCAAAATAGTAATTACTTCAATTGTGAGAAGTATTTGTCTCTACACATGCACACATATGACCCCTTTCTGGCATAGTGCTTGGTAGTGTTATAGCTGTGGAAACTCAGCCAGCAGGCTAAATGGAGAATTCAAGTTGTGGGAGTCACTATCTTTAAATTTTAATTTAGTGACACTAAACTGACTTTGCCTTGAAACAAAATTCAGTGCTGAATTTGAGTCACAAAACCTCTCTATTTAAAAAGCTGCAAAAAAAGTGGCAGTGATTTTTGGATCATTATAGTGTTTAGATATAAACTACATAATAAAATATTAAAAGTATTCAATTGCCATGCAGCAAGCTGGGCTGTGTCAAAATTTTAAAACTGTGAGTCAGGGAGAAGCTCTCAAGCAAGCATGACATAGAAGAAGAAAGGCGGCAGGATTTGTGACTCAGACAAACATTTTGGTGCAGGAGACACAGGCAAACAAAAGGATCCTACCGCATGTGATGTCAGCAAGCAAGTGCTCCATTTGGGAATAATAGCTTCCTACGTATTGCAGTGCAAGAGGAAGGGGGAGCTAGCACAGTACACATGCCTACGTAGCCACGAGCAAAACCATCCATTAATAACGTTGTAGCAATATTTTAAGAGGCACTGCTGGTTACTAGTGATAGCTGCTATCTAACGTGCTTGATACTTAACGGAAAAATCCATTTCTCTCAATTTATTGTGTTGTGATTTAATATCCTCAACACATTCCTCCATGTGAGAGCAGAGTAAGGACATGTCTCCAATATACTATTAATTTTGTCTGACTGTGTTTTTTTGTTTGTAGTAGAGTAGCATCCAGAAGCCCCCGCTGAGACACTGATCCTGTTATACCAAGATAAATCGTTTTGTCTGAGTAAATGTTAGATCTTCCAATATTCTAGGCATCATTATCAAAATAAAAAAATTGTGTAGTTACTGGTTAACAGTGGGAGTTACAAAATGCCCAAAGGAGGCATTGGAGGCTCTCTATGCTGAGATTTTTAAATTTTTTTTTTCATATTGAAGCTATTACAAAAATCAGCTCTGCAGACCAGAACTAGAGAGAAGGATCTGTTGGCAGAGACAAAATTAGATTAAATGAGCCAGATTTCGTTCTCATCTGCTGGAGGGAGACAAGGAAGCTGTTCCAGGCTTAGAATTATGTATAAAGAAAGAATTTGACCGTTGCCTCACCAATAAATCTTCCGTGGCAAGTTGATATTTTCTTTATGTGCCTGGAATTCTCTTGCATTTCACAGCATCAGTGCACAATAGTGCGTGGCATGAGAGAATTTTATGACTGCACAAAAAGTGAGATTCTAACTAGCCAACATCACAGCACTGAATCAAAAATAAACTAGGTTGTTTGATTTGCTGCTTAAGTCCCAGTTTTCTGAAAGCCAAGAGCTTTAACTATCATGCTGAGTTTAGAATTATTCCATTTTGTAGGGGCGACATTTACTTGTGGTGTAGGAACCTACTTCGTCACCACAACAAGAATACAGTATCTACCGCAGGGCTTGGCAACAGGAAAACATTGTGGTCACAGTAGACTTCTCAAGCCCAGAATCCTGCTTTGAAACTCTTTAGTTTGGACAGGGAAAATAACAATTTATTTCTTCCTGATTTTATGTGTTCTGCACCTTTTCCATTATGAAACACTGAGAAACCAACTAGCCTCCAACTAGAATAAATTTAAGAAAACAGAGAAGAAATAACTTAACTGAAGGTAAGAAGGTGTAGCCAAGGTTCAAGTTATGCAATCAGACAGTCTCATATTGAAGTCAATTACAAACTGATTGACTAATATGGAAGGAGATTCAGCTGCTAACCTGCATGTTGAATACAATGCTGAGAAAAGTACATTTCAAATATAACATCTACTTTTCTATTGACTTTCAGTTACTGTTCGTTCTTTATTTTGGGGGGACTAAACTTAGAATCAGATTTATTCTAAGGTATTTAATGGATTAACGACAAAGGTGAAATCCTTACTGACTACCTTTTTAACTCCACCCTTTTTCTGAACAAAAGAAGATATGTAAGTTGGAAGGACAAGCCATTGTGTTCCAGCTTCTCAGAAGAGATTGTTTTTACCACGCTTGGGATTACAGTTATTTAGAAAGGCACATTAAACTGTATTATACTGGTTTAACACATGCTAATTCTATATGAAATATATTTGGTTAAGTTTTGAAGCATGGTTTGATGATTTCTTGTCCTAAGACAGAGTACCTTGAGGGAAATTGAGTAAATAGAGCACTTACATTGCAGTAACACAAATATTACAACTGAGTACACAAGGGAAATACTACTTCTTTCTACAGGATGAGAACCAGGGAACTTAACCTGTGATTCCCAAGCCAGTTCAAGCACAATGGCCCTGCTAAGCATATGCACCCAGGAGCCTGGCTGTGAGGGAACGTGAACCACCGGCTGCCGGAGCTGGCAGTGTCTTAGGGCCACCGAGCAGCCTGCCCAGTCCTCCTCCGCACCAGTCTTCCCCTCGACTGGAGGAACCAGTGCCAGCTGCTACCTGCTCTGGGCTTCCTCTCTCCCTGGCTCCCCGGGCTGCATGCTCAACATCTTGTGGCTTCTAGCCATAGAGTCATTTTGGATGATTAGGGTCAGGAGAGTTGGCTTCCCTCGGCTAGTGCAAGATTTCTGCATTAATGTTCTATACTGAAGAATTAAATAACTGGGAACTGGCCCCCTTCCCAGTACTGAATTTCACCCACAAATGCCCCCACTGCTAAACTGTAAGCTACTGTCTTGCTTCCTACAAGCAAGAAATATTCCTAAATACGCACCATTTATTTATTAGAGAGTCTAAGCTCTACACAGTTTTTACTGTTATAGAAATTATAGAAATAATAAATGGTAATAAAAGCAATAGTTCAATCACTATACAAGCAGTAAAAATGTTAGCTTATATGCTGAAAGAATGCATAGAAAAGTATGTATTTTACTAAGTCATTCTTCAAGAATTATAGCTAATACTGTTCATTTTATTACAATAATTACTTGCCATTGATATAAATGGAGCCAGAGAAACATCAGGGTATTAAAAAAATAAATAAATCACATTTCCATTTCAAACAATGAGAAGGGGTAATGTTTAAAATACAAAATATCTAGCAATGTATATAGGAAAGCAAAAAGGAAACTCTACAGACCTCAATAAATGGTTCTAATTGCATCTGGATGCTTTTCTCAAAGCCTCCAAGTGTGCAAGTTTGAATACTTGCTCAGTTTGGTATCTCACATTGCATTATTTTGGAGTTTTAAATTTATGACATGTATACTTCTAATACTCTAATTTATTTACTATGAACCATATTTTAGCAACACAGTTACAACTACACTTACTTAGTGATTCTTTCCGTATTATATATGTTGCTAAAATAAAATGTTTTGGACTAAAGAACAAGTTGTCTCCTTAGCATGAAAATTATGCCTATAAAGTATAGCATGTCAATATGAGATTGTAACATAATTTGTGCTATATAAGCTTACTACAGATTTGACTGTAAATATTATGGAATACAGCACATAAATGTATCTCTCTAAAAGTCATTTATTGAGTCATTATTTTGTATAATTAACACAAATTTCTGTGGCTAAATCATAGAATTTGAGACTGTTCAAAGTTAGCATCAGCTGCGTACATACTTTAAACTCTGTGAATCCTACCATTCTATTTTATCTGTACTCTTATAGCACATAATGGCCTGAGTCTGGACACAACAGTGGTTGGTTTCTGGTACTCATGTAAGTGGCTGATTTTTTTTAAGAGACATTTTTAAGTAGGTGACTGGAGCAGGATATCACAGAATCAGGAATCTAATCTACAGTGAGATGATGAACAAGTCATTTAAAGTAAGTCTGTGGAAGAACCAATATAATTTTTTAAATCCCACTAGGCACCTGCCTTAACAAGCCTGGCTTAAACTTTGCTCTCATTTTGGGATGAACTTCACCCTGCACCCTAAAAGGGCAGAATATGCACACACCCTTAAATCCCTAGAACAGACTATAAATAGGATTTAAGTGGTACACTGTTTTGTATTGCCTCCTCTGAGCAAAAGTGAGCTTCAGGCTTAGGAATTCCAGTAGTGCTATATTCACACAGTGCGGTGTGGTGGGACGTCGGCCTCAGATGAAATGTGTTGCAAAAATGGAAAGTACAGAGGAAGGGCCCGGCACAGTAACACTGCCAGCAAGCTCTGTTTTTTGCTGATATCCAGGAGGACTGCGCCCCTCATCTCCGTTTAGCAGTAAAAGGAAATTATGATAATGAAGAGTGACTGATTGCTGAAGTGGATCAACCTTAACAAGAAGATATTGGACTCTGGTGTGCTCCTGCCTGCAGGATGATCTCATGATTTGACAACATCCAGACCACATTACTAAGTGTTATGTGGTCAGCTGTGTTTTGCTGAGGCAATCCCATGGGCACTAATCTACAGGCACACTTCAGTCAGTCAGTCAAAGGTTTTATGATGTAACAAATTTTGCCTTTGTTAACAGGAAACAAGGTACGTTGTGCTGTACCTGCTTTGACAGTGTTCCAAACCTGTTTAGTCATTTTTAACGGCTCAGCTTTTCATGAATTCTTCATTCCTCATACTTTTGTCCAACAGATTTCCGAATCTAACTAAATAGGCATGGACTAATACTCTGTTTCTCACTATTGCTATTCAAAGAACTCCCTTTCCTAAACAGGGGTCTGAAAGGAAGGCTGAAAATGGAATTTTCCTTTGGAATGGGATTGGAAATTTCCATGACAGCTGGAAGTGGGATTCAGGCCTGAAGTCCTGTGTTTTGCAATGGTTGTGGATACTTCAGAATAATCTTTGACTATTAAACTGGAAAAGCTGACTTGACCTTAAAACCCTTTTCTTCTAGAAAGAAAAAAAGCAGCAAGAGAAAGAAATAGAGATAAGGACTTTGGTATTTAAGAAAATCCTAATACAGTACATATTATGGTAAAGGAACCAGTAAAACTCTGGTAACAGAAGTTACTGTGCTTTTTAAAACTGCAGTTGAATGAAGACGGAACCTAAGAAAATTGACTGAAGCTTGATGCAGCTTGTCAACAAGAGCCTTCTCACTGTATTCCTTTCAAATTCTTGCTGTTCTTACTCTTAAGCAATTATTTTAGTGAATTGAACAATAATTATCTCATTGAGTTTGAAGAGCTATAAAAAGAACAGACTTCTATATATTCACATTCACGAGGTGACTGATGCTGATCATGTGAATACATATAAAGAATTTTAATCTTTTTCAACAGTATATTGCAAGCATCATTTCTTGTATTATCCTGTATACACCACCACATTCAACAGAAGACATGCCTTCAAAATGAGAACAGCCAAAGGCTTGGAAATACTTGCTCTTCTCGTGGTTTCATCTGGCCAGGAAAACAGAATATAGCTTCTCAAATTACTTCTGGTTTATTGCAAAAGCCCTACTTTTTAAAGACATCACTTTAGAAAGGCAATTTATTTACTGTTGGGTTTTCCCATTATACTCTTTTGTATGGTATTGAAGCACATAGCATAGGTATATTAAATATTGCCAAATCATTCTTCATGCCCCTACATGTTTTCTACTTGTCAGTGTACAGGAATCACTTCCAAAGGTTACAAAAAATTAAAAAGCACTTATTTTTGCACTCCATACAATTCAGGTCACCTCCCCAAGGCCTGCTCAGATCCTGCTTATTTCTCACCAGCAAAATGAGAAAAAGGAAGACATCATTTTAAGGCTAAAATAAAACAGGAAATTAATTTTAAAATAAATTATTTTAAAATAAAAGAATTTATTCTAACACAACACTGTAAAACCTTCTTTTAAAAAAAAAATGCAACATGATGTAGCTGGAAAAGATACAAAAACTTGTGTTTCCTTCTCAAGTCAGGCGCAAGTCTTATCCTCTCTTTGACAATATGTTGCAAACCAATGATTTCAGGCTCAAAATTTTATGAATTGCGAGTTTATTCCATCCACCTAAGCTCATCACATAGGAACCATTCATGTTGCTGCTACCCAGCAATCCAGAGTGCACTGAGGCATTCTAAATTTAGCTTCCAGAGTTACTGAACACTAAAACCATTTCATAACAGTACCAAACACGCCTCTCATAGATCAGTGCTTTACTTGATAATACATCGTATTTAGAGCTTCCTTTTCTGGACAGCAGTAAGTAACAGTGTGGCTACCTTCTGTGGTAATTGCCCACCCCACTGTCTCCACACAGCGAAGTGATAGCAGGTTCCTGGCTGCCTAACTTAGCCATACCACCCACAGCTACCGTATGTTCCACATCGCAGGTTAATAAGAATGGTTTTTCACCTTTCCCTCCCAGAAACAAATGTCAGCATGGCTTAGAGCCATAAGCTCTTTATTTAATATTGAAGCAAAACAATGCTAACTTGACCGTAGTGCCAAAACTTGATAAAGTGTCCTGAGTACAAAGTTCTACTCTATTTCATTTTAATTAGTGCCCTTTGCAATTAGACAAATGATGAAAAGCACATGGGGACTGCCAAGATGAATCAAGGACATCTGGTAACTTTAACATTTCAACATGAAACAGAATAGGTATTACTCTCAGATACTCTTATGTGCTGTTTGAAACAACTAAAAAAAATATATGATTAACAAAAAATTAAGAAAAAGGCTATCTAAATGCTTTTGAATCTTTTCTTAGATAGCCTTAATTGCTGTTTGTCATACAACATGAATCAGATCATACATCTTGTTGATTGAATTAGCTGTTACTTCCCCAAGATATTGTTACAATAGGCATTTTTAGAATTGAGATCATATTACACTAAGATTATCTGGATTATAGTTTCTTAGAAACTCCAACTGCCTCTGAATTACTAGTGAAAAAAAACTAATCATGAACTTGAAACTGCTTTTTTGATACTTGCATTGATATGCATTCTCTTGAGGCTTGTGACTCACTGATGACGCAGTACACACAAACCTAAAAAATAGAAACAAAAGCCAGCAATGACATCACCAGCTGCAACTGTGGGCTATCTCTTCAAAAAGAACTGCAATGTTTTTTACCCCTCAAACCCACCTGGCATTCCTAAATAGATTAATGTTAAATTGAAAATATATAAACGGTATACTGAAGAAAAAATACTTAGAGATATTCTTTCAGGAGAAGCTATGCAATTTTCTGTCACTTTAATAGCTTTTGGCTGTGAAAGACTAAGACTAACTGTGACAATCACATTTTTAACTCTCATGGCTTTTACTTATTTACAAGATTGCAATATGATCAGTCAATGCAGTTGCCGGAAATATTCTAAAATTAGTTTGACTCTGAAATAACAATTCACCAAACGAAAGACAGATTTACAGCAGCACCTGACATGCAGAGGTAATTAGTACGATGCAGAGGACAACAGGTTTCAGCACGCTACTGTCCTTGTTAAAATCCATTAAAATTTGAGAATATTTTTGCATATGAGGGCTTGTGATTTGGCCATTTTTCAAGGTATATCTGACATTAAGGATATTGTTCCCTCCCATGCGTACAAGTTAATTTAAATGTGTGGCAATTATACCTGTTCTTTGTTGGTATTTATGGACCTGATAGCTCTGAGAATAGCTTTTCAGCAGCAATGAATAAAACAAGCCAAAATGTCTTTCATAAATGAAAGACATTCATTAGACAGCAGCAGAATATCAGCTACAGTTTGTCTCCCGCTGACTGGCTGTAACTTTTAAGTTTCATTTGGTGTAACACCTTCAGTTGCTTATGAACTCCCCTTTGCCCGAACACCGAATGTGTAGATATCATGTAACGTACCATTTATGAATCCATACGGCTATTCCTATGCCCATCTTGAACGTAAATTAGTGTCAGAAGTTCTGTTCCTAAGTGTTGGAAATGGGTAAACACGGGTAGATGTGGCCCCAAAGCTCCCCTTCCCGGGACTACGGGGAGCACTGGGAAAGGCAAGGGCTGGGGAGCTGGGGGCTCGCAGCCCCCCCCCGCCCCGCGGCAAGTGCGGGAGCTCAGCCTGGGCCCCACAGACGGACCCGCCAGGTCGCCCTGGGTGCGGGGCAGCCCGGGCCGCACACGCTACACCGCAAGATTCCCGGAGAGGACATTTTTGCCGAAATACCGTGTGTTTAATGGCCAGTCTCCCTCACGCTCACCCACTCGGATTTCTAAACCACTCTTCCGAGACCCCGCCTGGCAGCCCGCCCGGGGCTGCCGGCTCCGTGGGGCAGCGGTGCCCCCACGCCACGAGGTGAGGCCGGGCCGAGCCGCCCCCAGCTCCGCTTACCCTCCGGCCCCGTCCTGGCAGCGAGCGGGAGCCCGCGGAGGCGACACGGCCGCTGGAAACGATGAGCGCAGGGAAATCCTGAGGCAGAGATTAGGTAATAGGGAATGTGCTCTCAGGTTTCCTTCGGGTTCCTGTGAGGAACCTACGCGTCTGGCTGCCTTCGCATGACTCATCACATCGGCGCGGCTGTCAGCCTGCCTGCCCTCCACCTGCCTCCCCCCGTCCCTTCTCCGCCCGCTCGGCCTCTTTCCCTTCCCGCCGCGGGCCGAGCCTCCCCCGCAGGCCGCGGCCCGGACGCCCCGGCCCCCTCAGCGCCGGCCGCGTTCCCGCCGCTGGGGCGCGCGCCCCCTCCTCCTCCTCCCCCCCCGCCCTTCCCGCGGCGTGCGCGGCCCCGCGGGTCCGGCTCGGGAGCGCGCGCGCGCAGGCGGGCGGGAGGCGGCTGCCGGCGGCGGCGGGCAGGGAGCTCTCTGCGGGCGCAGTGCTGATCCGCCGGCGGGCGGCCGGGAATGCGAAGCAATGGCCGCGGGCGGCTCGGGCAGCGGCAGCGGCGGGGGCAGCGCGGAGGAGAAGAGCTACCGCCGCTTCCTCGAGCTGTTCTTGGGCGAGTTCCGCGGGCCCTTCGGGGCAGAGCCGGCGCCGGCTCCCCCCCCCGCTGCCGACGCCGCGGCCGCCGCTGACGAGGACCCCGGGGCAGAGGGAGAAGCGGGAACGGCCGCCGAGGCCGAGGAGGGCGAGGGCGACGGCGGCGACCCTCAGCCGCCCGCCCCGCCGCCGCCTCCCCCGCCGTTGCCCCCGCTGCCCCGGCCGCTCTCGGAGTACATCACGGAGGAGGAGGTGGAGGGCGAGTGCCTGGACCTCTGCCTGCAGCAGCTCTACAAGTAGTGAGTGCCGGGCTGAGGGGAGCCTCCCGCCGCGCTGAGGGGAGGGCGGGCGGGGAGTGGGGCTGAGGGACCCCCCCGTGTGGGGGGAGGCGGGGGCAGGGTGTGGGGCTGAGGGGATCCCTCCTGTGTGTGGGGAGTCTCCAGGGTGGGGCTGAGGGGAACCCCCGCTCCGTGTGTGGGCAGGGCGCGGGGCGGTGGAGCCCCCCGTGCTGGGGGGCCAAGGCAGGGCGTGGGGCTGAGGGAGGCGAGGGCAGGGTGCTTGGGGAGGGGAAGGTCCCCCGGGCCAGGAGTTAAGGACTTCGGTGCTGCTGAGCTGCTCGGGGTCAAAGCGTCCTGCTCTGCCCTGTTCTCCCCTGCCCAAAAACCGCCTCTGCTCTCCGGCCCCCTCCTTCCCTCTCGCCGGGACAGGGAGCGAAGAGGCGAAGGGAGCAGACAAGGGAGAGCCATAAGCATCCATCTGGAGAGCAGCTTGCTTGGGGAGGGAGAGTGGTGGGGGGAAATGTCTCACGCTCTGATGCCAAAGCAGGAGGGGGGTTTGCCTGTGGTTGATTGTACTGAGGCTTGAAATTGAAATGTTCCCTGCGTGAGGGTTTGTAAATGGGGAAACCTCTGCCAAGAAAGAAGGAAGGGGGGAGAACAAGGGGCAAGGAAAGAGAGGCAGTCCACCTCCTTCCCCCCTCAAAAAAAAACATCAAGAAAACCACACCATGTATTTATAGACCAGGGAGAAAAGAGGAGTAGAAAGCCTTAGGAGAAAGCTACCCACAATCATGGGGCTCTTTCTGCCGTCAGCTGGGGAAAGCCAGCTACACTCTTGTTCAGTACGGAGGCAGTTTCCAGATCTGTGCTTTCTAAAGGCTGGTGCATAAAGAGGAAACAGATGGGATCTATTCCCAGTGTGAAAAGTCTGTGGACTGAAACCCAAAGATCAGTTACCAGTGCCTTGTATTGTGCTCAGCTTTGGCTTTGAAGGCCTGAAATAGAAATGGTTGTTAGTGGCAGTTCTTTATAGAAAGCCTTTATAGGAACCTTTTTAAACTGATGCCACAGGAGGAGACAAATGAACCTGTGAAAATATGCACTGCACACCAGGGAGCTTTCTGCCATTGAGCTGATAATTGTAATGAGAGGTGTTACTCAGTCGCAAAATAAAATAAATAAATAAATAACCAGGTTTTACAACTGGATGGTCTGTTTCTATTCAATTCTCATCTGCCCTCTGCATTTGTGGACGACAGGGACAACACAATGATAGCTGCAGAGGACAAAGCTCTCCCATTCACACATGCTCACCCTGCCACCTTTGGAAAGTCTTTCTCTGGAATACAGCAGCACATTCATAGGATGTGCTGGAGAGGAGAGAGGCAAGTCCCTTCTGTGTATGTGGAAGGTGTTTTGTGGGTTTTTTTAAAACAGACTTGTGAAATCAAAAGTCAGATTAGTTTAAATAAAGTTTTAGATGTAGAGAAGATTATTTTAAAGTATTATTTAAAGTATATCTAGGAAATTATTTTGAACTTGAATACCCCTGCCCCCTTCTTTCTCTGCCTGTCCCCATACCCCAGAACAGGCAGACTTAGATTCCCCAGTTTCTAAGGCCCATATTAATGGATGAAATTATTAAGGAAAAAACAGACGTTTTGAGAGGATTCTTTATATTGGGATAGCTGTTGCCGGGTTGTGTTTTTAGGGTTTTTTTCCCAGCCTTTGTATAAATCCTTTGATGGTTACTGAATGAAGCATCTCCTAGGCTTTGTTTATGGTGAAATCAATGCAGACTTCCTTCTATTGACACCTACATTATGAAGCAAAAACCAGTATCTGCCTCAAAATTAAGGGAGCAGGGGATCATGTTGTAAGAAAATTGTTTTCCAAACGCTTAAATATTTTGTCAATATATAGAAAATGTATTTTCAAATATTAAATTAGTATGTTTTAACTGAAGAGTAATAGACATTGATTTATATCTGTCTAGATAAGATAACTGCAAAATGTAATTCTTTAAAATATTTTAAAATATTATAAGCCAAATCTAATAACTTTTAATACAGAGAGCTAAACTGAAATAGCTTTTTCTTGAGTGATGGTGGAATCTGAGGTAAGTGCAAGTATGCAAAACTATTCTTCAGGTAAAGTATTGTATTTTTAGTACACTCTCCAGTCACCAGAGAAACTTAAAACTGTCACAAGATTATAAATCAGGCAAAAGCAGAATGTCTTCCTGCTTTACAGCTAAGGGTTCAACTCGTCAGATGACTCCAGAGATGGGAAACTTCATGCATATGAGTGAAGCTACTCTTGTACAAAATGGTTATGATAGTGTCAAAAAAAAAAAAAAAGGCACATGAAAACTTATGTGAAGGGAAATATATTATTGGTATGTCATTAGCAAGAAAGACTATATTATGAAGGCATGTTTTCTGTAACTGTAACTATATATTAGTCAAATGACTGGTTTGCATTATATGTAGCATAAGGATAAAACCCATTACTGTGAAAAAACCAACAGCTGTTTTTCAGCTATTTGAAGCCTACTGCTTTAGTTCTTTTTCAGGGAAGTAAGACCATCTCAGAAATGAGAACATATCGCCAGTCATGAAAAAATACAATAGTTTTCTGCCACTGTGTGGATTAGTATCAGAGAGTTCCTATTTATGAGATTTTCCTGCTATTTTCCAAAAGACTCATATTCCCCTCTGAGATTTCCAGTTCCTGGTTTCTTTCTAGAGACAGCGTATGCTTGGAAAATTAGATTAATGTAATCTTTATATCTGTCTAAATGCCGCAAAATGGGTACTGTGTGTGTTCTTAGTGATCCTCAACAGAATGAAACTGATCTATAGGAGGTATGTTAGATGAAGAAAATAGTCAAAAAAGAATAACTTTTGAGGAAATGCATTAGAACATTGGATGATACCCTGAAAGTTCATTTTGTGATTATTGTCTCTAACATCTTATTCAAGAGAAAGCTAGATAGTTTAAATAGTTTCTATGTAGAAACAAACATACTAAGGACTTAATCTTACATCTGTTAAATATGAGACCTCATTGCTTGCTTCCACTGATTCAGGAGTTGACCTCGTTTCAAGTGACTGACTTGATGTAACAAAGTTATATATCATGCTCTGTTCTTTTCCTACTGATACTTCTATTAAATCTATTGTATTTAAAAAGCTGGTTCTTGACAAGCCATCTGAAAACCTAATCAACAAAGATGTTGCTGAGAGAGGAGAGGGCCAGACTAAGTTAAATAGTGCACCCTTAGAAGTTGTGCCACTAGGAAGAACGAATTTATCTTTCTGTTACATTTTTTCCTGTACAAATGAAATAATTTGAAAAATTCTGTTGTATATGGTATGTGTCTTGCTCCCCATCCTGTTCCCTTCCCCCACTCACCCGCCAAAGCTTTGCTGGGAATAGATATAATCAGTGTCACTTGTAGCGTCAGGTTTAATTTCAGTGATCTTTGGTGGTGCAATATTTTGCTTTCAAATATTTATTTAGAAACAACTTTAGCAAGCTTAGAAAGCCAAGCCTATTTCTCCAGCATTGAGATTTGCAAAAGATTGAAAATTTTTAAAAAAGAAATAAAAATTTAATGTTATGTCAATTTAAGTGCTTAACTAAGGCACTGATGAAAAAAATCTTATTTTGAGGACTGCAAAAATCTTGCTCTGACTTGGAAGATGAAAAGTAAAACTTGTAAGCATTGCCCTTTTAGATTTCTTTGCAGAATACTATGCAACATTCAAAGAGTATCATAGATCCCAAGTTCAGGATTAGAAAATGCAATACTTGAAGTGAGATTTTTTTTTTTTTTTAAATTAACCCTTTCTTTTAAAGACAAAATATTTTTATTTAGGTTTAAGTATTCCCCCCAGTCTTGCTATGAAAAATCAAGAAAGGCAATGTAGACTCAACCTTCTAAGATTGGAATTATGTAAAATGTGGACAGTGAATAAGAGTGGGGTTCTTGCCCCTCAACTTGTAATTTTAAGCTAAAGAGGAAGAACTTTTCATGGTAATTTTATGTGAGCAGAAATCTTTTTTTAGAAAGTAAGCTCTTGAAAATAATGTTCTGTCTGCTGTCTCCATCACTGATGAGTGAAGAGACTGTATCCTCTCCCTTTAAAAAGCAGATGTAAATGTTTTTAACTTGCTTTCTTAACCCCTGTTGTGTGAGAGCTGGCATTGTTGTCGCTATCTGTAAATTGAAATTCATATATTATGCTAGATTGGCTTTTTTACCATAATATTAAAAAGGCTGTGATGTTTTGCTCTTTCATAATTTGTCTTTTATCACCTATTCGGTTGATTGCAATCTAAAAGCCCTTCTAGGAAATATAATTAACTACTTGTCATCTGTAACATTAATCCCAAGGACCAACGAAAAAGAAATACCATCCTTTTTAAGATGACACTTGTTTAATCTTCTTTTGTGAGGTTTTACAATGGAAGTGATGATAATGTTGGCCTGTGCTCACAATAAACGATTGGAGCAGATATTGGTTGCACCTGTTTTGGGAAATTTCTAATGGTTAATGAGGAGGTTTGACGGAGACCATTAAATTTCCCACCCCCAGCTCTGTTGGTGATTTGGTTCTGCACCTTAGCCTGTTCCTGGGTAACAGTATGACAGTGTTACGGCCTGAGGGAGGGGAAGGGAGGCGAGGCAGGCTGTAGCTGTGTTAATGTCTCCCTGGAGCCCCCTCCAAGATTAGGAATCTCTTCCTGAGGGTAGTTGAGCTGGCTGCTGCCAGCCATGTGCTACAGAGTGAGCAACAGTGGCCTGGGGTCCCAGAGACTCAGCAGTGAGCACCAAGCTCTGCCGCTAAGATGCGGATCTGTGTGGGTACGGCTGCTGATGCCGACATCCTCAGACCCAAGGGGTTTTGGTCCTAGAAATGCTGATGCTTCTCTGTAGAAAAGTTTCTGCATACATTTCTATCAGATGATTTAGAAGTTGAGAGAACTTCGGTGTTGCTATTAATGCCTTATTACTCTTTAAAAGAATCTACTATGAAATTCAACCCATATAATGGATGATGGTGATGTCTCAGCATACAGAGATGGGCATATTTCATGTACTTTAGACTGGTAATCATTATAATCTACAAATAGGTAGTATTTAGTCACTTTCAAAACACGACTAATGGTCTACACAGTGAGAGATTCTTTTTGTTGCTTTTAAGGCATCTTCAGTTCATGCTCCCACGCTTTTAAAAATACTGAATCAAATCAGATATTTTTATACTCCTTTTAAAAAAAGAGTATCGGCTAAACCAAGCTATTTAAATTGCAGATTTACATTTTGGAATGGTTAACATATATGGTGACATTTCAAAACTTACTAATTTATGATTAAAAGGATGCTGAATTTTTCAAGTGCAATGGTGACTATGCTTGGAAGTTACTTTATTTAGCATTAAAAAAATCATTCTTAGTGAAGAGATTATGGGAGTATATTAATTCCAGTGCTTTTATTTCAGTGAATGTTGCTAGGAGTACAACAAATTAAAGGGAATTAATTTTGTTAGGAGCTTTTCACAGCAAGATTTTTTTGACCCAAGAGCAATTTGCATAGATTCTACTACTCCTAGTGAAGCTGTTTGCTTTTGCATACGAAGTGATTGAAGAATTAGATCTATGCTAACACGTTCTTTTTTTGGACCTTATATAACCACTGTTGAAACTAGACTGAGTTATCAAGAAAGAACATATATATGAATCTGTATAATAAATTTTACTTGTAATATGTTATTTTTCATTTATAAGATAACTCAAAAACCTTTGACTAACTAAAATCTTACTGTCCGTCTTGTGAACCTACTTTTGACTCTATCTTTTGGATGTGATGAGCATGTTAGGCTTCATTCCTTTAGAGAGTTTGTTTAGTAATTCTTCTTCTTTTGCACAAAACACTCTGCGCAAAATATTTTTATCCTTAAAATTCCTCATTGTAATTACCTTCAACAATGGCAAAAAAAAAAGATAGTCTACTTAATTGTGGTTCTTTTCACAGAAGATTGTAAAAAACCTATTTTTATTGATGTTAAGGTTAAACTTTTAGTTTGCTTTACAGTATGTTAGTAGAAGTTTCAATGCCTTGGCTGCTCTGTCACTGGTGTATGCTCTCATTCATTTTTTGTTGTCTTGCTAAATTGCTTACATGATCACATTAAAAGCAAAAGCAACAGGGCATGTAGTACCCAGATAATGAGAGTACTGTTTATTCCTATATTTGATGTCACACTGAAATAATCTCTGGCTGTTTTGCACCATTTTCTTTCTTCACATTGTTTGGTGCGTACTAGTTTTTGGTTTGTTTTCTCCTAGGAAGTATTCTCGCTGACTAGGAAAGATATGTGAAAAATGAGATGAAATGTAGTTAGCGCTTTAAAACATTAGATGTTCTTTGAACCATGCTGCAAGACTGTCTTATGCAATGGAATCATGATTACGTAATGCAAATGGTTATAAAAATAAATGTGTCCTGGACAATATGTGTCCGTGACATGTTAGTAACCTATGACATGCTACTAAACTGTAAATGGTCATTGCTACATGTGATAGTGTAGGTCCTCATCTTTGGTTTAGCTGAAATCAACCATTAAACAAATATTCTAGATTTTTGTTGTTATATCATATTAGTGATGAGACAAAATGGATGCAGATTGTGGACTTGTTTTACAGAAACATTTGTGTTGTGCCTTTGTACTTCGTTAGGATGAAAAAACATTGCCCACCTTTTAATAAGACATTTTTTAAAGAAGGAATCATCAGAGTTGTAAGTTAGAACTGCATGGGAAATAGCTGCCCTTGGGTACTTCAATAATTAATACAGAAGTTAAATGAGTTGACTAAATTGCAGGAGTACCTCAGTTTATGTTTATATTGGATGGAAAACAGCTAAAAGCAACTAGTGATTGGGTAAGTGAACCAACATTTTAAGCTGTAGTACTGCTCACCATTTCTGAACTCTGCATGCAATCCATTGAAAAGTTTGGTATTTTTTGTTGGTAGAGCAGGACTAAAAAGTTGACTGCTAAACTTTGATCATGGGAAAATGTGCTTGGATGCAGACAAGTCTGAATTGGGAAACATTTGCACTTTCTTGTAGCTGTAATTACAACAAAAGGAATATATGATTAATTGGTAAAATTGTGGGTAGCTCCTTAAAGTTAATTTTTTCAAAGGATATGATCTTGGAGCTATTTTTGCTGGCCTTTTATGATCCAGTAGAGTCTGTTAAATTGTACATACCAACTTTTCAAGTTTAGTTTCTTTTGCTCTTCATTTACAGTAAAGAATTTGAGTACTTTCTCTTGTTTGAGAATATGATTTTTTCATAGGCTCTGTACCTCCATCATGATGTAACTAAAAATAGAAGCAGCCTATAAAAATAGGCCTTGGCATTTTAACTTCTTGGCACTGTCTCTAGGACTGTTCCTTTCACCTCAGGCTATGACCTTCTTACTGAGGTTCAAAAATCTAAAATGAATGTGGTAAGTTATTCCTCATTAGTGTTATGAACACTGTACTCTCCATGTTATATTAATTAGCTTCTAGAACAAGTCTTTTACTTTCAGTCCTAACTTGAAGTATGGAAGGCTGAAACCCCCACGCTCTAGTTGAGAATTCAGCAAATAGTTATGTGTTTTCTTTTTCTGTTTCTCAACAGAGAAAAATATTAGGTAACTAAAATTTGGTTTTCTGTGTATACTAGCTTTACGTGCAATGAACTTTTGCTCAATTAGACATTGCTTGATTATTTTTTTAAATTATGTGATAGCGTTGATAAAGCTCAAAATACAATTTTTTTTTTTTAGTAAGGTATTTGGTTTATTCGTTTATAATAGATGACCTGAAAATGAAGGGAAACATTCAGTTCCTGTTGGAACCTGTGGGCCCAGGTGAGGACAGTGGTAAACTATCTAAAATTCCTACCTGCAAAAAAATTGGAATTTAGACTAATAAGCTAATATAAACTGGTTGTACACAGTCACATATACAGCATGATACATATTTTAAACTAAAGCTTTTACCAGCTTTTCTTGTAAGTAGTGTCATTCTGTTTAAGCCATCTAATCATTGTGTTTGAGGCAAATATGACTGAAATGCATATATTTATACATAAAAGGTTCCTATCTTAAAAGAGTCTTATTACCACTTTCTTCTGAAAAGCTGTGTAAAAACCTATGTGTTAGGCAATGAGCAGTCAGAAGCTCAGTATTTCTGGAGATTAGGAGGAACACTACTGTTTGGGGAACAGATATGCTTTCTGCTTGCAGAACATGGGTGCATTGGGTTGTTCTTAGTTCTGCTTTCTCACTGGAGTGTACTCCACAGAGCATAAGGGATGTGTCTGTTATAAAATGAATTTAATCTCTCCTCTTCTTAGCACTGCAAAAATATTATGTGAGATTTTAGAAGAAAATTAATTGGTCCTAACCCTAACATTCGAATGTGGATTGTTGGTGAAAGTGCCTCCAGTAGAAATGAGCGTTGATATAAATACTGTGCTGAACTACTAAGGTTAGTCTATGTTAAGTTCAAATAAGCATCTGTTACAATAGTTAGCAGAGATCTTGGGTTTTTACTGAATATTTTAAAATTCTGACATGTGACAGTGATTTCAAAATGGTGCTTGTACATATGAGTCCTCTGTGATGGCAAATAGTAGTAATTAATGGTAGTTTTGATGTGCCCGAAAAGGGTGAAATTTGAGCTATATTCATGTCTTAGAAATCTAAAGAGAAAGTGAGATACCTTATTCATTTATGATAGCTGATAGATCAGAAGAGAGAAAGAACTCCCCCTGATCAAATACTGCACATCCCTTAAGAAAAAGTGTGAGCTCTTTTCTCTGGCTTTTAACCTTTTTTACCTCTATGGTACGAACTGTGTAAAATCCATTAAAAGATTTGTCTTCCATATAAATAGAGGGTTAGAGTTATCATTGTGTAACACTTGTGCAATTCCCATTGAAATAAGTGGAGAAAAGATGATGCAGTTTCCGAGGCGGTCTGGCTGGGGATGTGTGCCCAGGCTGCTTGGTTGGAGAGGAGAACTGAGCCTGTGTTAAGTAATCTGATCCTCTTCCCCAGTGCATTGTTCAGTTGAGAATGAATTTTAAGTGGTTTAAACTTTCCTCATTGGTGTTAACCTTTTTCAGTTTGACTGATTATGAATGACCCAAATGATCATATAGAATACTTAAAATCTTGCTAATTACATTGTATACTAATTTTAGAAAAACATTTTTGGATATTAGATGCTTTTAGTTTAGCACCTCACAAAACTGAGTTGGTGCAATTCACATTCACTTTGTTTTCACAAGTGCTGATGCTGTTTATGACATACAATACAGTAATTTTTAAAAACATGAGACAAGCCACAAAGTTCTAAATCTAGCTCTACGGATTAAAGAAAAAATAGTAAAGAAAAAGTTTCTCCTATGAAATTACTAAATATCCTAAAATATTTTCCCCAAAAAAATCTTACAAACTCTCCCTATGACCTGGGAGATGTGAGAAGAAAGGTTTGTCAACAGGGAGTAAGAACAGGCAATTTTAATTATCTGGAATCAGTATATATAGTAGAATACAATAAATCTGAAAAACACTTCTTAAATTCATCCTAACTAGTTGAAAATTTAATGCAGAAAGCGATGAACTCTAAATATTTTGATTATTTTTTTTAAGTGTTCTTCTATTTCTATTAATGTAATTCTATATTAAACATATTTTTAAAAACCATTACAAAATACAAAATTTATGTATTGCAAAATATATAATTTACTTAATTAAAAGCTAGTTTTGCATTAATATATTGAAAGCTATTCGGTTTAATTTATTGTCCTCTGAAAACTGATGAAGTAATGCAATTTCTGTTTCCATGCTATGTCTGTGGATCTTAACAGGAATAAAGACAAAGGTTGTAACAGCCCAAGAAATGTTACAGTAAGACACAGATGTTTGTGTGTGTATATATATATACATATTTACTTGTCTGTCTGTCTAAGCTCTCTTAAACACCACATTTTGATCAGTCTCTTTATGAATAAAAATTTTCTAGCCAAACAGAAATTCAGAATAAGAAGGGAGTTTCAAGCTATCTTGCAGTCTCATCCTCTTTATTACAGAGTGGAGCAAAATATTAAATCTGGAAGTAGCACCTTCTGTGGGGGAGTTATTTTTTGTTTTTAATTCTGAGAAAATTGCCATCTGAAATAGACATAATAAAAAACATCTGTTGAGGAAGTACAGAAAGCGAAAGGAAAGCACTTTGAGGAAGTCTGCTTTATATTTGTAAAGATATGAAAAACAGCTAATCAGGTAGCATGAAATAATAAAACAGAAAGAGGAAGAAAGAATTAAATAATATCACAACCTGAGTGACCCACCCCATGTTCCTTCCGTTCATTTCTTAGAGAATCATTGTCAGTCTGTGAAATGGGTCTGCAAAATAGAGAAACTCATCAAAGTTTTTTATAACCTCTGTTTTATTGTGGCAAACTTCCTAAACTGAAAGTTGGTTATGCATTATTGTATTTACACTTACTTTGACATCATTGCAAGGTATTAGGGGCTATGCTGTTACTTTTAGGTTAGAGAAAGATCTGGTACTTTCTTATGCTCTTGCTTTTGTGTGGATTTGCTATTAATATCCTGTTACCCGTTACAGATGCTTTTCAGGGAGCTGTTTTAGGCTTCACTCAAAGGTTTTTTGGAAAGACTGAGGAAACAATTCAACTGCCTGCTTTTAGTCGTGAAAAAGGGATGACACCATTCTATTTTGCCTGTGACCATCTAGCAGATAGAAAAGAAAACATTCAGAGGCATTAAATGAGGAAAACCCCTTTTTTTAACGGGCTGCTTCTATGTGGGAGTAACACCCTAAATTTCTATAGGCTGGGGAAAAAAAAGAAATTAGGTTTGTTAAAATTAACAAGCAAATAATAGCATAAGATCATATAGTATTTTAAATACTATGTGCCAGCAGAACTATTTCCTCATTTTCCCATATGCTCACTACCGCAAAAAATTTAAAATGCAGTATCTTCACATTATTCTGGTAGCCTTGTAGTGTATTCTATAATGGGATCTTGCGGGACTTTGCATTGATAGGCATCTGAGAGTTGTCTTAGTACTTAGAGTAGAATAAGGATTCAGAGAGTTTGTGAGGGGAAAAAAATGGTTGCTGCAAAATTGATCTTGTGAAGATAGTCAAGAAAACTGAACAGAGTAAATCAGTGAGATATTTTACTAGAAGCAGTACCATAGAATTATATCTAGCTAAAGTGTCTCTCTAGAATCCTGAAATATATTGTACAGGAACTTGTGTTTTCTTTTCTTAGTTGTTCATTTTTGGTAACAAAACAACGTTATTCACTGAAGCAGTAGGGAATATGAGTTGCTAGTCTCACTTAGAGCAAGGTTAAGTGACATGATGAAAAAGATTACAGTGAGAAGTCTGAAATAGCTACCCTTGTATTAATGCTGGTAGCAACAATAAACATGGAAAGTTTCAGGAAAATGCCAAGCTAGACAATCTGTATGGAGGTTAATTTGCATTTTCTGCATGTCGAGAGTTTCCAAATTATGTCAAAGGAAGTTTGGGCTAAAAAAAAAGGCAGAGGATATGACCCTCAAAAAATTGCTACTTTTAAATCCAAGAATAAACTAACACATCCTGTAGTTTCATAAACCCTTATGTTTCAGAACTGTGTTAATTAATTTACCATATATTTTTTATTCTTCTTAAGGAAGATGATTTGTTTTACTTTTCTGTTCTATGAATAAGGAAGGATAAATTTCTTCCAAACTCCTGCCCTGTTTTATGTATTTATACTAAAAAAAATAAAGAGCAAGTCAGTCTTGATTTAAAAGTAAACATAAAAAAATTCCTCCCCACTTAAGAAAATCCTTCTCCTTCTTAATCTTTTCTCCCCACCCACTGCCCACCCCCATCAAAAAGTTTTCATGTCTTTCTGTAGTTATAAAATAAAAGACAATTGCATTGTGCTGCTGCTACAAATAAAATTCCAGAGTTGGTAGTCTTATTTGACACGTGCCTTTCTTGTGCCACTATAGTAACAAGGGAAGAATATGCAAAAGAAAAGGTAAAGTAGATAATGCTGCCAGACCAAGTAATCATTGTATCACAGTTTAGCTCAAAACAATAAAACTGACCTAAATTTAAAATAATTGAGAAAAAACCCTGGTGTTGGTTTTGCTTCTGAAAATTATACTTAGAAACATTCTAGACTTTTACTTCACAATCAAGAAGCTTGGAAACTTTCCTTAAAAAGAATAATCTGAAATTTGAAAGTAGTTGCTTGTTTCAAATAGTTGAAGCTTGAGGTAAAACAAAATACTATGAAACTTGCCATGAAATTGCACAAGTTGGCAGCAAGGGATGAAACTGTGCCCTTCAAAACCATAATTCTCCAGTGCTTCCTTTGGGCCACAATTTCATCCACTGTACGGGGTTGTGGGTTTTTTTGGTTTTGGTTTGTTTGGGTTTTTTCACCTGTAAGAAAAGGTTAGGTGTGATACTCTGTGGTCAGTGATTAAGCCTGTGCTGTTACACCTTCTGGGATGCTTCGGGGCTATTAGTCTGTCAGGTGAAACGTGGACCTTTTACACATAAATAGAATGTAATGAAAACTTGCAATGTCTTTCAGAAGATTAAATGTCTAGCTGTAAAAAAGACTGCTGAGATTTCACCACTAGTGGTTACACTATAAATACTTTATCATTTGCCTTTCAGACTTCTTTGTGAGTAAACATATGGGGTCTTCTAGACTGCTCTTGTGAGTTTGGTTTTTTTTAATCTGTGATGTCCAAATTCTTTCCTTTAAACATTTACACTGGCATTGATGGGTACTTTGAAGCTTCAAGAATTCCTCCAAGTCTAAGTACTTCTCACCACTCAAACCCTGAAAAATAGTTCTTCAAGGAGAGAGGTGATAGAATCTGTAACACAGGAAATCTAAGTGGGGTTGTTTTCCAACATACATAGAAGTCACCAATTAACACTTCAAGAATATAGGGACAGAATGAGAAAATGTATTAGACACAGTGTCAAATGAAAATAATTAAAAAAAAAAATTGCGAGAGTGATGAGACCATCTGAAACATCAGATCAGCTAAAACACTGTTAAAAGGAATTGCTAGCATGGTCACTTCTTTAGTCAGTTACCTGCTAACTTCGTACCTAATGAGCTGTTTAAACATCTGAGTAAAATGTTGATTGAACCTAATAACCTAATCAGTTCCATTTAAAGTGTGGACAGCTGAAATCGATGAAAACTAAAGGACTGATGGCCCTTCTCCCTCTCCAAGGTGAAAAACTGTATATTCTGTTTCATTCCTTGGTGAAAACTGCACATTTTCCCTGAACCATATTCACTTATTTATTCAATAATCTAATTGTCAAAAGTGGCTGTAGTGCAACAGCTTTAATGTTATTACTATGGATTTACAGAATTATGATCTTTCTTAGGTTTCACCATCCTCTTTTATCAGTGTTAAATGTTTCTTCCATGACAAAGAAAGTCTGGCAAGGTAAATAGATGGTGCAAATTGTTTCTGTGCTCAAACCAGCTATAGATGCTTCTATACTTCCAGGAGCAGTTTGAAAAGATATATCTATCATTCTCTATCAGTTCCTCCTCACGTTATTTTACCATTTTATACACGGAAATAAGAATTTATCATAGTCTAGAAGTCTCATAAAAAGCCAGAAGTACATTGACGTAGCAAGCTACCCAAGAAACTGGTGTTAGTGAACTTTGGTTGCTGCTTCTTAGAGATTGTGAGGAGGACAATGTTCTTAGTTTCAAAGGTCAAAGACTGCAACTAATCTACTAATTCCAGCCCTCAAAATACATCAATTTGGATGAAATTGGTAATTAGTAGATCTGTTCTTTCTCATATGTAAGAGATCTGGTACTCTGCTTGCTGCTAGCTGAATTTAGTGTGGAGTGATATGTTGACTTAGTATCAAAATAAGGAATTTGCAGCTGTATTAAGTATATTTGTAACTCCCCAAATTCCATGTTCCAGCCTATATGTTTGGATATCCTGTAAAAGAAAGCATTTCACAAGTATTCTTTCGCTCCACAGATTCATCTGTTTTTTCCACCTCCTGGATCCAAACATAGTTTACACGTCTGTTGTGTGAATACAGTTAATTGTATGAAGATGATGTTACTTGCCGTATTTGCTTGCAAAAGTTAGTTATTTATTTGTTATAATCATAATCTCAGAAAAACAAAATTATACGCATGAGAAGGCAATATATTTTTAAAACAGCACTGGTAGCTAGATACATGGCTGATTAATTTTACTGTAACTTTTACTGTTGCTTTCTGTGCATAGTTATAAAACCATTACAGTACTATCCATGAAAACAGTAGAGACTGCTAGTGTTAGTATGAGTAGAAAATAAAAGCTGCTAGTCTCACAGTGCAAGGGTAAGTGACATGATAAAGAAATTTTATAGTGAGGTGTCTAAAATTGCTACCCTTATCGTAACACTGGTGGGAACAACAAACCGGGAAAGTTTCTGAAAAATGGCAACATAGACAAAGCACTTTAGGAAGTGTTACCTTTGACATCATGCTTGCAAATATCTTGCAGATTATTTTATCTCTGCAAACTATTGGCCAAGCCATGGTGTTCAATAAAAAAATAAAGCACACAAATACACAGCCCAGATCCTGTCTATGACAGCTTTTACCTAAATCCAAGAAAGTAAGCAAGCAAGCTTGCCCATGCTCACCAGTAAGATCAAGTTAGTTTCCTTAGTTAAAAATAACATGCTTGTAAGCATACTAAAAAATATAAAATCAGTTAATTAGTATGTTAGTGTGTATATGTAAATTCTTGTGCTGATTTGTTTTGTTCTGAATTGAGCGTGCAGGAAAATTCTGACAAAGGATAACATTTTCTTCTGGATCATGTTTCTGAGAATGCCATATGAACATAAATAAGATTTATATGCTCTAAGTTGATTTTTATCACTGGAGTATAAAAGAGGGAATGAAGAGTCAGAGGTGATGTCTCAGTCAGGAGTTAGGCCTTAACACCTGCAGGGAATGGACTTCTCTCAATAAAGTATATGAGGGACCTTATTGAATGCCTGTTTATATGAAAAATAGCTATATAAGATGTAGTTAAAAGCTGGTTTGACTACATATGACTCTAAACCCAGTTCCAGTTTTTACTGTGCTCTTAAACTTTGCCGAATTTGCTCCTGTGATAACGCACTGAGCTGTCGTCTCCCTCTTTCTGAAAAATACCTAAATTTGAAGAAACAAAGCTGGATGGTATATAATCCTAAATAACCACATTAAATACAAATTCTTCCTATCAGTTATCTCTCTATTTGTATGAATAAGTTTTATTCAAGCCCTATTGATCACAATTAAGTGTTGAAATTAGAAATTGACTTTAATTAGCTCAAGGCAAATTAATCTCAAGGCACTGCAGTAGGTTGTACTCCCTTTCTGTTAGTGAACTTGACAAACAGGTTCAGTTAGAATCCAACAGTGCATCAGGAGGACTATATCCCAATATCTTAATGTGACAGCTACCAAGGGAATTACTTTCTGAAGCAGAAGAAGGGAAACTGGAAACATTGAGGGGGTGGATGCAGACAGATATGACAGGATTCTAAGAACCTGGGATTCCTGATGGCGTAGGCCTTCAGAGACCACCCACTGAGCTTTGGCAGGTAATAATCTAGGAAATTATAATACACTTATTTCAAATGAATCTGTTGAGATGTTTGAGCTGAGATCTTCATTACACATATAGGTATGCTTTTGCTGCTAGAGCTCTGCTGTTTTACCAAACTATATTGAAGACAAGAAGAGATTTCAGAAAGGGTTTTATAATGTTGTAGCATCCAGTTAAGTGAGTAAAAGTATGACCAAATTCTGCAGAAGCTAGCATCATGATATTCCTATAAAATAAGAAGGTTCAGTCAACTTAGATCTGCTTTTACTGAATGGTACTGGCATGCATCTTCATGCTCTGTGTGTGTGTGCCTATGTGGGTAATTATATTGTAAAAATCTGGCATGCAGAAGAATCACTGCAACTAAAGATCTAAGATTTAACCCCCCCCCCCAAGTGTAATGTTTCTACAGAAATTTCTTTCAACAGAGTAACTCTGTGGAAATTATGGAAATTACTGTTTGTAAACATTTAAAATAAGGTGTTTGCATTTTACTACATAGCCTCATTCCTTTGTCACAAAGCCACCAGACAGATTTTCGTCTTACAGCTAACCAGATTAAGCATTCTAGCTAGATCTCTGTATGCTATTACAAAAACATTCCATCTTCTCCCCCTCCCAGCCCCATCAAGCCTGATCAGTTATTTTGAATCTGGAATATAAAGCAGTATGTATGTAACTGGGGAAAGAAATGGAATACATTTATTGGTGGCAAGGGAGTTCAGCCTCTAGTGGGGCAAATGGCAGTGTGTATAATGAGGTTTGTAGCATAAGATTTAGTAGCACTGTAAAGGAATTCCTGTCAGAGTGTGGCTCTGATAGGACTTATCAAAGAATACATGCTACTTATCTATCTTTGGCAGAGAACTCTAACTCCGTTTAACTGTCAGCACATCTATAATCCTTCCAAGTCTGGAATTGTTGATAGAATGCCAAATATCTTGGATCATGTATTGTCAGAAAGAGTAAGATCTGTGATTGTAATATCAAACAAAGCAAATGTAGCTATTTAATGAAATAATGCTGAGCTTTTAATATGGCATAACACAAACCTAGATTTTTTTTTTTTTTTTTTTTTTTTCATTTGGTAACATGAGCCATTTCATTATTGTACTGGAGATAAGATAGAGTGATAAAGACTTTTGGGATTACAGCTACCTATTGACAGATAGCTAGCACAGACCAAACTAGCAATTTTTTTAGTTAGTTTTGTATGATGGTAGTCTTAATATACACACTGTTGAAATGTTCTGGTCAATTAGTACCTTTGTGGCATTATGAATGTGGTATTAAAATACACTGGAGATGAGACAATGTTATAGCATTCAGCAATGAAAAAATAACATGAAAGAGGACAAAACAGCCTAGTGCTGAATGGTGTAATCAGCAAGTAGGCTATTTTAATTCTAACTCTCTATAAGTCAACATCTGTCTGCTTGCTATTTTATCTTTAAAAGCATACAGACACAGACATGTGCATACAGAGACTCTGTAAATAAAAATATTTTAATTTAGGGCTGATAGAGACTGTTGTTTCTATCTCAAAACTGAAGGCTTGTGTTAAATCTCAGAACAATTTCTGTCAACTGCAGTACCAGGGGTTAGCTCAGATGTTCTTTCAGTTTCTGGTTGTTGTTCCTGCTCCCCCTTTCCCAGTCAGTGCTCATCTAAAATTGCATGCTGCTGGCAGTTTTACGGGTGATTTATGTGGTGGTGACAGTTGCATATGAAGAACCAGACCAATGCCACCAATTCATGTCCTCTCAGTTCCTTGCCAAATGGGTAGATGCTCATCGCTTTCGGCTCTCTTGATAAAGCTGCCATTAACTTTTGACATTCTTACTGTGAAGACTGCAGCACCTTATATCCTTACCTATCTGTTAGATATGTCTGTTAACAGGAACATTTAAAGCAGGTGAATAATTTTTGTCCCCTATCCAAAACAAAAAAAAGTCTTGGCTTTTTTTTTCCTTCACCCATAACAAACCCCTTGGGCAAATAGCTCCTACAAGCCTACATTTTTCTTCATTTCCTTTTCAACTCAAGGGTAATAGCAGTTAAATCTAGTAAAATAAATGTTGATTGATGGAGTTTATTCCAAACTAATGAGGCATCATAAATATATTTTTGAATGTCTAAAATCCATTGGGGGTAAGTGCTACAGTCAGGTAAAAGATACAGTGCCTTCTTGATTCACTTGTCTTGGAGTCTGGAACTAGCTGAGAGAGTCCCTGTTGATTCAGTTTTTTTCAACCTGCAATGGTGCAAATAGATTATTTTTCAAAATTCTCTGGAGAAGAAACGTGACAAAGCAAGCCTGTCTGGTTTTTGAGTTTATCCCCAGAGATGCAATAAAACGTTGGAATCAGATCCAGAATTTCAAGAAGTAAAATAAATTAACGTTTCCATTTCTTTTCTGCTGACATACTTTACAGGATCTTGGCTGAGAGTACTTTTGTGGCTCATTGGTGTCCTTGTTTAATTTACCCATGTTTGCCACAGAACTGGTTTCTGTTCTAAAGAAAAAGAAAAGTGTTACCTGTATATACTATACTGTATATTGATAATAAAACAGTGATCTTGATCTATGCATAATGTGCAAGTCTGCGGTTAGTGGTTAGAAAATGTCTGCCAGCATTTAGAAATGTTTGTCATAATACAGGGAATTACAAAGGCAATTGGTAGGTTAGAATTCCTTTCAAATGGGCTGCTCATTTGCATCTTAACTAGATACTTCCTCATTAGTTCGAGAAATGCGGGTCAAAGAACCCAGTCAAAATCTGGTCATTTTACTTCCATGTACTGCTGTTCATCTCCAGGAAATTTGGGTTGAATGAGTGAATATGGACTCTCTATTAATTATCAATATTATTTGTGCAGGGAGAAGCAAATTAACCTTTACCTTCAAAAATACCTCACTACAGTGCGTATCTATTAAATCGGTGAAAGGTTTGTTATTCGTGTTGATATCTTACTGTGTTTTGCAAAGTTCAAGAGAATAAAATTTTAACATCATATTCCTTTGGGTATGATGATCATACTAGTTAAAATTTCCTGTAAATTGAAATGTTATTTTTAAGGTCATTTGTTCTTTATGCATAAGAATGGAAAGAACATAATGCATTTGTAGTGGAAAAGAGCATTGCTATGGAAAATGTCAGCATAAATTGTTCCTCTCGTGTATACAGAGGTTCTGATGTCAAAGGTAAATGTTCTGGTATTAAATGCCTTGGAATTTCTGTAGCTATAGCAAATGTTGTCACTCGGCTATTGTCTTTTGAATATCAGCTTGTCTGATTTGGTACTCAGTTACAAGAGCCTGACACTAACATTTATGATGAACAGAAGAGCCAGGAGCAAAACCAGTGCAAGTGGCAACATCCTGACTTGCCAGAGAAAATTTTCTTGCTGTCCTTCTTCCTCCTGAAACAACGAAGTCGGTACCGAGCCCGCGATCGGGACGGTTTTCCGAGATGAATGACTCAATAACAACTAGTTTGTTATTAAGCAGGCATTCTTTAATACAGCGCTGGGCAGCACTGGGGATTTGTCCACCACGAGTGCTCCAACAGGTTAGCAAAGCACCTCAGTTCATATACAGAAAAATCATACATATTCATCAGAATTCTAAAAAGGGCGGTCTTATGTGGATGAGTTCCCGGAATTCATTTGCATAGTCCAAGCATGCGCAGTAAAATTAGGGTTAGGGTCTTTTCACCCTCCGGTGGTCGTTCATAGTCTTCCTCACACTGTCCGCTAGTTGAACTTCGGGTTTCCGTTGTCCATACATGGTCATGGAATTGGCTCATCCATCCTTTGGCCTCGGAATGTTACAAAAGGGTCAGTTTGAACTAGTTCTTTGGCGCTTATCTTGACACAAACGTCTCGAGTCCCTGTTATCAATGATATACTCAGGAGGCATAACGAGCTACCTCAAGGCCCATTTGATCTTGTCAGGAAGGGAGTTACCCGTCTTGAAACATCCTATTATCAACTCTGCTCAGCAAATAATTAAAACTATGCAAGTAAAGCTTTTATGTAACACAGCAGGGTCTCAGCCAGGGACCGTCAGTGATTTAACCCTTCATTCATTCCCCCCTTTTCTTTAAACTTTGTAAATTCTTTTACAAAGATTCTAAATTGTCATATTTCATTACCTTAGGCAAAGCCCAAATTCTCACCGTCAGCTTTTTCAGCTTATACCACAAGAGGCAATTGACGGCTGTTAGTATGATAACAAATACTAACAGTATCAAAAGTGGATGAACTAAAACATTCAAAGTTTGTTTTGCAGAGGGTGAGTATCCTGAAAAGATATCCCACCAATGATGGGCAGTATCAGATTCAATTTGACTGGATAGTCCAACAAGTTTGTCTCTAGTTATCACTGTTTTAATGACAGATTCTGCTAGTGTCTTATTTCGTTTTCTTAAATGTTCTCGAAGTTCTTGAGATTGGTTCAGTATCTCGTTTAATTTCTTTAGAGATAAACTTGCATGACTTAACTTTAAGCTCTCATACTGCCAAAACATTGCCACTTGCTCCTCTGTATATGCAAAGAATGAGTATGTTTGCCCATGCCAAGTTAAATGAGTAATATTTTTAAGACATCCTATGAATGGGGTGGTCACGTTATATTCTTCAACTATTGATTGATTGTTAGTCACCAAGCACACATATCTAGCATTAACCTCTACAAACATTTCGAACACATTAGGAGAAAGGATCGTCCATTTACAACTATTAACAGAATGTTCTAACAAGCAGGGTTCGTATAATTGGGATTGTTGTCCACACAAAAGGCCGTCAGGGGTGGTCTCGCAAAGATCTAAATCGTATGTTTTATTACTATTCCCAATATACTTCCCTCGGAATCCCAGTAACCAATATTCTAGATTCTCTTGACTCGAAAAGAGTGTTGGCAGAATTAAAAATTTACACATTATTTCTGGGTCGGTTACATTATAGAATATCAATTTTCCTGCACACCACATATCATACATTAATATTTGTTTTGGATCAGCCTTACAAAACGTGGGTCCTATGGGTTGGGATTTCCATGATCCACCGGGTGCTTTCTTAATTCTCAAATAGTGGATAAGGGAATTATACAAAGCCTCAGTTCCCCAATGGGTCTTGTCATGTTCTGTTTTCACCAGTTTCCATAATATTCTAAAGGGAACTATTATTCTATTATCTTTTAATTTTGCCCAACCTGATGATTCAACTTCTGCTTCCAGATCTTTAATTAATCTAAGATCCTTTTCATCATAATCGACCAAGTCTGGTAGTGGCAAAGCTCTTTCAGGAACCAAACTTAATACCTCACCTTGTTCGGCCGCTCTTTTTGCCTCATAATCTGCCAACTTATTCCCCACTTCCTGAGCAGTGTTACCCTTCTGATGCCCTTTGCAGTGCATAATTGCAACCGCCGAGGGCAACTGTACCGCATCCAAAAGTCTTAGGATCATGTCAGCATGCTTAATATGTTTTCCTTGGGCCGTCAGAAGTCCCCGTTCCTTCCAAATAGCTCCATGGGCATGAACGACACCAAAAGCATACTTTGAATCTGTCCAGATATTCACTCGTAGTCCTTCAGCAAGCTCTAATGCTCTCACCAAAGCAATTATTTCAGCTCGTTGTGCAGATGTACCCTTAGGGAGTGACTTTGCTTCCACCACTTGGTTTGTGGTGGTCACAGCATACCCCGCCATCCGAGCTCCATCCTTTACAAAACTACTCCCATCGGTATACCAAGTGTGTTCAGCTTCCTCCAGCGGCTCCTCCTTCAAGTCAGGCCTGCTTGCATACACGGCCTCAATGGTCTCTATGCAGTCATGCACAACAGTTTCCATCTCCTGCTTATCGCTTAGAAAAGAAGCAGGGTTAATGACAGTAGATGTAGTAATTTCCACATCATCTTGTTCCATCAATACTGCTTGATATTTCAAAAATCTTGATGGCGAGAGCCAGTGTCCCCCTTTTTGTTCCAAGACAGAAGTCACAGCATGAGAAGTATACACAACCATCTTTTGCCCCAGAGTAAACTTTCGGGCTTCTTGAATAATCAACACAACAGCAGCTACTGCTCGAAGGCATCCTGGCCATCCTTTACTAACTTCATCCAATTGTTTCGAAAAGTAAGCTACTGCTCGTTTATAAGGACCCAGCTTCTGAGCCAGAATCCCCAAAGCCACTCCTTGCCTTTCATATGAAAACAGCCAGAAGGGCTTTGTTATATCAGGCAGGCCCAAAGCTGGAGCCCTCATTAGTTCCAATTTCAGTTTTTTAAAAGCCCTTCTAGCTTCGTCAGTCCATACTAATTGTGTCTGGCTGTTTTCCAGTAGTTCGTATAATGGTTTCACCATAAGTCCATAATTATAAATCCATAATCGGCACCAACCTGTCATTCCCAAAAAGGTTCGAAGCTCTTTTACCGTGGTTGGTTCTGGAGTCCTGCAAATAGCTTCTTTTCGGTCTTTTCCGAGCTGTCTCTGTCCCTTGGAAATCACAAATCCCAGGTATATTACTTCTTTCTTCAGGATCTGGGCTTTCTGTAATGAGACTCGGTAACCACTTAGTCCAAGAAAATTCAACAAACTCACAGTCCATTCTTTACATTCTTCATTCGTTTCTGTGGCTATCAAGATATCATCCACATATTGCAAAAAATTCCCATTTCCCGGAGGTCTTTCCCAGGCCTCTAATTCTTTAGCTAATTGATTTCCAAAGATTGTGGGGCTGTTTTTAAATCCTTGAGGTAGCACTGTCCAGGTTAGTTGGGTTTTTCGTCCTGAATCAGGGTTTTCCCGTTCAAAGCCAAATAAATTGTGGCTTTCAGGGGCCAAGGTGAGGCAAAAGAATGCATCTTTCAGATCTAATACTGTGAACCATTCACAGGTTTCCTTTAAATTAGTCAGTAAGGTGTATGGGTTTGCCACTACCGGGTGTAAATCTCCCACTATCTTATTTATTGCCCTCAGGTCTTGTATTAATTGAGGCTTTTTGACAGGTAGAATAAGAGTGTTATATTCTGAAGAACATTCAATTAATAATTCAAATTTTATAAACTCTTCTATAATGTTTTTCACTCCTCGCCTGTCTTCCAATTTCAGAGGATACTGCTTCACCCTAACAGGTCGTGCTCCCTTTTTGAGTTTAACAACAACCAATTCTGCATTTTTAGCCTTTCCAGGTATCCCTGAGGCCCATACTCCTGGGTATACCTGGTCTTTTATTTCTTGTGGAATTTTTTTTTTTTTTTTTTTTTTTTTTTTTTTTTTTTTTCCCCCTAATTTGGGGTTCAGTAAGAGCCAAACTTAAAATTTCAATGTGGTGTTCTTCTGGTATTTTAAATTCAATTCCTCCATTTCTAAATCTTATTTTGGCATTCAGTTGTTCTAATAAGTCCCTTCCCAAAAGTGGTTTAGGAGCCTCAGGCAGGTAGAGGAATTTATGAATCCCTACGCTTTTCCCAATTTTGAATTTTAATGGTTTCAGAAAGAACGCCTTCTCAACCTGTCCAGTTGCTCCTACAATATTAACAGTTTGCCTACTCACAGGTAATAAGGTCTGATTCAACACTGAAAACATAGCACCTGTATCTATTAAAAATTCTACAGGTTTCTTTTCTTTCCCTAGCTGAACTTTTACCAAGGGCTCCGCTAGGGAAGATTCCCCTGGTCCCCGTCAATCATCTTCTACATCTGTTACCATCACCGGGTTGCCTAACTTCGGGCAATCCCTTCTCCAATGCCCCATTTGCTTGCAGTAAGCACACTGATCTTTCAGGAGGGGTTGATTTCCCCTAGTTGGGGCACTTACACCACTTCTTATGGCCCCCCTCCCTCCAACAGTGTTGTTTCTTGATGGGTTCCGAGGGGGTACGTGGCCCCCTGTGCTGCGTAAGGCAGCCACTGTAGCATTGGCAATTGTTTTGCTCATTACTCTCCCTTTCTGACTATCCCTATTCCGATACACTTGCCAGGCAGCCTCCAACAATTTCTCTAAATCTCTCATATCTGTCCCTTGCACTTTCTGTAATTTTCTCCTGATGTCATCTGCCGACTGTCCCAAAAACAGGAATATCAAATGACCCTTTCCCTCCTGAGAGGTAGGGTCTAAAGGGGTATATTTCTGCATTCCTTCTTTTAATCGGTTCAAAAATTCAGTAGGGGATTCTTTTTTATCTTGTTTAATTTCATACAGTTTAGACCAATTCACTGATTTTGGGACAGCATTTCTTGTTCCATAAGCAATCCATTCCCTGTACCGCAGTAACAAATTCCGGTCTCCCATCTGATTAGGGTCCCAACCGGGATTAGTAATCGGATCCACTGTTCCCGGCAGAGTTCCAGCCAAAACCAGAGCCTGTACCTGGGTGCTAGCCACTCTCACAACCATCTGCTTCTCTCACTCACTAAACACCACATCCAACATTGCATCCACATCCTCCCAATCAGGGTCCTGATTCTTCAACCCCCAACAGCACCAGCATCTCCTTCTCTATCACCTTCTCCTTCTGGTGGAGGCAAGAAATCCTCTTATCTCTCATTCTGTGAACCAATCTTTAAACATCTTTGCCCAATGCTGCAAGCCGAGCAGTATCTTTTTAGCTTCCTATTTTGCTTATCGTTCTCTTTTTCTATCGCCAGGACCATAGGGTCCTGGGGTGCTAAATTGATTCCGCATTCTTTTTGCCATTCAGGGTGATTTCGCAAAGTGAAAAACATATCTGCATAAACCACTTCATCCCATTTTCCTTCTCGGCGCAGAAATAACATAAGCTGCAACAAAGTGTTGTACTTTCAAGTTCCGTTAAAAGGCCATTTTTCTTCATCATCTAGCTTGTATAAAGGCCACCACTGGTTACAATATTTGATTAAGGTCTTACGATTTACAATCCCTCCAGGTGGTCCCCCGATATCTTTCCAGTGGTCTAAAATGCAGCCCAAAGGGCTCTTTTTCAACACTCCACCTTGTTGGTTCCCCATTCTAAATTTATAGGACACAAGGACAGGGGTCGGGGCACGAACACTACACAAAACTGACAATTACTATCACAGATAAAATAACAACTATTAACTCCCGGGTAACAAATGTCAACTTAGGCTGATGAAAGATTTTCAAATACGCGTATATCAGACATATGTGTGCATCACACACACATATGTAAACTGCAATCAAATACAAATGCACAACCAAATGACCGTACTAACCAAATGATCACTACAAACCATGCAACATAGTAACCAAGTGATTAATACAAATCATACATGCAATTGTATGCCACCCGGCGGGGTTCTCACGAACCGCGACTTATGAGCAGCTTCAAATGACCGGTCCCAAACCAAAAAGAATGCCTTATTCTTACCAGAGGTCCTTGTCTGCCCCCGCGAGGATCCGCTGAATCGGTGAGTCCCTCCAGAGAATTCTCCAGGGCCGGCCTAGGGAGTCGCCGACTCAGAGGTTCCTGCAGCCGGACAGAGATGGTCCCATCTGGGTCGCCAAAACTGAAACAACGAAGTCGGTACCGAGCCCGCGATCGGGACGGTTTTCCGAGATGAATGACTCAATAACAACTAGTTTGTTATTAAGCAGGCATTCTTTAATACAGCGCTGGGCAGCACTGGGGATTTGTCCACCACGAGTGCTCCAACAGGTTAGCAAAGCACCTCAGTTCATATACAGAAAAATCATACATATTCATCAGAATTCTAAAAAGGGCGGTCTTATGTGGATGAGTTCCCGGAATTCATTTGCATAGTCCAAGCATGCGCAGTAAAATTAGGGTTAGGGTCTTTTCACCCTCCGGTGGTCGTTCATAGTCTTCCTCACACTGTCCGCTAGTTGAACTTCGGGTTTCCGTTGTCCATACATGGTCATGGAATTGGCTCATCCATCCTTTGGCCTCGGAATGTTACAAAAGGGTCAGTTTGAACTAGTTCTTTGGCGCTTATCTTGACACAAACGTCTCGAGTCCCTGTTATCAATGATATACTCAGGAGGCATAACGAGCTACCTCAAGGCCCATTTGATCTTGTCAGGAAGGGAGTTACCCGTCTTGAAACATCCTATTATCAACTCTGCTCAGCAAATAATTAAAACTATGCAAGTAAAGCTTTTATGTAACACAGCAGGGTCTCAGCCAGGGACCGTCAGTGATTTAACCCTTCATTCACTCCCTTCAGGTTTTAAATTACCATTCTGTCTTGGGAAAAGTGTGCAGATGTCCTTCTAAACCAGGCATAGTATGAACAATTTGGTGCAATAAATTAAAACAGAAGGTGAAAGCTCTTAAACTGGATTGTAAGGTAGTTCAGCTGATCATCTTTCATTAGCAAAAGCTTGAAATATATCTAAGTGTTTTGCACCTATTTTTCCTGGGATGGGATGGAATATGACTATGAAGCTGTGACATTTACTCTGTAACTGTGCTAAGTTATTGGTATGATGACTGCACTAGTTTGGCCTTGCCACCATAAACGGGCTGGACTCCATAACATTGCCCTGACTGGAACAGTCCTACAGCATCTCTCTCAGGTGTCGTGACTCAGGCTCATGAGCGCTGCAGTCTGAACACATTGACCTGGAGTTTGAGCTGACAACACAGGAATGGAGCTCTGTTTCAGTACAGCTCTGCTCTGTGTAGAGTCCGACCACAGCCCGCGCAATATGAATGATTACATTAGATGAAACTCAGATTAAACCAGCAGTCACGTGAAGGGATGAGCACAGTGGAGGGAAACTACATCTCAGGGCTTGTGTTTTAAGAGTGCAGGAGTATGGTTAAGAGAATCTTTTGCAAAGTCTGTGTTTCCCTTTTGCCTGCTATCTCGCCTCCAAAGGAGTTAAGTAGATAAAGCACAGATTTTTTTTTTTTTTGTAGCCTGGAAGAAGTTTAGTGAAAGTGCAAAGGAGTGTATGTAAATTACCACAGGCTTCTTTTTGTGCTTTTTTTGAAAATGCCAAACAAGGAGTGTTAATGGTATTTTTATGATCTATTAAGCTCTGAAAATGTTCTCAGAACTTATATAAACGTCTATCAGTAGCTCAAGTTTAAACACTAGCTCCTGAACCCTAAACCTTGTTTCTGCAAAATACCTATTAGCATTTTTTGAGCTACTTAATATTTGTTTCTTTATTTTCTGAAGTACAAAATATGCATAATTTTGGCAACCTTGGAGATTATATAGGTGTTATTTAATATACATCAATTGTTGTGTGTTGTGGAGTCTTAAGTATGTGAACTTAAAAACATAACACTACATGTTGGGAGAACCACAAACTAATTTAGAAATCGTCCAAAATATCTACACATATATAGCACTGTTCATTATCATCTTAAAAATATGTAGGTAGAAGGATGTTCCCTAGTAAAATGTTTTGGGGGAAGTGTTGAATTTTGGATTTGCCTTGTGAAGGGGTGCAAGACCATACAACGTATCCACGAGATTGCTGTTCCTTCACAAGTGCATTCAAGTGACTTTTTAAAACAATATAAACTCTTAATTGTTCCTCAAAGAGCAGCTGTTCCATTCCTCTGATAATTTTTGTTACCCTTTTCTGTACTTTTTCTTGTTCATCTGTGTGTGTACGCGTTGGGAGAGGGGAGGGTGTAAGGAGATCCAAATCAGAGATAGCATTCAAGTTGCACGCACACTCAGGGTTTATAAAACAGTATAACAACATTCCTGTTTCTAGTAATTACTACCGTTCTATTTGCTTTATTTTCCTTCAGTGAAGAGTAAGCTGGCTTTTTAATAGACCTATTTATTTTTAACTTACAAGATGTTTCTCCCAAGTGGTAATAGTCAGTTCAGAGCCCACTGTTTTGTATGTGAATTTAGGATGGACAGTTTTTTCCCCATATGCATCCCTTTACGTTCATCTAGAGTATAATTTTGCCTGCCATTTTGCCACCATCACCCAATAGCATGACATTGTTGCAGCTAACATTATTCTATCATGAGTAAATATAATATTAAGACATGTAATTTAAGAGAAGGTGTATATAGCACTGTTTAACTTTTAAATGCTTAACAGATCAAAATAATGAAAATAAATTGCTCCTGTGTTAAGTATAGGAGAATGCCCATGAATTTTAAACAACTGGCCTCAATTATCCTTCCTGCTGTGGTGCTTTCATTCAGATAAGCCTGCAGCAAAGCACTTGGCCTAAAGATGTTCATATGCTGTGGGCTCTCCATGGAAACAGTCTTAAACCGTAGAAAACAATTCAATTTTTAAAAGGCTGAATCTCCTTTCCAGTTGGCTCCTAAAATAACTTTTAGTTCAGTCTCACATGTGCTAATTGCAAGTTAACTACGCAAAGGCTGAAGGATATTGTTAGAATAATTTTGAGGAGAAAGTTAGGGACAATGTTATAACCGTCATTTCACTTACACTTCAGCTGCTAGTGCTGCCTTAAAGAATGATCTGTTCCTTCACCACTGATTTTTAATGTCATGGCCCTTTTGGAAAGGTGAGGATTATGAGCTTTATTAAACTCATATTGTGGAATCCTGCCGTTAGTTAACCTTTCGCATTTTTTTTCAGATGCAGAAATTATAGTTAAGGTTCCTTTTATTTCAAGCTCTTTTGACAGCTGGTGGTCTGGATGTGAACAACCTTGTTTGTATTTCCCTGTTCTCTCCAGACAAAACCAATTTTTCTAAAAGGCATAGGAAAGAGAAAGAATCACCATTTTGATTTAGCCATAATTAGCCTGAATATTAAGCCCAGCAGATGTTTTCAATAGGTATTAAAATTAAATTTGTATTATAAGATAACTTGGAACTGAGTACCAGTTTGTTTTGCATCCTTTTTTCCTCCATAGCTCTCACATAGTAAATTTTCCTTGAAAAAAGGTTGTATATAAGAAAACAAACCAAATTATTCTGACCATATGTCAGGGATACCCAGCAAAGTATATTTTGCAAACATGACAGCTTGATCCAAAAGACATTAAAAAGTCTTTCCTGCTTTAGTAATTTTAGGTAGTGAGTACTATTGTGAACAAATTAGACATTTTACTGATATGCTGATGACATACAAAACCCCCACTATTCACAGGGTTGGGAACTGGGACAAAAAGATAAGTCAAGACTTTCCTGAATGAATGCCAAATCCTTTGTGAACTGTCTGAAATGCCACTAGTGAAATGCCTACATTATGTTGATTCCTTATCACTAAAAGAAACAGCAAATGCTAGACAATTGCTCCAGTCGTGTTGCCGTGACATGACCTCCTTTGGGTAAATTATTATCTCCTTTTGGAATCAAAATTATTTTTATCTTAATTTTCAAGGGTCCACCTTATTTTAGTCAATTTGTTTCCTCTTTGTTTATGGCCTGTGCTCTGCTAGCTTCTCACAGTCTGATGTTCCCTTGTGCAGCAGTCTATTCACCTTTCAGACTCTCTGTGCCCATTGTATTTTCTCTGATCTTGAATGATATTCTGTTTTTTCTCTCGTCCTTTAGCTCTTTCTTCAAGATTAATGTTTCCATCAGCCTTCTGCTGCTGACTCATTCCTGATCTCTTAACTGACTTGCTCCCACAAACTGTAATATGTCAACCTATGAAAATAATCTACTTGATAGAGAGAATGACCAAGAAAATATATGGATAATTAAATAATATCTTATAATTTCCCTTACTGTTCTGTGTCTGTCAGATGTCCTCCCCATGAAGCTTAAAGATTTAGTCTATTTCTGTCTGTATTATTGCATGTATCCAGCCCCGGGCCTATAGAACTGAGGCAGAGACTGAATTTGCTCTTCTTTTAGAGATGATTGCCCTTTGTTCAGAAGCTGCACAGCTGCTTTCTTTCCTGACAATTCTGTACATTTTTCTAGTGTTTTTCATCCATGAGTTTTCAAACTCATCATTTATCTCCCTGACTATCCCTGCTCATGTGTATTAAATTTTGTCTTGAGTTATTTCTTAGCATGGGGAAAAATGGGATTCTGCAATTGATTGATTTACCAAAGAAAGCCTGTAATAAAGCTAAGCACAAGCCTGGGCTTTCTTGATTTCCTATCCTTGCCACTATGGTTTCTTCCTTTGCCAATGTAAGGCATAGCAAATAAAATTCCAAAGGGTTTCATGGGTTTGGTTACACAAATTTTAGCATCATTTTTGTAGTGCAGGAATATTGTCTCTCTAGTTACTCTGAGATACTTAGAATCTCCCAGGAAAATTAAATCATGTTGCTTCCTGCTTTTCTTCCGCAACTGATTTCATGTTTCTATAACTTCAGTTAGATAATTGAGAGAGCTAGATAAATCTGGAAACTGTTGTCAGTCTAAAGTACATGTTGGATCTGGGAAAAAAGTGACGGATGATAGGTTTGTGAATCAGAGCGATTCAGTATGCTTTGGTTCTATTGTACAGGTGTCCTGGTAACAAAACAAGGACACAGGGTTGCAGCTGATGCCATATGGATGTCTACCTGCTTTCAGAGTGGTGCTCTGTCCTCAGAGGTTGCATGGTGGCAGAAGGGACTGCAGGACGAGGAAAATAATTTATCTTCACTTAGTAGGTTTTCTCAGTGGTTAGCAACTGAAAACGTCCTCCTGACGAGTACTGTAAGAATGGAAGATAGAAGCCAACATGTTCGATTTCTGATAGTTACTGTAGCGGCTGCTACAGCCATCTGGAAAGAGGAATTTCAAGTCTGCAGCAGAATGAGCAGGAGATGGCTGTAGCTGTGAGGAGCCAGAGACAATGTCTGACTTCAGGCACCAAAATGTCTTGCAGGATCTCTGCTCCTAAGATACACTGGCCTGTGATTAGACCACTGAGGAGATAAGAGGAAACCTGTATAGCTGGAGCTGCCCTTTGAATTAGTATTTCATTTTCCAGGACTGTCAGACCAGTGCTTTTCACATGCCCTAAAATTTAAAACACATTGGAAATATTTCAGAATCATGAGTATACACAGCCTAATCTGTTTAATTGCTGTCTGACAATATGAAATCAGTTCTGAATGTATATCATTCAGTAAAATAATAATTACCATAGCAACACACACTACATCTGAAACATAGCTCTTTCCTACAAAAGCCCAGAAACAGAAAGCCTGAACTCTTCACACAGCTCTAAGAGCAATTAGTGAGGTTTCTTCCCTTTTTTCAAATCACTGTATTTGAAAGAGGCCAACAGATGTCGAAAGGTAAACAACAATCAAATGTTGTTTCCGTACTTCATTCTTAATTAGGGATAAATCAGTGTATTGTATCTTTTATGGCAGAGATTGTAACTGATTTTGTGCACCAAAGATGCACAAAATGTGCAGTGGAGACAGGATATCAGCAGGGATATCACCTTGGTGCTTCTTAAATCCTGCTCACACTTGGCCCAAAGGCAAAGACATGTTCTGTGACCATTTCCCCCAGGGTTCTTTGTTGCAATTATCCTCCTCCTGGCTAAGAATCAGCAGTTAAGCTCCCGAGCAGGCAGCTACCAGGATGTTCAACAGGGTCTTTCACTGCAGGTTAGAATTTTAAACTGTATTTCTTGTAATACAGTGGGTCAAATAGAGATGTGACAATATTTTATTGTGTCACTTTCATGTTCATTAATATATAGAGACTTGGTTTCGTGTGTGTGTTGCTAAAGAATATCGAAAAAGCAAAGGGTGGCTTTCTGTGGGTATCCTCACAAAATGAGATAAAATGCTTTCTTTCGAAAAATCACACAGATTTTCCTTTACCTGGATTTTTTTCCCCAAAAAGTCCTATTAGATCCTGATAAGATCCATGTTTCTATTTCTAAGTTTTACTTCTCTATGAAGAACACTAGTGAGTTTGACAGGTATTTGGAGCTAAAGGTGTGTGCAACTCATGGAATCAGCAAGCCAAAGTTAATCCTAGTAATTTAGTGCAGTTCAGTCACTTTCTATAATTACAGTGGTAACATCTGTGTGAATATTGCTTGATTTTGTTTATGCATGTACATGTGTATATGCATGAAGAGTTTAGTGTTTTTTCTTAATGGATACCGTTATTGTCAGCACAGTTCAGATGCCTGAGTTCAGAGTTCTGTCATAAAATGATTTAAAAATTTGGTCTAAGAAAGAATAAAAACCCAGCAGTGGTCTTAGGTGCGTAGTTTGTTCCCTTCTGTAGTTTAAAATGACAGAAGCAAGGATGAAGAGACTTTGGCCTGCAGGGAGTAAAAAAACTACTGAGCTGGGTGAATGATAGATGGCTATACTAAAAATGGTTTTCTTTCCAGAATGAATTTAGTAGTCATTGGGTCCATAATGTAAACTCTGTGGTCTATTGCCCTTGGGGTTTTTTGGTGTTTTGTTTTGGTGAGGAAGAGAAACTATTTTCAAAGATTAGCTTATTTACAAAAGTGCTTATTGGATGTGCAGTTGATTTCCTGCCTGTTATTCCATCAGCAGCAGTAATTTTTCAATAGGTGCAGTCAGGATATTTGACCAAAAGCCATAGTGCTAAAGCCATTGAGGATTCACTTAGATTCTTCCTCTCAAAGATTTTGGAGTGATGACAAACCCTCTATCATAGTGTCTCATTGTTAATTTACATAAGCATATGATCATTGCTACAAGTAAAAAAATCTGTTTTCTTCTCTCTGACGTGGTGGAACGGTGTTTTCAATTAGATCCAAAGATGCATGCACCTGCTGTCCTTCTGTAGAGAAAGTGCCAATTTTCTGTGCTCTTCAGTAAAGGATCCGTCATGAACCCTTGCCCCATTTTCATTGAGAAGTTCCATGATACCTGACCAATGTAGATTATCCAGGTACATAAGAACATTATGTCATTAGCACGAGTGATTGGTACCATTTCATTAAGCATTACCTAAAGAGAGAATGAGGATTTTAAAGCCAAATTTTGCTAATCAGTTATATGTGTACAATTAGTTACCATTATTTCTTGATGTAACCTAGGACTGTGTCAGGAAATATTTTAAATTAACTTTTTTATGTGCAAAGGACTATAGACTAACAGATAATATCAATTTTTACATTTTGTTCTGCATGTTCAGAGTAGCTCCATATAAAACAACTTAACCAATTTTTAATAAGTAATTTATGTTCAGAGGATGGAATTATTTCTTTGGCTACCTGCTCAATGTGTATGAAATACAAATACAAATGTGGGGAAGGAACAAAGAACTATTTTTCTCCAAATAAATGAAGAATCATGTCCTTTTTCACCACTCTGTTGATTACTTAAAACAGCAAGTGTCTGAAGTTACTGTATTTTCAGCAAACTAGTTCTTCATGTGTGTGACAATACCAGCTTGATAACTCCACTTGTTTTTTTATTCCTTGTCCTATTTATTATTTTGTTACAGTGGATTTCAAATTTTTATCTGTGTTTCTGTGGGGAAGAATTTGTAGTTTTCAGTTGCTTAGATCCACAGCAGCAACAAAATCCTTTGGAAGGACTTTTTCCGGGAAGCAAGAACATGTTTATATTTGCAGTTTAAATTGCTTCTTTATTCACTTTTCTTTTTCCTAGCCTGTGCTTTCTGTGTTTCCATAACAACAGAAAAACTCTTTCTATAGTGCCTTAGTATTTTTTGAGCAAAATACTCATTTTGTTTCCCCTCTTTTCTCTCTTTTTTTGGATTGATATTGAAATGAGTACAAATTGGAACCGATAGTGGGAAGAACAGTTCTCTTTTCTCTTAGTGAGGTATTCATAGGTCAAGATTGCTTCTGACTTGCTGTAATCAAATAAATTTTTTCCGGGGAACATGCCCGCAATCTTCACATTTTCCACAAGTTTTTGTCTTATTATTCTGTAGACATATATCATAGCAGTTCAGTCTCCAGCCAGAGAGCACTGAGAAGAGCTTGCCATCACCTCTCTGAGCTTTGGCAGGAGGTGATGGCTTGGGAAAGACACGGTAGGCTGAAGAACACTCTCTGCTCATTAAGTCGTATTCTTAACAGTCAGATTGGCCATGCCTTGGTATCAGCGGCAGGTTTCAGCGGATGCACCTTTTGGCAGTGCTTTCTGATTAAAAGGGCTTAATTTTATTATTTTTAACTACACTTGTCAGTTTGAAAGCATTAATTTAATTTTTTTATGTGTATATGTCTCTAGGGAGATTATTTGTGACATGAAGGATAGAACACAGAGAAATTTCATGGCTTTTCATTGATTTCCACCCCCCCAAGCTATCCTCTATTGCTATTTCTGCTTTAAATTTATTTAAACCTTAGATTTGTTAGACATAATTAAATTTATGTAGCAACTTTTTATTTCAGCTGGAGAATCATACAGTAATTGTGAACAGAGAGCAATACCATCTTGAAGTCACTAGATTATAATTGTATTGTTTTTTTGATATTAAATAATTCATCTAGAAAAGTAGTAGTAAAGAGATTTAGTAATGTTTTGGTGATACTTTGATCGTAAAGAGCTGATCCTGTTTATTAAAGGTAACTTTTTAGAATTTCAGCACATAGGGGATCAGTGTTGCTCATGTATTTTGAATGCTGATAGTCTTTAAATGAGCAGGGTACCTGCTGAAAATTCAAGACTGTTTCCTCTCATGTTGAGGCCTAATTCAAGTTCAGTCACCGTTGACAGAAGTACTCTCTTTGCAATTCCCTCACTTTTGATATAAAACATTAGAAAAATAGAATAGTTGACAGTATATAATTCTGAGTTAATTTTTTGATAGTGTTCAAATCAGCTTTAATGTTTATCTTCTATCCCATAGTGTCTGTTTTGTACCATATCTTTGATAAGGAAAAAAAGCAGTTAGTAAGCATAAACTTACCAGTCAGAAAGCTGATTGGGAAGGCTATGTTGTTATGGGCGTATTTTTTTCTGATGTTTGTGCATAGCTCTTGCTTTTTATTTTTTAAATATTCCTCATAAAACTACCAAAGTGTTAAACCAAAGGTATTTATAGTAGCTGAAAGAGTTTTGTACCAACAGATTTTTGTGGGTGCAAATTCTAATACATGAGCAGATGGTAGCACCTGCCAAGTTACAGATGCATGTATCCCTTTGTGCAAAAACCAAGTCCTATTGTGTTTCTAAAGACTGATTGCTGAGCGTTTACTTCCAAAAAACATTGTAATAGCCACAGTAAATACAAATAGTAGAGAGAAAAGGCTAGTCATTTTTGAATATTACTTGGGAAGATGTATGCTGTGTATGAAGGTTACTACAAAGAAAGGCCAGTTCATTTTCTGTCCGCTTTGTTCTCATTTTGTGTGTCAAAGCTGTAAAACCATGCTGTTAAACTGTGAGTATATTGAAGTCTTTTGGTTTAACAAGATGCATTGAAAGGTTTCACTGGATGCAGATCTTATTTCATGTGGTGTTAAAATGTTTCCTTTCTTTCAGTTCCACAAAATTTGGCATAGTTGTTATTGAAGACTTCTCCACTGGACTTTGGCACTGATCATTATTCCTTACTCCATTTTATTTTCCACTTTCACTAGCTTCATTAAGTATCTCTAGATGAGGATTAAAAAGATGGGTTGGAGGTCACATCATCCTCACCAACTTGTAATTATGTCCCTATTATCTCTAAAATCAAGACTGATCTTATTAAGTAAGGAGATTTCCCTCCCACTCCCTTGGGCATGCTAACCTGATTAGCACAAGGTCATTCTCAAATTCTTTAAGTTGCTTGAACTACTTGTTTTTTGCCGTATCTTAACAAATATGTCGCTTTCCATCCTGTGCAAGTAGGTTGCCCATTATGTCACACTTCTAAGTTCTGTATACTTTGCTGTGTATGTTGGCCTCATATCTTGAAGATCAATGTAATACACTGCAATCTCCAGTTTTATGAGTGGCCCTTCAGATTAGCCTTCACATGGATCATGAATCCTGGAGCAGAATTGCTCTGCCTTGTCCTGGCTGCATTCCAAGACAGTTTTATTCTCCATGTTATTTTTCTTTATTTCCTTACTAACAACAGCAAAGCATCTAGGTATATTAATCAGCCTTGCAGAGTTCAGAGAGTTACTTAGCTACCAGGGCATCCTGGCAGACATCTCAGTAGAATTTCAAGGCACTGGATTTCAATTGTTTTAGATCTCTGCTCTTAATCTTTTTTTGTTTTGTGTTGTTCTTGCAGAGAATCGTGAGAAACTACTGCCTTTGGGTCATTTGGTCTACACTTTCTGTGCTGCTTCATGCATTGTATATTAAGCAGCATGGAAATCACTCTTAAGCTCAATACTGTGTCTAGTTCTCCAGCATACAACTTAAATACAGACTCCAATAGGTCTGCAGGAAAGGCTACCCTTCAAGGTATGAAATTCCTGTCCAAGGGAAGAACAGCAACACCAAGTATGTTCTTTGATATTTATCGGGTAATTGAATACTGCTCCTCTCTTCAGGAAGCTCTCCAATAAATTCAGCCTAGAAAGTGTCAACAAAACTATTGTCTGCCACTGGACTGTAAATCTTCTTGACATCCAAGTCATAGTCAGTAAGCTTTTTCAGTATGTAGTAGTACATTTTAAGGTGTTGGGCAATCAGCTGGAAGCAAATTATTAAGAAAAAATTAAGACTGGTTTTGCCTTTTGTATTGCTAACTGTTGCCTTAAACTGTAGGCGTCTGTGTGAATGTGAAACGTCCTAGGCTAAAGCGCTGGCAATTTACCTGTCTCTGCATGACATTAGTAATTATTGATCAGCAGATGCAATACGAACAATTCTGTGCTGTTTTAGAAATAATGTAGGCGTTGGATGCATTTACAGTAATTACGTATTTACAGCTAAAATCAGAACTGAAAGAAGAAGGATACAGGATCCTGTTCACAAAATGTCATGCCCTCCTCTTTTGTGTTTGAAATATAAAGCAAATATTCTTCTTGTAATCCACATGCACCAGGCATATATGCAGTTTGTATAATATATGCATTGCATATTTCCAACATCCCAGTGGAGGAGTCTGTTTGCTATTTTTTGTTTGTGATTTCAGTTCACAAGTAACAAGTCTTTCTGGAAACAGTAAGAGAGAATTTTTCAGGAATCCACATAGCCTTTTGTCATGGTTTAACCCTAGCCAGCAACTGAGCACCACACAGCCACTCGCTCGCTCCCTCCCAGTGGGATGGGGGAGAGAACTGGGAAAAAGGTAAAACTTGTGGGTTGAGATCAAAACAATTTAATAGGACAGAAAAGGAAGAAAATAATAATAACGATAAAAGAATATACAAGACAAGTGACACACAATGCAATTGCTCGTCACCAGACCAATGTCCAGCCACCTCCCAAGCACCAGCCGTGCCCCCCTCCGGCCAGCTCCCCTCACTTTGTTTTTTTTTGTTCAGCATGATGTCATATGGTATGGCACATCCCTTTGGCCAGTTTGGGTCACCGGTACTGGCTGTGTCCCCTCTCAGCCTCTTGTGTACCTCCAGCTCCTCGCCGGCAGGCCAGTGTGAGAAGCTGGAAAGTCCTTGGCTTACTGTAAGCACTGCTCAGCAACAACTAAAACATCAGTGTGTTATCAACATTATTCTCATTCTAAATCCAAAAACAGTACTCTATACCAGCTACTAGGAAGAAAATTAACTCTATCCCAGCCAAAACCAGGACAGCTTTTGTGACTCCTTATACTCAGACAGACTTTGCACCACTGGAGCCTTGTCTGTGCCTGAGGTAGGCAAGGATATGAGTTTCACCAGGCTCTGCAAAGCCGTGCTGTTTATGGGAGAAGTGGTTTCTAATAAGCATTAGGATATAATTCATTCTTTTCTAATCCTCACAGGGAATAAACAGTTCACTTCAGTAATTCATTATAATGATATTATATTTTAAATTATGGTACGATAATAATAAATACATTGCTGCATAGTATAAAGGGGGAGTTTTGAAATAAAATTATCTTCTCTAGAAGTCAATTTTTGTGTTGCCTAGTTGTCTGATCTCCGTTTTATGTATGATTGTGACTAGAGCTCCTAATTTCTATTTCCAGTCTTACAGATATCTGTGCTTTGGGGGCAAGATTACACATGGCCTAATTCTGCAAGGTGCTGAGATAGCTCAGCTATTTATGTTGTTTTGGAGAAATCGACATGTTCATCACTGGTTTTATTTGCTGTTTTTATTGTATGAGAAACTTTTGTAGAGAAAGATGAGAATATTTAGCTGTTACATTTTTCACATGTATTCGGGCATCAGAGCTGGACACTGGCTGTTTCCAGCTGCCTGACATGCTTTGTTGTACAGGAAATTCTAAGTCAGGTTCTTGGTGCTCTCCTGTATTGGTAAATTTTAGACAAATTTAGAGTACGAAGGTGGTATCTCTTGAGATCAAAGATCTCATTTATAAAGACTTGTTGTGCCCTTGTTGTTCCAGTGCAAAATTTGGGAAGAGGAGGAGGTGTGTGTGCATGGGGGGAATGTGAGACTCTCACTGCCTTTAATCAAATTGTTGCTCATTTTATAGTTTTGCCCTGTAATGTGTGTTTTATACCAGAGATTATTCAGCTCTTGAGCCTGCCGGACTCTGACATTTGTCATTATATTAAAAGCTTATTCAAAGGCAGCAAATAAAACACTTTTTCTTATGAGTGAAATTCAGACAGACAAATCCAGCTGTTGCATGTAAAAATAGCTACAGAAGTCCTCAAAAGGAAAAAGGTTTTCACACGTTGATATAGCAACAGAAATTCAGTAGAACTTTAAGATTAGATATTGTTTATTTTTTAAAAAATTCCATTAAAAAAGGCATCCCAAATAATTTGCTTTTTAAAGAAGCACTCAGATTTAATAGGAAGAAATTATGCAGCATGTAATTAATTCCAATTTACAGGTTATATCTACCACTTTTGCATGATATAAACTATGATGTAAACTTTTTTTAGTAAGTGGTCTAGTGTCAGTTTGAAATATGCTTCATGTTACCTGTATGGCATTTTGTAGATCTCTTGATGTGGGACGATTCCTACATTATACACTAATTGTTAACACACACATATGAAATTGTATAATCACATTTTTCACAGAAACAGTTGTGTTGTGGCTGAAAGTTTGGAAATACGATGAGAAATTTATGCAGATACTTCATTTTTCAGGCCTAGTATTCTGACTTGAAAACATAAATATTTCTCCTATGATTAATGGATTTCTTTAGCAAGTGTCAAATCAGCCCATTCTCTGCTTTGCAGCTGCTTTTGCATTGAGTGCAATTTGTATTCTGTGTATTGCCCCATGGTTCCTTTCCCTAAGTTTAGGGGATTGACATATGTGGCAGCAAGACTAATATTTCATTAGAAAAGTTTACCATTCTGAGTGCTTCTTATTTTTACCATCATTTTGATATGTTTTAGGCCTCTGTTTGAAAGTTGCTGTCTCCCTTTTTTGCCCTACGTTTCTTTGTGGTTTGTTATCTGTCCTAATTTCATAATAATATAAACAATTTTTAAATAGAAATCTACCCCCCAAGCTGTGGAACTAACCTGAGTGGCAAATCATTATCTTTTCATGCAATTAATATTTAACTTCTCTTGCCCTTCTTTCCTCTCCTTTTGACTGACAATTTAAATATTTAAATTGTAGGCTCTTTGGGTCAGGGAGCATTTCTGCTGTGTGCAGTAGCCATCATTTCAAGTTCCACTGGAATACAAGAAATGACAGTCCAAATACTGAGACTTCTAATACGTATATTTCCGTACGTTCATGCACTAGAATAAAAGCATTGCCATTGAGGGTTGTGTGTTAAGCAAGCCCTTCGTTTCCAGTTGCCGCCTCCGCACTGTTGTTACCACCAACCATGTTTGTGCTTTGCTTTTGCTGCTCCTTTATCCTGTTCAGCCTTTGTATTGTGCCTCCGAGCTCCTTTACTTTGTATGCTCGCTCACTAGCATGGAGGTGACAAGGAATACTGTCCTTGGAAGTGCTGAGTGACAGAGAAAACATGATTAGGATTCAAGTCACTGTCACTTTGCAAACTAATACATGGAGTTGCAGAAGGAACAATGCATGAGCAGAGGAAGAGTTGTGTGGGGGCAGATGCAGAAGTAGAGAGCAGTGTGCAAGGAGAGTGAGGAAGTAGCATAAGAACCAAGTAGTGTTCCATTTTGTTCATACACGGTGTAATTTCTTTTTGATGACCTTATTTATGAAGGTACCTCAGGAATTTGTAAAAATGGTAACAAAAAAAGATGAAAAATTCATACAGAGAATTCCAGTTAAATATCCAAGTGCTATACCACTGTAACTGAGACAAGGAATGGAGGAATGGATATCAAAATGTTCCTTAGATGTTCTGTTTGCACGAATGGTCAAAACCTGTGAATAGCAAAGTTTAATATTATCTTTCAGAAATTTCAAAGGAATCTTGATTTGCTTGAAAGCAATTTTGCTGATAAAATTATGGTTCTAAAACAATTCAGGGATAAATCTAAGGTATCCATTGATTGGAGTGAAGGTAATTTCTTATATGTAGCTAAGTTTGCAAATTCATTCTCACTTGGACTGATTAAATAATTCCAATCTTTCAATTTCTGGAAAGTATAAGGAGCCTAATTTTTTTTAATTCTAACTTATAATTTGAAATATCCATGCTAGGGTGTCCAAACGTACAATAGACAAATGCCCAATACCTGGAAAATTAACGTAAGCAGTATGAGACCTAATTGGAGACTATTAAGCTCATTTTTGTGCTGCTTCAGTGTGACTTATATTGCAGAAGCAAGTTTGTGTCTTCTTACTGTTTTGTTTTGGTTTTTTTTTCCCCTGGACTTCAGGTTTGTTTCCATATGAAACTTGGACTTGGAAATTTTTATGACTAATTAAAGTAATGTTATTCCTTAGGTCATAACTTAAAAGAACTTAGGTCAGCCTTGTACACTCTAAGAACATATTAAGTTGAATCATCTGAGCAAAAATAGATCACCAGAGAGCAGCAGATGAACCTATTACAAGCAAATCTGCTGCTCTTTCCAGTATGTACAGGATAATAACCGTATCAGCTGAAGGGAAATCCTATATAGCTGTGAGAAGAGACATCTGAGGACATGAGATAGTAGTCTCAAAGGAAGTAACATCAGATGTGGGCTCATTGCAACTGATTTGAGGAGGATATCTGTGTGATTGGATATATCCTTGTTTGAATAAACTTTTGTATTTATAGAAAGAGTATGTTGCATCAGTTCTCTCTGGTAAAATCCAAACACCTATGAAGCTCTGAAATCAGCTACCACTTGGATGATAAGAAACAATTTATGTCAAACAAAATCCACATGGTCCTATTTTTGCATAAGTGTCTGTAGTTCTGACAATTTTGTAATGCTGTAACTGTGTGAAGTTTATTTTTATGTAGAAAAGGAAATTGAAAATGAAACATGAGAATTCAGGGTCATGGTAATGCCACATTGTCTTTCTAGATTCTGGGAGCTACTATTCTTATTATATCTGGACACCATAATGAATCAGGAAAATGCAACTTTTTCCAGGAACAGAAATTGCTTCTAATTTTTCCATTTTAGATATCTGTGTGTTTGTGGTTATCTATTATCAGTATTGTAAAGTAAGCCTGGATGAATTAGAAAAGTGTTCCATCTGGTCTTTAAGTACAGGGAAGAAATGGCTCTGCAGTCAAGCTCCTTTAAGGTAATTCTTTGCAATAGCCTTTTGCCACTGCACTTTGATTTCTTTTCTGTGTCATAAGAACGTAAAGATGAATGTAAACAATTTTTGTAATTGAAATCAGTAAAGGCTTTAACTTCGGGCATTGCATTCTTGTTGTGTAATTACCTTTTTAAGGCTTCAGCTTCAAATAACTGAATTGATGCTTTTTCATACGTACAACAAGTGGTTAAAAACAACAGCTAGTTTTCAAATTAGTATTGACCATACTGTTAAATAAATAGATAAATAAGTAAGTTCTAGGCCTGTTGAGCTATTAGAAAACAAAAAGTTAATGAAAATGTGGAGCATAAAGGAAGGGGATATATAAATACAGAGTATGTATAATTACTTGACTTCTAGGCCTTATAAATAACATACAGAAATCATGTTATGCATAGTTTCATACAGAATATAGCAAAAATATGCAGAAGGATCCTTTTGAAAAGACCGAAGCGAAGTACCGAGGTATAATAGTTAAGCATGAAAACAGCTTTCCAGGAGACCTCATCTGTTCTTTGCTATCCAAAACGTTGTTTCTCCAGAATTTTTTACTGTCTTCTACCTTGCATATCAAGTCTTTCATGAACAGCATGGATTTTTCTTTTTAGATCTAGTTCGCATGAGGATAGTCCATCAGAGACATCCTCCCTGGCATGTAATTACAACAGTGTCCTATCTGAAAAAAAATCCTATCCTATCTGAAGAATGGACCTGATTGTATAAAATAACTCTTGTAACTTGGGAGGGATTTTGCCAGACTCTGTTCAGGAATACACAGTCATATTCTCAGTCAGTGACCTTTTGTGTTGGTTTTCTCATTCCCTGCTTTTATTAGCAGATAACAGTTCAGTTTACAAATACTGGTAAATATTCCCATTAAAACAGTCCATAAGTCAGTATTAAAATACACTTTTAATTAAATATTAGATGTGGTTTCAGTTAATGCTGTCATGTTCATTCAGTGGGACCTTGCTCAGTGCTTAGTAAACAAATCTAAACAAATGGATGTGAGAGCTTTCAGAGTGAAACTCTTCTGGATTGCCTGCCAGGCTTTCCATTATTCATAATCAAGATTTTTTTTTTTTTAATAAGTTGACCTGTTTAATGATAAAAATGCCTGTGAGTATAATTAAATTGAATTCTGTGCTCTAAAGTGACCCTCTGATTCATGGGCATTTGCAGTAGAAAGAACAAAAATAAAATTAAAGCCTTATTGAAAGGTACAGTAATTAAGTCTCTCAGTTCTGATTATTACCAGCTGGGATGAGAACAGTGGATAAGCGAAGCAAAGCTCAAGCAAGAGGCTGCCAGTATAATGTACCTAAAGATCTGTCTACATGGGAGACGCTTCCCTAGGAAAAAGATATTTTTTTAATGTCTTTTTTTCTTTTTAATAGGGCAGAGGAGGCTTAGAAGAACTGAAATCATTACAGAATATTTTTTTACAAACAGATGTAAAAGGGCTAGTGCTTCACAGTCTTGCATCTTTTTACAGCCATAAATGAGCAACCCTGACTGAGGAACAACCATAAAATGTTATCACCAGTGTAAACGCCTGGTAGATTTTGCTTCGATAGAGTGTTGACTTCTCTTTCCTTAGGTATTAATTGGAAATGTGAGACAGAGCAGCCTCTGGACCTGAGAAAAAGATGCATCTTCCACAGTCAATATATCATTTGGTGCCTGTTTTGAATGATTAAGTAACTAATCTGATTCTAAAAGCATGCCTTTCTACTGCTTTGGACTAAGGGCCTGATTACAATTCTTAATTAGGTACCTCAATTCCCACTGATTTCAGTGAGAGTTAGGACACACCAATATCTTTGTGATCAAGCTCTACATTCTGTAGCCAGAAGACACTCTTATGTAGGACAGGCACTGGAGGGGGTACACAACATTGCACAATGTTACTGCAGGTTACGTTATGAGGTTAATTAATAAGGGCTATGCTCTGGAGACACCGTGTCTCTTGAATTACCCTCCTTCCTTTTAAGGAAAAGAGCTAAGGGAAATTTCACATGTTTTTAATAGAATAGAAAAACCATAGAAAATAGGGCTGAAAAGCAGCTCAGGAGGTCATTTAGTCCATATTTCTGCCTCAAGGTAGAACTAGCTAAATCTAAACTATATCCTGAGAGGTACTTTTCCGACCTCGTCTCTAAATTTCTGGCAGCGGAGATCCCGCAACCTCCTTATGCAGGCTATCCCAGTTCTTGGTAATTTTAGTTACAGGTGGAAAGTTTTTCTTACTGCCCAATATGAAGCTCTTCTGTAAAATTTTTTCAATAAAGTTTGTCTCTTCCTCATGAACACAGAAAACAATACAATGTCTTCACCTGCCTCCTTGTTTCATATGTGAATTATCACGTTTCTTCATGTGTCATCGTTTATTCATGGATAACATTTTCTAAACTTTTGATCATTCTCATTGCTCTCTGATTGCTTTGCTCTAACATTTGCATTTTTAAAGCTAAGATCTTTATTGCAGCTGAAGTAGTTTGGCTATTATCTGGTTGAAATAAAAAAAATTGGAAAACAGACATTATTCCTTGAATCCAGTAGGCATAACAGGATGTATGCACGTATGTGCAGATTGGCTGCAGCTTGAGTATTCTTTTGGTGAGTAACCATTGCCTTTGCAAGACATCTCACCTTCAGCACATGTAGGGTAATAACATGACCCTTGAGTGTTCACCGGGCTGTAATTCACTGGAGGGGCTCTGCTGACATCATCGGCTTAGGAATGGTACCAGGGGCCCAAAAGTGAACTGGGGCGTGCATTCACTCTTTAGCCATCTGTTGTTTTTTATTACAGCCTCCAAATTCTTCATACCTTGATCTTACACTTTTCTCTTAAAATCTGAACGTCTTTTTTTTTTTTTTTCCCTTTTTCTTTTCCTCAAAGGGCAGTGAAATTGTAACCAGTAAAAACACAGGAATGACTGAAAGAAAATGCCTTGCGAAGGAGTCGCATTGAAGTGGACATTGTGGTGCATATTTGAATTTTGTTCTGCCAGGTTTTATCTGCCCTATTAGTAAACTCCTTTCAACAAGCATTGTCGGGCATGCTCCTTGCTATGTCAGTCCTGGATCTCTTATGCACATAAATTGCTCATGGAGCATTGGGGTATTTTATGCCAAAAAAGCAAATGGATGATTCTTTTAAATCTCTTCTGCATTTGCCAAGCTGAGAATCACAGTATCTTCTGGTGAGTGGCTTAGGCTTCACCTAGGTCTTTAGCAGGTGAAGTTTCTTATAAAAGAGTTATTAATGTTTGAATTTACTGGCCATAATGGGAAAAAAATCGTAAGTACTCATTACCTATTCCACTGTATGATGATGCACTATGTCAAGCTGAGTCTAGCAGACCTTTTAAATAAATTACCCTATCCATTTTTTAAATTTTGTGTAGTTTTGTATTGAATTATATTAACTGCTGAGTGTTGCTGTGATATGTGTACTGTTCCCTTAAAAGAGGGGTAAAAATGAGGTTATCGGATACAGCATGTAGTCATATTTAAAATTTTTGTGACAATGACAGAATGGGCTTATGTATGTTTTATTTGTTTAAAAGCAAGGTAAAATCATAAATTCGAGTTTACATATTATGCATGAACAACCTTGAAATACTGTGCTAATGGTATAAATGAGAGGGCATTAGAATGGCTTTAAGAACATATTCTGAAGTCAAATTATGCATTTTGCCTGAGACTGAGCACTGTGTCCATCTGGAGGCTGATGTAAATTCCACAGGAAGACTCAATCCCAACCATGCGATGCAATGGACTTAGCCTAACAGCCTTTTCTGTCTCAAATTTATGTAAATCTAAGTGTCTCCCTGAGTAGTCCCACTTACTGACTGTTTCATCAGGAAACAACATAATATTAAGTACATGTAGTAAGAAATCATCATGCCTTTTTTTTTAATTGATTGCTGCTTTGGATTCCTTAAAATACTATACTTCAACAGGCATTTATTTCCAATAGTGAAACTTTGCAGGAAATAGATATAGACTGATTATTGTAACATCCTGTAGTACAGCCAGGACTTTTTTTTTTTTCTCTAATTTTCTCTATTTCCTGACCATTTCACATTTCTAGTCTTTTTCTACACCTTCACATCACAACAATCCCTTTTGGAGGAAATAGTTTGTCCTAGAAGGATGTCCAGAGAAACATTGGGAGGTCTTCTCTGTTAGTCATCAGCTCATCGGACTTGGGCAACACAAAGCAGAGGTGTGACGGGAGGAGGTTTGCATTGCGTGTGCCTGGGCTAGGGGGTGGGATGTGGGAGAGTGAAAAGATAATCGATGGAGAGGATAGAGAGGAGCAAATGTCTGATTATTTCTACCATCTTGGTCCCATATCAAAGGCTGTGGTGGATATAGGATGCAGAACTATTTGCAGTCCTGATCTAATGTTACTCACTGCTTCTTTCTCTTATCAGTCTTTCTCGCTGTTTTCCTTCAATAAATTCCAGAGAGTAGCTGCATTGAAAGAGAAATACTTTCTAACTTGGAAGTAAAATATATCAGCACGTCAATCTCCCTCATGAATGAAATGCCTGAGACATTCACATTATAACCAAGATGTCTTTAATTATTGTAGTAGCAAGTATGCAAATTAATCTCAATCATTCTATTAATTTTTTTTTTTCTTTCTTTTTTGGTAAGGTTTTGCAGATATCTAAACCTGAAGAGTTACTCAGACATGTCTTATTGTACATTATTGTTCTCTTCCTTGCAAACCTTTCATAACCACTACTAAACATCAGAGATGTTGATGTTTGATCACTGAGGTGTTTAAATCAGTAAGATTAGCTATTGTTTTCAATTGGGATCACATTAAATTCAACATATGTACTAAAAAGGGCACATATACTCCTCGTTTTCCATCCTAACTGAAGTTTGCTATCGAAACAGACATTTTCTTTCTCACAAGACTAGATCTGTATTTAAGAAATGGCTATAAATGCTAATATTTGTTTGCAGTTTTTTCATTTTCCTTCTTACTAGGCAGATCGGGGCAATACATTTTGCAGGAGGAAGAATACCTAAGGAATACTCCTTTGTTCCTTTAAGTCAACCTTGTGGGGAAGGGAGCGTAGCAGAGATATAAAGTCCTCCATCAAAAGTAGAAACCCTTTCCCTCATGTCCAGGACTACGATTGTTTCCTGTGATGCTGCTCACTGAAAATTAATGACAGTTTCATAGTTTTGTTAAAAAAAACAAGAGAGGAAGATGAGAGAAATGAGACATGAAAATTAAAAAAAAAAAAAAAAAAAAAAGTAGCCCGCTGGATCAGAAACCTTAAGAAAATACGTAATTTACCCTTCTGCATTGTCTAAATTAAGCTCACTTTTTCCTAATGTAATGGTGACTCACAGCTAAAAGGCAAAAGAGACTCATGAAGAATTGTGCAATACTGCATTATTCTTGATAAGCTATGCTAAATATCAAGAATTAATATATAGCTATAAACAGGGGACCCGGGCAGCTTTCCTTATTGGATTTTTCAGACCTTCTGCCATGGGCTGTGCCTGTGGGTAAGAGAGCGTGGTCTGTCTTGGCGTTGAACAGCAGAGCAAGGTGGATTTGCATTCTTGTGTGCATTGTTTTCCCTTTCTTTGTTTTGTGGTTACTTGAGCTTATGTCTCTGTTTTATTGTCATAAGCATTTTCTTTTACTGCCATCTAGCCCATATGAAAGTGTATCAGTGCTAAGGCTCCAAACTTGCTATACTTTATTTGGGAATGAATTGATTTTCTGGCTGTCTTTGGTACTAATAAAAATCTATAAATCAAATGCATGATTTCAGCAAAGATGTGGCATGGCTGATGATTATATAACCAGCCCTGATCAAAAAGAACAGGTTGAATATTAGAAAACACAGAGTTTTGATAAAAGGGTGAGATTTTTGTCACCGGTCCATTATTGTTTTATATCAAAGCTATAACTTATCATACTTGTTTCATTTCCCTCATCCTTGAGGAGTTCATATTGCTGCCTTTGCATTCCTCCTTATTTCATATTGCTGCATTTATTAATCTAATTTGAATTTGGATTTTATTTTTGAAATAGAAAAGCAGAGCTAATGAATATGTGTCTAACCATTAAAGACAGTGTAGGACTGAATATGCCTTTTTTCGGCACATATAAAAATCTGCAATATTTTACACTTGTGAAGATTATTGAAAGTTTGAGTTTTGTGAGGTTTTTTTTCCCCTCATACTAAAGAAAATAGTTGAGTTTAATTATGCAAGGTGTTTCATTTACTTTTCTGGAAGTTTTTAGTGTCTTCAGCTCATACCAAATCAAGCCCCTAACTTTTCATTCTTGGTAACTTCAGGAAAGATTTGGACCTAGGTTACTCTTTCATACCTCCTGTAGTTTTCCATCTGCTTTTTACAGTACTTTTTAGCACAAGATTTTAAAATATTATCTGTGACTGCATGGATGAAGTAGTATTCTTCCTATATCCTCTGTATATTATGGGAGCAACTGCTAATTGTCCATCCCACGGACAGCACTGATGTTCCTGGTTTGTGACCACAGCTCTCATCCTACTAGCCCGAGACAAAGAAATGAGAAAGTCATGAAGCACTGTGGAACCCAGGAACTGAAACAGGAGAGAGACAGATGAGAGGAGTTCACTAAAGTAAATACAATAATATTTTATTAGGTAGTCTTAATTTTGTAATATGGTGTCCTTTCCCAGTACCTTCTATCTAAGGATTAAAACATAGTTTCCAGGTATTAATGAATTAAATTTCACAGTACTCTTCTGAAGTTTTAAGGCAATAAACCTATTTGATACCTAGATGGATGGATGTGTAGATATTAAATTATTTGCTGGCAGAAATGTCATTTGTCAGATGCAGAACTGGGAGCAGTACTCAGTCTCCTATCATGTTACATCTTCCAATTTACTACCGCTGTGTTATTATAACTTAAATCTTGCTTTAACAGTAACTTTTCCTATGTTATCTCCAAGCTCAGCTGGTGTTCCTAATCTTTTTTTTTTTTCCTTGGTATATTATTTTCAATCTAGCGAATTGCAGTTGTGTCTTTTATGTTGACTCCATGCATCATTAAAAAGCTCACTCATGCAGGTGCACCACCTGTATTTTTATTTGAAAACTATCTGCCCTTGAGGCAGTCTTTGTGCTGCCTGACTGTACTTCTGCTAGATCCAATTGCATGCTATTAGCACTCTTTTACAGCTAAATCCAACAAAAATAACTCATTGCTATTTTTCAGTGCGGATTTTATAATAATTTTTTTTTTTTACATTTGGTTCTTTGTTGACAGTTAAAAATTCTTGCAGTCTCATGGCTCTTCTCATGGCCTATCTAAACTCTTTCACAGAATTCTCTGTTCCAACTAAGAAAACATACTTGTATCTCATCTTGCTTCCTCCCGAATTTGTTCTTTTGTGATTACACAATCGGTATTCTAGTTTACTGCTACCCTTAGTCCAGAACTGTGCCTTTCAGAGGCCTCTTTATTTCTTTAGTTTTTCAAAGCCCTTATCATTGGTACAGTTGGTACTGGCTGTGTGTTTTGAGGGCAGAATGGATTGCATTTTTTTTATTTTCAAAATATTACTGGGCACAGTGTTTTAATGATGTCTTTTCTGGGTTAGCTACATTCTTTTGTGTGACCTTCAATCTTATACCTGTTTTAGTAGTCTTCCCTCTTCCTTTTCCCAAGGAGTCTGTGGTGATTGTTCATATTTAAACACACACACACACTCATTTGTGTTTATATATGTATATGTATTTCAGCTACAGATGTTGAGTATTTCCCTTCAAGTCAGTGTCTCAGTATGATGCTAAGGAATGGTGAGAGAAGGATGATGTAGATTGGGGGATGCGATATCAAGGTAGACAGATGGTTCTAACCATTCTCTTTTTTTATTGAAAATCCCATCATAGGTGTAGAAAACCAAGATGATATTCACATTATCCTGGTTAAATTTTAGCATGGGTAACTTCAATTCCTGTACAGATTCCCGCTGTTCTTTCTAGCATGGTCTGTTTTTTGCTGTTTGTTCAAAACAGTTGTGTGATGTTTCTATCCATGGTTAGCAGTTTGCTGTTTTTCATCCAAGGTAGCTTGTATGTCAGTGCTGGTAGAAGTAATCATTTATTTTTAGATTCTAAATCATTTGGGAATGTATAAAGCACTGTAGATATAGAAGATAATAATTTGTCTCCAAAGGTTCCTTATTTTTTATTAATGTTTTGATTTCATATTCTCTTTGTCTGCGTATCACTTACGCCCTGAATATGTATTACCATTGTAATTGATAGTGTGACTCCTAAGTAACTCTCTTAACTGCTATTATAACTGTGACACTGCTCCATTTGAAGAAGCTTTGAGCCTACTCATCACCATGAGTGAGTCAGTCCTCACTAGTGTATTATTTACAATCCTGGTTCATGGAGCTTCAAACAGGTTCTGTTGTGTTTGAGGAAGATGTCTTCTGAGCTGAGTAAGTTTTTGCCACATCCTGAATTAACTTCCAGATAATGTTGCTTGTTTGCATTTATTTATCTTCCATAGAAATAAAAACCCTAAGTTTTACACACGTGTTACATGATTCCATATTCTACTGTATGTTTGACTAGACACAGGATGGACCTAAGTCCAGGCCCTAGGTAAAGGCAAGACAATAACACAGGTTTTCATCCTCTTCCCACTTTTATTTTACTCAGGCTCATGTTGTCTGGCTATTGTGTGCTGCCTCTTTTCTTGACGTATTATATAACAGATTCTTTCTTATATTTAGAGCTCGTCTTGTCTTCTGAAGAGATCATAGGTTTAATAATAAACTTACAGGAAAAGATGACAATCTTCTTTGAGGGGGGATAGAGAGAAAGAAGAGGTGTTGGATTATTCTTACATGAATTGCAATAGATTGGGAGCAGTGTTATTGTCTCTGGGGTGGGTGAATTGAATGTGTTAATCCAACATTGCTCATACAAAATAAAATGGAACAAGTAAGATTTCAAGAAAAGACTGATCATTTTGTGTAAACAAAGCTCCAAATTTTGGTGAATAGGCAGGTAGAATTGGTGTTGTATTGATAAGTCCATAGTAGAGAGAGAAACAATGTCTATAATCTTGCGAGATTTACTTTGTAATGTCATAGTTATAAAAGGTTGCAGCTCTTATTTTCAGTTGACCTTGTAACAGTGATTGGAACGTGTACACAGATTTGGTTTTAAATGATGCTGGAAATAATTTTAGGACATGTTTTCCAAGTTCTAAATAATTTACTGTACCTTTCAGGACGGGAGAGAGGCTACAGCACTGCAGACTTGTTCAAAATCCTCAGCTTGTTCAGAATCAATTCATATAGCCTTTGTGCGCAAAAAGAGCTATATATAGATGCATACTGCAGGCAAGCTGTATGCTACGCAAGCTGAGGACCTGCTTTACCCAAAGCAAAAGCCATATTTTTCATCTTTTGAGCATGGTCACTCCCGTGACATATGGCATCTTCAATACAATTGTCTCAGTAAAATCGGAGTGCAGATTTTAAATAAGCCTCTGAACTGGGAGAGTGGGAAAGCCAAGCCAAGGAGGGGGAAGTGGGGAAGCACAGGATCCGTGTCACTTGAGCCTGCTTGATGGTTTGGATACTGTGGCTCATTCCTACAATCTAACACTTGATGGAGCCAGTTTCAGACACCTTAATAACCTGACATGGCCTGAAAGTGGTACTTCCCCCCCGTATTTCATTAGTATTTGGTAGGAGGAGATATTTTTGGTTTTTTACCTCTCCAGGTTTTCTTTTTTTTCTTCTTCTTTCTATTCCTTAGAGATGCTACAATTTGCAGCATTTCCTGTTGTAAATACATCCATATAGAAAGCGGAAGGTGAACTATAAAAGGAAAACTGGTTTAAGCCTATGTTGCCTACAACTACTCCCCCAGTTCTTCTCTCTGCAGCATTTGAGTGTAAACCTCTCCTGTCATCTGTGGTCACCGTTCTCCTTGTGAGTCGATTGTGTATGGTGAATTTCACACTGGTGCAGTCCCCTGTGATGTTAGTACAAGGTGGGAAAGCAAGACATTCCCTCAAATTTCTATCCAGACGTAGCTCAGCAGAGGCACGTTATCCCATCAGTCAATCAAGATAGATACTTGAATGCATCTTTTTAAGCCGTAAAGACCATAAACTCAACTACTGTGTTTAACATAATTTGTTAAGTATTGTCAAGATAATTTCTGTCCCTGTTGCTTTTTGTGTGTTCAGTGTTTCATGATGTGGCCTCTTAAAGAGGCATAGAGGAGAGACAGGCCTTGGGATTTCCATGTTCCTCCCTTGAATGTGAAGCTGGATTTGCCATTGTAAAATGAAGATAGTATCTGTGCTTTTTTCCAGCTGAAAGGAGGAGGGATTATAGGCAAAGGAGAAGAGAAACACTGAGCTCAACACTATGAGGTGCTTTAGATCATTAACTGGAAGGTATAGAGCCATGCTAAATAACATATAAATAAGTAAGTTCTGGTTAATAGTACTAAATAGCAGTTTGACTGTGATCTGTTCAATCAAATCAAAGTCTGTGTCTTTTTTTTTTTTTTTTTAAACAACGTGCTGTATTCAGGAGACTCTCTCTTACCTGCTCTTCGTGAATGTGATTATTGAAGATGGATAGCAGTAGGTTTGGTTGTTGTCTCTTTAGGAAATCTTTTAAACCAGGATTAGAAGCAGAATATTTTACAGCCTGTGGAAAAACGTCTAAAGGCTGCCATTGTGTCATTCCGGCAAGAACAACTGAAAGCCATAATGCATTTTATCTGCCATTCTGTTCCTCAACACTATAAATAATTCAGATCTGTTGGCTTAACTACTACTGGCAACTGTTATTTATTAAGAATGACTGAAATAACTATGTGGCTCAGTAGAACAGAATGCATTAGGGACTTTAATGTGAAACAGAATAGCTAAACCATTTTGATCATCCTTTAAAGAAAAAACCTAAACCCCTAAACTCGCCAATATTCTTTGCAATTCTGCAAAGGACAAGTGACAGTGGGAATTAGGATGTGGTCTTTCCAGAGTAAGTAAAGTATTCCTTTAAAAGAGCACAGACCCTGATCTTAGGGCCTCATTTATCCCTCCGGTGTTTTGTTCTGTGTGCATCAATGTCACTACCTTTGAAATTGAGGTTCCAATAAAATCTTTAATTTGCCCCACTGTATAATGTTTGAATCTACTTGTAGTTATATGTTTATCTGTAAAATTATTTTTAAAGGTGCTCTATAGTCTTTTCATGTTTGCTTTTAATTTGATTGTCTCGCATGTCATGCTCAAGAGAAAGTAGGTAAAAAAACAGCAGTATTTTCTGGTGATCAGTGCAAGTGAATTGCTGTTTTCTTGTTCCATTCCTGGTTTAGGGTTAACTAATAATATCTGGCCCTTCTTGGTACCGTTCATCATTAGAGTTGAAATTGCTTTCCAAAGGTCAATACTATTATCCCTATTTTGTAGACAAAAAATTAAGTCATTGGAAGGGCTAAGATCAGGCAGGGTATTGCTACCACAGAAACAATATGTTACTACGGAATGGCAGCTATTTGGCTGTACATCATAAGATGTATTACTGTATAACACCAAAATGCTTTTGCAAGTCAACTGATTATAAATGGTGCAGTTGGAATAAATTTTGTATCACAAAAGGGTTGACATCCAGGACTCAGATGACTAATTATCTAATCTTGCATCTGGCATAAACACCCAAGCCATTTGTATGATGAACTGCATTTCACAAGAGTGAGACGGGAGGGAGAGAACATTCTCTGCTGACTCAGTGGTCATAAATCTTCTGGGGTGTGTTTTGCCTTATATTTGATATTTGTTCAATGGGTTGAAAGAAGTTAAGTGATCAAGTGTCATTTGAAAATCCTGGCCTGCAGCTTTTATTTTTTTCTCATTTACATGAAGACGAATATTACAATACAAGCACAATTATTTGGGGACCAGCTCTGTGTGTTGATTTGAATGGACACTGTAGATTCATTGTCTTCACCCTTTTTTAAAGAAGTAATTTTACATTTGTTTGCCTATCTGCAATAGAGATATAAATGAAGAAAGCGGTATGTGCTGCTGTGTAGCATTTTGTTTCATTTGTTTGAAACTAAATCATTAACTATAACAGCACAATACACTTTTCTTTTTGACTAGTAATCAGAGGACTTTGGCACATTAATCTGATCTGAAATAAAAATAGATGCTCTGCATTGGGTGATTCTTATTTGAATTTTGTTTCTGGACACGTCAAATTTGTATGGTATATCCCTTCAGGTTAAGGGAAGTATCAATGAAAGTTTATTTTTAACAGCGAGAAAAAATAGGGGATGAATCAGTGGTAAGTAAATTATATGCCTGAACATTTAGGGGCAAAGTGAGCCTGCTGTAACAAGGTTTTCTGCAACATGAACTTTTCTAGATAGTATGTCGTTACATTTTATAGTAAGGAGAAAAATCATCAAAAACTCTGACTAGGACATAAAATACCTGAAATGAAAAGAATATATGTAAATATCTTCAGAGCAAGTTTGTACACTCCCATTGATTTTAGACAGCATCTCATTCTGGCTTGACAAAATACAGAATTTATAAATTAAATTTGATGTATACTGTATATGGTTTTATGCTGATGTTGGCACACTTCCAGATGTAAAATTAAATTACTTTTTCCAATAAGGCAGCGTAGATTGAAACGTGGATTCCTTTCTTTGCTAATGGAACTAGTAGAAAGATATTGAATTATGCTGACTTTCAAATTGACTGAGAGCCAGAGAGAGAAAAATCAATGACATTTTTAATGTCCTGTAGAGCTTTTTAACAGGCCTCAGTCTAGCAGAGAAACTCACTATGAGATAACTGTTGTTGACATCGGGTTTCCAGTTAAGAAACGTACTTCTTCAGGTAAGCGTGCATCTTGCATAGATGTAGGCTTCGTTACCATTCCAGACACAGAGATGCTAAGCAGGCAGTGACTGGTTTTTGGAACGGCAGTCAGAAGACTCTGGTTACAAGGTATGCATGTCACTCAAATGCTAAACATTTCTGTTGGAACAGAGAATGCACCATGTAAATATGCAGGCTAATCCCTCTAAAACAATAACAAAAACCAGAAGGATCTTTTATCGCAATATAAGTTCCTGAAAGTCACATGTATGGGCAATTCCAATAAATTATCTTTATTCTGATTAATTAATGATAGGGTAAATACAGATTTTTTTTTTTTTTTTTTTTACTATGTGTTTGTATTTACATAGCTGAATCCTGAAGATCTAAGCTTTTATTATAAATGTCCATCAAATACGTGGCTTGCTGGTATTTTTTAAATTTTATAATATTTTTATAATTTTGTAAAATGCATTTTATAACAGTAACTAAAAATTTTGTAAAAGACTATCCAATCCCTCTGAATCTTGCTGCTCAGATAGAAAAGGTTCTGATTTAGATAGGGGGAGACTGCTATATAGGTACATCCTCAAAATCTGAGTACTGTAATTGAGGTTCATGGATTCTGGTTCATTTTTGTAATAACATGATTTCTCTTTGCATTCCTTCAAAGTCTAGGTTTCCCTTTCTTTTAATAACAGATGGATATAATACAGCTGTGAAGGACTCTAGTCCTGGAATATGATCTTCAACAGCAAACTTTGTATCTTCAATTCTTTGATGTAATGAAGAAAACTATCACACAGTCACTTCTGGGAATTCAATTTCTTGCAGTAATTTGGCTTTCAGTTCCTGGAAGATTAATCTTGGGTTTTTAAGGGTTGTTCGTGTTACAGTAGACGACTTCTGTCATTTTAAAAGCAGCCTTTAATGCAGGTAGCATCAGCTCTACAGAGATTGAAATATAAGTAACCTCAGCACTGCCATATTGTGAGACTGAGTTAGAGAAATCATAGAATTAGGCTTCAAAGATAATGTACAGACAATCTATTCAGCAGAATAGCTCTGTAGAAACTGTTTTATGTAGTTTGGATTCTTCACAGTTCACCACTTCAGTGTCAATCGCATTTTAGTGACAGTCATTAAATTCCAAATGCATATGAGTGGTTTGTGGTCAGCAACCATTTATTTTTTAAATATACACTAGCCTTCATGACATTGTACCTCATCAGAGAAACTAAGGTGACCTTTTCAATTTGTCTTGCTTACATTTCGTTAGCTTTATGTACTGTCATGTGCACTTACCCCTTTGGAGAAAGGAAGTAGTGACTTGCTACGCAGCAGAAAATGGATCAGAGGTCTCAGTCTAATTCATGTGTTGAAGATAGTATGTTAAAAGTCAAGGGTTTCCCTTAATGACCTGCATTGTCAGATGAAATTCTAGTAGCATCATTCCAAGAAGTTGATTTCAAAAGTCTGGTTTGTAAGGGAACAAGACTTGTGCTTGCTCAGTCTGTCTGCCTGTCAGGTTCCTCCCGCTGATAAGCTTAACCTTGCAGGCCAGTTTCAATCAAATTCAGAAGATGGGTTGAAGTCTGAAAGATAACCGAATAACTGTCAATTTTCTGAAAACTGGTGGCAGGGTGGGTGAGAATGGCCCCTCCAAGGTAAGGGTAGGGAGGGCTCAGCCCTGATGGATCTGTCTGGCAGCATCGGAGGACCAGCCTTGTGCCCAGTTCCAGGCGTGTGCAGTTTGTCCTGTAAAACAGCTGGTGATGTGGGGGGCTTCAGGGAACACCGGCCCCGCTGGAGAGGGGAGTTATGGGGCAGAGCGTGCACATCTGCAGGGCACCTGGGCTTGCTCTTCCTGCTGCTGGTGGCGTCGCATCTCGTACATGGCCTTTATTTAGCTTCTGGCAAGAAAGAAGTTCGCAGTAGTGTGCTAGAAAGCCTGTGTTGGACATGTTCTGAAACATGTTGGTGCGAGAGAGGTTGAGTGCGCGTGTGTGAGCATAGCTGGAAAGGAGCCTGATCTTAGATTTGGCACCCATTGACACAAATCTAGTGCCAGCTGCCTCTGGACCTCAGAGGCTGGGAATTTGATCTGTACTCGCCTGCAGTGCTCCGACTGGAGAAACGAGGTAGGATATCCCTTTGCAACCAGGTCTCCTAGGTAGTCAGATAAAAGAATATATGAACCATGCTTTTGCCAATCACGCTTTCATGAGCCACTTTTTTTCTTCATCTTTTTTTTTCGGCATCATGCCAGTATTTTAATTTTGTTCTCTGCCCTGATTTTTTTTTAATTAGTTTGATATGCCATGCAGCACAGCACTTTCTTTACTTCTTTATGTATAATATCTTAGCAAAAACCTCTGACCGATGACTGCAGCACCTGAGCCCTTTTGTGGGATCAGTGCCAACACACTCATAATTGAGTTCTGTGGTTTTGCAAATGTTTCCCATCTGATCACCAAACGTGATTTCCTAGAGGTTTCCATTCATACCTATTTCACATATCCTTTACTAGAGAGAGTATTTTGTTGACTCTTACTATCTCATTAAAAAATGAGGAAAGAATTTGAACATTTTTTTAATCTCAGATTAGATCTTAATTTGTGAACAAGTCAAAACCAATTCTTTGATTTGTAGCGATTAACAAGTGATAGTTAACAGGTTATTTCTAAGGGTGTTTTTAGTTGTTGTTCTTCTGGTGGGTTTTTTTTAAGGTGGTTATTTTAAAATCGAGGCTATAAAGTATTTTTACCTGTCTTAGTCATAGCTGTCAAATATGAGCTTCATATAAGGTTTTATTCTATTTTATGAGATAGATTTTCAATGATTGCAACCAAGTTGAGAACTTGTATTACTCACCATCAGCAAAAGCTTCGAGCCTAATAAGAACTTGCAAGGAAAAATTGTTGTTCCTACAAAAGTAAATTTATTCTCATTCATTATATTTATCTGTGGAGTCTTTAGGACATTTCTGAGACCATATCCTCCTAAATGCTTTGACAAGTAAGATACAGCTATTACAAAATAAATACAGTGATAAATACTGAAAGTCTGATTGGTATGTTGAAGCATCTTAATCCAGCTGTTGAAAATGTTATCTGATGAGCAGTGCACCTCTGGGTTGTGTGGTTTGTTTGTTTGGTTTTTTATGTCCAGTTAAGATAGACTTGACTGCAGGAAAATATCTGTATAAACTTGATCATACTCTCTAGAATATGGCAGTGAGCACATTGCAAAAGGTTAAATATTTGGTAAAAAAGAGGTACCAACACAGTGTCTGTGTAGAATATGGTCATGGTAAACACAGAAAGAGTGTATTTTTGTAATGGTTGTGTATTGCATTTCTGTTGCTTACAACTGTCACCACAAGGACAGAATAATTTTGAATGTGACCAGGCAGCTGTCTCTGTGAAGCCTATAGATAGCAGCTTCCTTGTGTAGCACATTTTCAGCTCCTTCAAACAGATTTATCAAGCATCTTTACTGTCTCAACACTGCCAGCTCAAATGACTTCTCAAGGAGCTTTGGTTATGCAATCTTTTAAAAGGTGCATTGTTTTTTCTGTTTGTTTCTTTTTTTGTGTGTGTGCTGGTTTTTTTTAGTAACTCGCTGCAGCAGCTAAAATCTAATGCAGGGTTTCACCATGTGTTAGGAAAAAAAATATACTCCATTTGTCCACCGTGACCAGGCTTTAAATAAGCATCAAAACTTTCACCAGCTGTGCAAAGTAGCAGAACAGCGCAGGTCAGAGCAGAGTGGTGAGCTTGCAGGAGGGCACGATGCTTTGTGAGCTTGCAGGAGAGAAGAACCTGCAGAGACGGGAGCTGGAAATAGCATTTGCTTGGCATAATTAGGAGATACATCTGTAACCATTTTGGGGTGTAAGGACTGCTTAACAGAGTATTCCTGTCCGAGTCCTTCTCTGAGTCCTGACTTACAGGGGTGAGGAGACAAACAGAAGCCCCTCAGCTGGTACCCTGTCTTTCTGGATAGCTACTGGAACAGGAGGCGGCTGAAGGGAGAGCTGGGTAAACAGCCAAAGGATCTTCCCAAAGAATTTCTCTGCTCATTATTGCTGCAGTTCACAGCATGGGAACTTTCAATAATAAAGACTTTAAAGGCTTCTTCAAAGAGCTTCCAGGCTGTATCAGAACCTCCATCTGGAAGAAGTCTCATGAGACTTTGGAGTGTTTTGTAAATACAGGCTGGGGACAAATGAGGTTTTTCTTAAATTGAATCTTGCAAAACTTGCTTTCTAACAAGAACTTGCAACAGGCCACATTAACACAGGAGTGTTTACCAAACTGCATCCCTAGTGTAATGTCTTTTGGAAAGAGTGCAGTTAGCTTGTCATCCCTACAAAGTCTTTTACTAACACAGTAAATTATAGGCCTTATGGGAATGTGCTGTACTTGGTTCTTTTCAGGTCATGTTTTTGGTCTTGGATAGCTGTGTGAAACTATATACGATGCTTTATACTGTTTGCCTGTGGATGTGTTTTGTGTTTCAGCAGATTGAATAGCATTTCTATTTAAATCATGTTTCATTCTAACTAAAACAATTGCTGTTCTGTAGTCAAGGGATTCTTGAGGTAGCAGGAACACTGTATGTTTTGTGATTTACTGACCATTTTGGCCTTTGAAAGCCAACAGTACATTTCAGTCCATTTTTCCTGCTTTGGGTTAGTGATGCCCCATCAGTTACACCAGACCATGACAGCGTTAAGTATTTTCAGCACTGGTGGTACTCGATTGTGTATTTTGGTCAGGGGCAGTAATGCGCCTGTAGCATAATTTTCCCATCTGCAGTGCTAATGCTCCAGGAACACCAGCATTACCGAGTTTTAATAACTTGATGTCTGTCTTTCGTGGTTTTCTCCTTTTGAGATGCATCAACTTTTCTAAAAGATGTGTTTACGTCGTGCAGTTGTTTATGACCGTGAGTTAGCTGCCTGCATCAGACTAAACCTGCCTGTCTAGAGTTGTTGTTTGCCTGCGTATTCCACTTAGCACCTCTGACAGCGTATGAGAACAGAGAATACGGAGTGAGAAAAAAGTATGAAAGCTCCATAAATCTTGTATCGATTGAAAATATCTCCCACTATCATCTTGATATTTTTCCCTTCAGTTGTGCTATTATCTAGGGATCTCGGAGTATTTTATGAACACTGAATTAAGCCTTCTACAGCCTTCCTCCTTCTCCTCCTCTCCCCCAGGCAATGACGTTATCATCCCTTGTTTGTAGATGAGGAATCAAAGCTCTGGGGGTGAAGTGGCTAGTCCAAGGTCAGCTGCTGAACTAGTGGCGTAGCTATGAATAGACAGGGGCATTCTGGCTCTCAGCTGTCTACTAAACAAGATCGTGCCCTCCCAGTTTCAATTTGTCATAACTTAATAACTAATAACATTTGAGCATCTAGAATCTAGCAGAATAATTTATTTTCAGCAGCCAACAGGTAATCCTTAGTTACACCAGCAGCAGGACGCAGTGCACCTCCCATGTCCCCATGGATCCTGTCTGCTGCTACTTGTTTTGCGTACAAGATGTGAGGATAGGTGAGGACTACCAGCGCAGTAAAGCCTGATCATTCGAGTGTGTGTCTTTGCTGTTTTGTGGGATGCTGTAGATGCTCACCTGAATGTTCACTTTTGTGATAAAAACAAAGATCCTACGCCTGATTCTTCATTTGTCTTGGTGTAACAATAATGAAGTGTCCTGATAGCAGTTTGACTTCAACATCTAATCTATTTTAAAAGAAGTAAAAAAACCTCCAGTGCAGTCTGCTGTTCCTTGAAGGGGAGAAGTAATTCAACTAAAGTCTAATCAGGAGCCAAGTAAGAGAAGTAAATTTTGAGTTGTGCTAATCAGGAAGAGGAATTCATCTGTCTGCATTTGGTCACCTCCCTGCTTACATGGCGTAATTCTGTAACGGCTACATAAGAAGCTTTTGTGATGAACAAATGTCAAGGGCAATTAATTCTTTGGCCAGCAGCTGTTATTATTAGGACAAAGAGTGGCCAGACATAGAAGGAAATCCTTCAGCTGATTTATTTTCTCTACCTTTTCCATCAAAATTGATAAGTCACTCAAACCCCAATGGTGAACTTTCATGCAATAAGAATTTTAAATTTGCCATCTCTTTTTTTGGTAGGAGACCTTATATTAGATTTAGAGCACAGAGGAATAGCTCAGAGAGAATGTTTGGAAAGTCTTCACCACTTTAATGCTATCAGGAAGGAGCAGAGTTGTGTGTTGAGCTGGTAACATAATAATATGTGGGCCAAGTTAAGCCCACTTCAGACTTTTTCTCAAACTTAATTGATGGAAACAGCCCACTTTTAGGCTTGATTTATTACCTTAGCAGAGTTATTCCAGGATTGCTGCAATGCAATTGTGGGTGTTCTAAACACACCCACGCTGCCAGAGAATCAGGAAGGATGTACTTAAAATCCTCTAATTTATCTAATAACATCTTTAGCGGCTTTTTGTGTAGGTTTAGTATTGTAATGGAAATGCACTCTTTGGCTCCCGTGTGAAACTGCTAGCATTGGCTGCAGGGACATGTAAATAGCATTTGGAGCTGATTGGGGAAATACTCTGACCAGCTACATATGCTGTAAATGCACCATTCAATTTTGTAATCTGTTAAAATAATATCTAAAATTTCAGATATGAATGTTCATGACGTTGGGTCTTCATAGACGTGGCCTTCCCACCTTCCAAGCCCAGGCAGAGCAGAGGTTCCTCGTGTCAGGGAGTATTTTTCCTCTGCTGTTTAGGGCCTGAGACTATTTTAGCAACAGTTGTTGCCTCAGTTCTTAACCAGGTTCCCTCTTTACCCATCAGTGGACATTCCTGAGGGGTTGTTTATAAGTGACACAAAACAAGTTTGGTTTCCCTAAAAAGTTTCAGCACTGAGCTGGTGAGGGCAAGCCTTGGATTGAGAAACAAGCTCAGATTCCTGCAGCCACCAGCACAGCCTGTAACGTTCGTGCCCGAAGCGAGCTCTGTCTGGCTTGTGTTTGTACATGCTTTCAGCATGGATTCTTCTGCTGTGCATTATTTAGGCTGAACCTTAATCCTTCTCTGCATTTTTTCAGAACGCTGTCCTCACAGTGTTGCTAACTGCTGGCATAATTATTCTATCCCAGGCATCGCAATCTCTCGCTTTTGTTGTAATGTGGAAATTGCATGTAACATGAACAGTAACCAGTATCACCGCTTGGGAGTATTGGAGCTAATAATAGAAATGAAAACCCTGCTCTTTGTGAGCTAAATAAAGGTGGACAAGACGAGATAGAAAATCAGCTTCTACACATACCAGAAATAAAGGAGGTCCCGGCATGTTTTCCTCTTGCTGATTCCTCTTACCACCAGGCATTGCTGTATGTAAATAGGATCAGAGTTCCTGTGTTGTGCTGGGAAGAGCCAGTCCTAAGACAGCTGATTTCCTCCAGCAGTCGTGCTTCATTAGCGCGCACGTTGCTGAAGCTTGGAGGTGCTGCGTGAGCAGAATACTCGGCTGCTAATTCTAGGAAATACTCTTACTGATGGTGCAGTAACACAGTATGAGTAGCTTTCTGCGTAACTTCAAGGGTCAGAGCTCATCTCATGACAATGTATCACTTGGACAAAGCTATTTATTGCTAATCTTACATTTAAATAATTTATAGATATGTTGAATAGTAAATAATGAGGGTCAGAGGACTTATTTTGTGTACATTTTCTAAATCTGTTACCTAATCTTACTGCTTGTAGCAGCATTTGGTATCAAGAATCTGGAAAACTTTATGGTAAAATGGCTTTTCAAAAAAACCCAAGTGAAGCAAATCTGGATTGTTTTTTTTCCTGGAATTCAGATTTCACTGCTGAAGCTATGGCATGTGGGCCAGTTCAGGGCGGCAGTTGGCTTTCCTGGGCAGTGAACCAAATGTGAACGCAAGTGACAGTCGCCATGTGCTTCTCAGGCTCCAGAACGAAGTCTGATGAGTCCGGTTTCATGTGTAGAAGTTTTTCTGCTCTGAGTCTGGTTGGACTGATGCTTCTAGGCTAACTCCCCCTCTTCAGCCATGCTAAAAGCACACAAACAGACTTACTGGGCTTAAGCAGAGGAAATAGGTTAAGGAAGTATATGTGTTCATTGCCTGTTCCCTGGACTAGCTGATGCAGAATTCTGTTGTTGATGGACGGTTTCTGAGACTGAAATTAGCTCATACGTCTCTGTGCGGTCCTGCAATGGTAGACATGTCTTATGCAGGACATTGTTACCTCTGATGATAACTATAGAAACTGGAAGTTTCGGGCTGTGTCAGCAAGAGACACTTGGAGAAGTTAAGGCAGACCAAGGGAAATACGAAGTTATGCATAAATTAAGAGGTATTAAACTCCTCTTGAATGAGAGAATGTACATTAAAGTGGCCTTGGTTTGCTATGGATTAATTAACCTTGGGAGATCTCAGGCTTAATTAAGCTACAGTGAGTTAAAGCCACTTTACTCTTGATACGAGATAATTCATGAGGAAACTTTTTAACCTTTTGCACATCAACTTCATACCTCCTATGGGTTTGCCTTAACTTTTGGTGTCCCTTGGTGAGGTTTTGGACACTTTGAAAACTGAGGACTTCTCTTATCCTTTGGAATCCTAACTGTAATTCTTAGGAGAAACTGGACAGAATGGACTTAAGACAAAAGTGTATAATGCACATATAGAAAATGTGTACTAAGCAAGGGTTGCATGACAGACTCTGCAGGAGGGTTCAAGTCTAGATTTGAAAAGCATTTAAATAGAGGTTGTGAAACAGAACATTAAAACTTAAGAAACAGGGAACATAAGAGTGAAACGGGGTTACTAAAATCTGTGTGGTAAGTTTGAGGTCTTGCTGCAGGGTTGTGGTGTTGTCTAGCAAAGACGTTTTACAAATTTTGGTTCAAATTCCTGTTTGTTTATAGAAAAGTATTGTTATATATTTCCCTGACTGCAAGTCACCTTGCTAAATCAGATGAAAATATCTTTTTGTGGGTTTCTTCTTATGGTTGGTTTTTTTTTTCTTTTCCAGTAATTGCCCTTCATTTTTGGCTGCTGCTTTAGCTAGAGCAACTTCAGATGAAGTCCTTCAGAGTGATCTTTCGGCACACTACTTACCAAAGCATGTGGACAACGCAGATGGGATTATACGTAAGTACCTCTGTGCGTGATAATGTACAATTTTACGTGATGTGGATCTTTCATTTACACTGTATACTGGAACACTCTGCAGATAATTTAGAGATTTTCAAAGTTAGCATTGACTTCAGTGGCCCATCTAGTCTGACCACTTGAATAGTACTAGATTTTCCTCAAATTAGTTCCTTCTACCAGCTAGCTAAATGAAGCTGGACTAGATTTCTTGTAAAGGAATATCGCATATTGATGTAAAAAGATTAATGGAGGATTCACCACCACTCCTGATAGAGCTAGTGGCTAATTTCTTAGAGCTTTCTCATCTTTGAATCTTGTCTAGTTTCAACTTTTACTATTGAATTCTTTCTCTATATTTAAATGCCTTTCTCTGGTTGTACTTGAGTCTTTTATCAAATTTTTTGCTCCTTAAGGCCAGGTGGAAATCACTACTTTCTTCTAAGTGCACCTTCATAAGACTGTATCTGGTGGTCCTGAATTTCTTTATAAGCACTTTGGACTCTGCGGTCCTGCTGCTTGCTGGCAAATGCCGGTTGTCCGCCTTCATCCTTAGAGCAAAGTCAAATGTATGTGGGAAAAGAGAATTTAATTCTGAATTATTTCAGTCAGTATAGTTTTTACTATGGCTTTTAATTTTTTTATATTTTGGTTTAGCAAAGGATAGTATAAAGATACTTCATGCTTAAAAGGAAAATTTCCTTTTCTCCATTTATCTGGGTTGGCTAACAAGATTTTTGCAGCATCCAGCTCAAAGCCGTACACCCTAAACCATTTCAGGATTCTGCTAACCTAAATAGCCTTGAAAAACTTTCTGGGGTACTCACTGCAATGAAGAACAATGTTTCTCACATGCATTGAGAGGAATTATGTCATTTGATCTTGAAAGTACAGTCACCAAACCACTTTGTCTATTCCCTCCTTTTTTGATAAAAAAATAAGTAAACGATTCTGGGGATAAGTAGGATATATAAATCTGGCTATTCAAAAAGGAAGATTCTGCTGTATTTCTCAGAGGCCTTTGGAAACCTGAGAAACAGAAAAACGTGCTATGGGTTCCCTTTCTGTAGGAATTGCTGCCTCCTCCTGCTGAGCAGGTAAATGGAATAGATTTGTCATTGTTCTGGCTGAGCAGCCTTCATTAATTTCAAATTGAGATCTCTGAGACTTGCATAAATATTTGACAGTCTCCAAGGAAATGTTGACTAAGCCTCCACACAGAATATCTAAAGAGTTCAACAGAAAAAGAAAAAAAACAACCAAAACCACAAAACCCTCATACCTACAGAGATTGCCATTTAAATATATCTAAATCTTTAATATGCAGGTGCAAACATAGATTGATATGTGTGTGGACTATAACAGGCACTAAAAATAGGAGACTCCAGAGGCAGTATGTTGAGGTGAATTGTCATAATGAAGGTACTTGAAAATAAAGTATACCCTTATAGATGCAATATAAAGTGTTAAAATATGAAGATAAAGGGGAAGGGGAAGAGAGAGAACATCTTCTGGACCGCAGTAAAGCAATGGTTTCATATGAATAGTGCAATTTCAAATAATATACCATAAATGGTAATTTTCAAAACAGAGCATTAGCTCAAGTGATGCAAGGTTTGGCTAACAAAAACATAACAAAACTAGGGGGTTCGTGCAGGGCTGAGGGAGTTGTCATTGCAAAAGGGTAGTAACTCCATTCTAGCTAACTTTCTTATAGGAGTCCTTTGAGAAACTGGGGCTAGTTACTTAGAAGAGAGCTGCAACTGGCAAATGCCCTAACTGGTACCATATAGGGAGACTTTCATGCTTTGAAAGAGAACAAAGGGAACTGTAGCAGGTGATGAAAATGCGATTTCTACATCTTGAAGTTTTGTGCTTAGAGTTCACTGTTTATCCTAATGATGTTTGAACTGCTGCAGAATGCAAAACCAAGCTGAATTTAGCTGGCTTTTGATATCCAATTCTGTGTCAGTTTTTCTTATGAACACAGAAAGATTTTTACTCTGTATAGTACAAGGAGACATTTACCTGATTTGTCTCAAGTTTGAATTTGCTAGAAGATAAAAATTATTCCAAATTTCCTTAGTGACACATTTCAGTCTGAGTAGTGCAACATGACAAATCATATTGCATGTTTAGGACTGGTAAAAGCAGTTATTGGTGCACTGGTGGAAAGGAAATCAGAAGCTTCATGAAAGAAGAATGCTAATCTTATAAGAAGAAAAACTGTTTTGAGGCCACGAATGTAGGAATGCAAGAATACAGGCCTGATATATTCAGGGTGACCATGTGTCTTTGGATATCAAGAATAGAATCTGAGAGTCATAGGCTATGACTGATTCTTCTCTTCCAGTTAAACTGGAGAGGAGCGAGAGCGCTTCCATGAGAACTGAAAGATGTTTGGTTTCCTTTTTGAAAGATCAGGTTAAGGACGTTTAGTTTTCTTTTTCATGGAGGAAGATATTCACGTGGGGGTTCAGCATTGTTAACGAACCACCAAAGGAGGCTGGATAGTAGGACCTCGTCACATGGTGGAGGTATCTAAAACATCCAGCAGATTTCACAAAGCAAATTGCAAACTCCCACTACCCAGTCTTTCCAGGTACTAGGAGATGGGATTACTATAGCCAAGACACAAAGAGGTAATTGACTAGTTGGAAACTGGAGTTCTTAGCTTAAGAAAAACCTTGGTCATGTCTACAAACCTAGGTACTGACCCCTGTTGTCACACTGTCCACATTTTCAAGAAAGATCTTAAAATTCAGGTACTAAAGAGCAGAATCTGATTACTGGTATTCTTCCTACCCTGATTTTGTCCTAAAAGAAGTCAGTCATCTTTGGGAACAATAATGCCTTAGCTGGGTTTCCCACTAGCTGTGGTACAATTAAGCGCTACTTCCAACACTGGGGATTTTGGAGCAGCAGGAGGGAAATGAAATTCTCCATGACACAACCGCAATGACAGCTGAGTCAGCTCTGGCTCAGCGCTGCAACATTAACAATTGATGAGTAATTTACAGCTGTGAGGGGGTGGTTTGACTGTTGTGGGCCTTTCTCCTGTTTTAACCTCAAGATCAATTATTGATGATGCTGACACTACGCATACTCCCTGCTGGGGAAGGGTGTTCAGCATCTCAGCACAGCCAACAGGTTTACTCCCTTCCTCCTTCAGAGTGATGCTCTGAAGTGTAACAGCCACGTGACATTGAAATGTACACCATTTCCCTTCATACGTGCCCATGGGGAAAAAAATGGAAAAGCAAGTCTGTGGGGTTCGCTTCTGGTAAATGTAATTTGGACGTGTCAGGCTGTACCTGTTCCCTCTTTAAATATTTTACCCAGCAAAGAGATTTTTGGTGGCACTGGTGAGAGTAGTGTAAGTGTTGTGGGGAAATTGGTACCCATTGCTATGGCATTGATCATTTGATCTCCACCACTTGTTTTTAAAGCTGTGTGATCAAGAAGCTAGGACTCCTTCTTTTGATTATGTTTATAGCTTATTTCCAGCCTAATGGCTGCTCTTGCAGATCAAGCTTGAACCAACTCATAATCAGCAGAGCTGGGAATATATCTTGCTCCTAAGGATCTTGGCCCCTGATCACTATAGCCCATATCTTGTGTAGACCTCATACAGAAATTAGTAAATGCTGCTTTTAGGTTCTTCACAGAATTTCTGTGAACCGAGAGATGCTGTAACCCTCCCCTCTGCTCCCTGTGTCTTGTCCTCCAAGAATGATTAACACGCACGGATTCTGCTGTTTAGCTTTGAAGATCTCTGGCTTTGCTGAATGATCATGAACAAGGAGATTTTGATGTGTTCAGCTCTGATGCTTACTTCCTGGTTTTCTCCCCTGAACTTCAGAATGATTGTCAAGTACCCAGGTTTTCACATTTTAAAATTACTATTTCTCAGGAGTGACAGTTCAGCATTTTCTTAAATTTAAGACCCTTATGGTTTTCTCATTTGCTCATGCAGATTTCTTTGACACACTGTCTAGTCAGGAATCTGGAAATAATGTTATGAAACCAAGAAGGTACCTGAATGTGTACTCCACCAAAACATCTTGAAGTAATGCTATTAATTTCTGTAGGTTGTTTGCCACTGTATTACCTCAGTTCTGCAGTGAGGTGTTGTTTGGAACAGACTGTTTGGTCTAAAACCAATACATCATTGTAATGGAGTGTGGTTTTCGTATGTGATGGTATATGCCATGACGAAGTCCCTATCAGAGCCGCCGTGGCACAGCTGCACCACCCTGTGCAGAGTGACACAGGGGATCAAATGCTGAGGGAAACGTACTTGCTTTTCGTTTTTTCTGATGCTGCAAATGAGTTCCCCAAAGGCACGGGGGAACGTTTAAGTTAAAAAGACAAACAAACAATGAGCTGCTTACTGATGAATGCTGATTGGCGTGAGTTTGGCTTCCTCTTTTTAAGCATCAGAGCCCAGAATTTCCCTGCTGACATCCATTTCAACTGCTTGGCTAAAATGGTTTTATTTCATCTTTGTAATGTATGCAAGAAAAAATTTCTCACTTAATAACACTCTTAGCCTTTCATTTGTGGTTTTTGCCTTCCCCAGAGATTGAGACCGTGAAGCTAGCCCGCTTAGTTTTTAGCAAACTGCATGAGATCTGCAGCAATTGGGTGAAAGACTTTCCACTTCAGCCAAAGCCCCACCGCTACTACGAGACATCCATCCATGCCATCAAGAATATGCGCAGGAAGATGGAAGACAAGCACGTCTGCATCCCAGACTTCAACATGCTCTTCAACCTTGAGGTAAAATGGGATCATATGGAAGACAAATGCATATGCTAAATACAATTTCCATTCTTGGGGAATCTAGGCAGTCTTTTAGTGTGAAAATGAAAGCCATACCTGTGATGGACCTGAGGAGGATTGACATCAAGAGACAGACCTGGTCTTAAGTTAGTTCAGTTGATATTCTGTAACCATAGCGGCAGTATGCCATGCAGTTTCTATGTAGGGTATATAGAATAAAAGAGCAATTTTCGCAGACTTCTGGTGAAATGTTATCTAACTAAACAAAGTGTTTATCTGGCCCATCCTGATGTAGCCACTCATGCAGTGGCTGAAGGACTGACCTGCCATCCTGCAGAAAGCAGCCCTACTTTTGTGAGAGGCAGCCGATGCATGTAGTACCATGTGATAAGTCAAGGTAGGAGCCTCTCTTTAGCTGAAGATGCCCAGGTGTCGAAGAGGATTGCTAATGGAAATGAGCAAGCGGTTCAGCTTACAGTTCATCACTGATGCCAGTTGTCTAAGGGGGTGGGTCTGTACTGCCTTTCAACCCTTTCTCTTGGGAGGAAGAAGCCAAAAGCAAGAATAAGGAAAGAAAGTTAAAAAAAACCAAAAACAAAAACAACAAACCCAAAACACAAAACTTATAGGAGAATGGGGTGCAGTTCACACAAGTATCTAGCAACACGTGTAGTTTGGTGGAACTGGGGCCAGACTTCCCTCCATTAATTTCTTCATGTGGCTGTTGGTCAAACCTTCATGCTTGCTCTTCCTTCAGATATAAAACTGGACATTGAAGAATGGCAAGGAGAAGAAAGTGGCAAGAATTTTACCTTTAGGATCAGATTGCTGCATAATTGATTCTTTATTGCATCCTGTCACTTTAATAACCATCTTCTGCCCCATCCATATTCTTGCCTTTAAATGATATTAATGCAAACAGAGGCAGATGTTTCCTTTGCCTGTCAATTGTCAGCTTTCTTATTCCAATTTGTGTTGGAGCCCATTACTTAAAAATTACAATGTATAAATATTCTAGTCATTGAGATGGCTGTCAAGGTTGAATTGGCACTGACAGGGGGTTGGTGTGTTATATGTATGAATAGGCACGGGAGTTGATGTCTCTTGGTGCAGCATTGTTTCTCTGTTTGAAGAGATAAGGGGAAGCTGAGAAAACTGACTGGGAAGATGAGTGATTTTGCTGTATTTGGTTTGTGAATGTAATCACAATTATGTGATGAAAGAGTGCCTACAGTTTTTTTAAAAAGCAGGCATCTAAGGTGATATGGATTAGATTTAAAAAAAATAACAATAGAAATGAAAGTGGAGGGTGGCTGGCTTCACATTTTAACTGCACTAGCATTTTATCCCTGGTGGCTTCCAGTCTTGATGTGGACTTCATGCAAACTGTATTGGATATTCTTTTCTCTCTGTGGTTTTTGCAGTCGCAAAAACTTCTGCACCATTTGATGAGAATGGCACTTCCTATTTGAGTTGAGTGACTGAATTGTAACAAATAGGCCATAAGGAGCACTGAGAGAGCTATATGGGTGATTTTTGCAGGACATCTCTTGCAGTTTGCAGCTAGAATTCATCAGCGATAAGGTGGAAATTTCCCATTGATGCAAGTGAAGATGGTCTGAGTGGTTTGTTTTTCCAGTGCAGACTCTGCCTCTAAGTGCAATTTAATGAGGACACCACAAATCTCAAGTTCAAAAGTTTTAAGACAATCCAATTAGCTGTTTGCATTGCTTTCTCCTGAGCTCTTTTCTCAATGTGTTTCTATTGACAGGACCAAGAAGAGCAAGCTTATTTTGCAGTGTTTGATGGTCATGGGGGAGTGGATGCTGCCATCTATGCCTCCATCCATCTCCATGTGAACATGGTCCATCAGGAGATGTTTCAGCATGACCCGGCAGAGGCGCTGTGCCGAGCTTTCCGGGTGACCGATGAGCGCTTTGTCCAGAAGGCAGCCAGAGAGGTGATTGAGTTACCTGGGCTTGACTCTGAAAGTATTAATCTATAAATTCTGTCTTTGTTAGCAGGGGTGCTCCAAGTGCTGTGGCGAGCACAGGCCAGGGGTCAGCACAGAGCTGTCCATGCACAGTCCATAGAGCCGGTGCCCACTGGTGGGCTTCCTCATGTTCCACAAAGATGTCAGTCTCCGCTTCACACAACATCCAGTTCATTTAGAAGCATGCTGCTGCTATTCTTATGTTGGCATGCTAACTAGGTTTAGTCCTTGGGGTGTTTTTTTTTTCCTCCTCTCTACAACATTCATTTTTCTTAGCTCCAGAAAGTGAGAATAAATGGGTAACTGACTCCTAGGCCGCCTAAACTCATGCAAGGGCTGAGTTAAGTGCAGGGAACTCAAGATGCTTACAAATAAACCTCCCTCCAAGTTCATTAACATGCATGTGTTTCTATCACCAGATAGGGAACAGGCACAGGAAGCCAGCTACACCAGTAGCACAGCAGATCACAAGCAGAGCCCAACTTCTGAAACACAATTCCAATGCAAGGGAAGTCACAGGGCAAAATCGATCACTTGCCTTCAGCCAGGTTGGCTCTTACTGGGGCTGTTACTGAACAGTCGAAGCAGTAAGGAAAGCATGGCCAGTTCCTCCCCAGGAACAGGCTGTGTATTGGAATATCAATGTGTCCTCGAGTTAAGCAGAAAAACGCTTTGAAATGGTTCTTATTGGCTTATTTAAAACCAGGGTAATTTTTTTTCACCCTGTCCAGAGTCTGCGTTGTGGAACCACTGGGGTGGTGACTTTCATCCGAGGAAACATGTTGCATGTGGCTTGGCTTGGGGACTCCCAGGTTATGCTCGTGAGGAGAGGCCAAGCTGTGGAACTGATGAAACCCCACAAACCAGATCGAGAGGTGAGAATGGCCTGTTTTAAATACACCCGGGCAGTGTTTACCACCAAAGCTGACAGGTATCAGCTTTATGGGGGATGCTGAGACACTGAGTGTTGCCTTCCCAATGTCTCTTGGAGTGGCAGAGTACATTCCAGTTACCCGGCTTTGTTCGGAAGTTGATATGGATTTGTGTGCAAATCCTTTGTTCTCATCTGGTGGGGCCTGCAGCCTCCACCGTGCTGTGTTTGTGAAAACACCAAATATCTATTGAAGTGTTCCCGGTGCAGTGTAGGAAGCGCTCTGTCCAAACAACTCTTGTGTTGCCTTGCTGTTTAGGATGAGAAGAAGCGCATTGAGGCACTTGGTGGCTGTGTGGTCTGGTTTGGAGCCTGGAGGGTGAATGGGAGCCTGTCAGTCTCCAGAGCTATTGGTAAGAATGGGCTTTAATTCCTTTTTCAGACTTGCTTTTCTTTTTAATTAAAAAGCTTTTATTTTCTAGCGACCAAAATTTGAAATACAGCTGAAGATAGACTTGTGAGCAATGACCTCTGTTTTTTCCTCTACAGTTTGAGGGAATAATTTCCAAATAATTTCTTTAACTTGGGGTAAGAATCACTGGCTCCACGCTGTGTTAATGAAATGGCTTCCAGATGCTGTGGCTGCAAACCCACGATCTTGTGTGTCTGTGTGTTGTTCTTCCACAGGGGATGCTGAGCACAAGCCATATATCTGTGGGGATGCAGACTCTGCCTCCACTGTACTAGATGGCTCTGAAGACTACCTCATTTTAGCCTGCGATGGCTTCTATGACACAGTCAATCCCGATGAGGCAGTCAAAGTGGTGGCTGACCATCTAAAGGAGAACAATGGCGACAGCAGCATGGTAGCACATAAATTAGTGGCATCTGCTCGGGATGCCGGTTCCAGCGACAACATTACTGTCATTGTGGTATTTCTCAGGGACATGAACGTAGCAGTCAATGTTAGCGAGGAGTCGGACTGGACAGAGAACTCTTTTCAAGGTGGGCAAGACGACAGCGGGGAAGATAAGGAAAACCATGGAGACTGCAAACGACCGTGGCCCCAGCACCAGTGCTCAGCACCTGCAGACCTAGGGTATGACGGACGAGTGGATTCCTTCACCGACAGAACTAGCTTAAGCATAGGGTCCAGCATTAACCTGTTTGATGATCAAGGCTATTTAGACCTGACAAAACCAGAAACTAGTACACCTCAGAGTGCCAAATGTCTGCCACCAGTTCAAGCATTTAGTCCCGGCATACCAAAGAGTACAAATTCGATCACCGGCCTAACAGCGAAGAACGAATCACCAGAGCGCACCGCACCATTGATCTGTGGACAGAGCGATCCTAGGGAGCACAACGCTCCTCTTAGTTTGGGTGCTGCAGGGCGGAGTATCTACAGGGTGCAGGGTTTATCCCCCATCTTCTCTGGGCTGGAAGATGAACTGTTCAAATCCTTGGGAAAACGAGCTGCATTCTTTCACTTCCGGCTCTGTAACGGGAAAAGGCGACGAGGACCCAGGCTCAAACCAAAGTTTCACACGCCGCTCTTGGCTCGTGAGCCTTTCCATATAGAAGGATCGAGTCTCTCCTTACCCGTCCGGGGCCGCAGCAGCACGAGGTTGTCGGTAAGACACGCCCCGTGGTGGAGGCTGGCTAGTCATAGTGCTTGGAGTGAGAGCATGTTTTTGATGCGAAGACAAAGTAATTGTATACCAGATTCAGACCTTCATCAATGCTGTAAAATGTAACCATCTCCCTCGTGTTCCCCCATCAGACTCCCAAAATAGACATTCCCAAAATAAAACTGGCATCATCAGAAAGCGAAAAAAGGTGGGCATTTCCGAACTGTACTCCAGTCCCCCGCAAAGCTCAAACCATGTGTAAATAGATCTAGGAATTAACAAATGTAGTTGTTTCAATCTCAATAAAGTTTGCTGGTGGTGCCACCCTGAGCAGTGCCACAGCCACCGACCACCCGCACACACGAGTATCTAGCCACATTCACCAGGGAAAGCCAAACAGCAGGTTCACGTGAATAGACGCGGTTAGGGAACAGTCTTGAACAACACAGAAAGCTGAACCTGCCTGAGATACGTCTGTGGAGCAATATGTACAGAAAGATTCTGGTTTAGAACTGCCAAATGTTTTCAGAGGGGGGGGGAAGTTTCCGTAGAAGTCAAGGTGTGTGGTTTTTTTTTTCTTGTGTTCTGCTTTCTGTTTATTTCAGGCGAGCATTAAGATGAATTAGAAAATTACATCCACTTTTGCAGGTAAAAGACTAAAAGCCATACAGGGTTTTACCAGGTAACTTAGGAATGGACAAACTAAGCTCCTGCTACTCTGTTCTCAGACTCCGATTGAGGTACAGACTCATAATTTACCTATTTTTTTTTTCATGTAACATAAAACGTGGAATATGAAGAAAACTGTTTTTTGTAGTTTTTAAAGAAGTTATTTCCTATGGCTAGAGGTGCAGTGTAGGGAATTTCGTATCTTCCTGGTGCTTTTAGTGGCATTTTTCTTGTTTGTCAGTTTAGGAGACTGTTCTCAATTAGTTTTAATCGAACATGAGTGTGCTTAATGCTTTGAGCCAACCTCTTTCCACTGCAACTTCATCTCAGGTCTTAAAAGAAACCAATCTGTGGAGATGTTCGCTACAATACTACTGTCACTCAACCAGTCAAACCAGAGAACTGCTTGTGAGAGATAATGAGCAACTTGATGAGCTGTTTGGTTTCGGTAATGATTTCTAGATGACAAAGGCATAATTTAGGATCAAGTTGCAGCATGAATGATGGTAGGATGTGGTGTCAGCAAGGAGCAGTATTGCTGCAATCTGGTGTTTTCCAGCATGTGTAGGGACGGATGCCGGGCTGCCAGAGCAATCCAAAGCCAACGGAGATGCCGTGGATGCGGATGAGCAGGGGCTGCGCCTGGGGTTCAGTGGAGAGGGTGAAATTCATTGACAAGCCAGAGCTCTGCTTCGATTAAACCTGGGCCCAGAAAGGAAAGTGAGGAACGTCAGTTGCCCTTATTTTCAAAAGCAGAGCGTTACTTATCAAACTCGGAAACAAACAGTACCCACCAGCTCTTCCCTACTCACGAGGCGATGTTAAAGCCTCAGGGGAGCGGTTAATTGGGACATAAGTAAGCAGACGATTCCCGTCAGCTCCACTAAATACACATCCTATTACTATTCTTTGTTACAGCAAGACATTTAGAAGAGTATGACTAGAGTAAGTCTCCATAGGTGTTTATTGTACAATTCATATCATTTTAGCAGTAACAATTTAATAAAAGTATTAGTATTTAGCTAGAATTTGCAAAGTATTTTAATATCAAGTAGTCAGGAGATTATTCAACACGACAAGATGGCAAGGTTTGAATTCTGCCAATTTCTGCTTCTTCTGTCTTTGATGCACTATTTTAAAAGCAATCTGATGAATAGCAAAAGGCTTTGTGAGTAACCAGGAGTTGGAGTGTGGCTTTAGATTCCTTTGATCTTTTTCAGGCTTCTTTTTAATCTTACGGGATCATTGGCTCTTATCTGTCACCTTATCAACCTTAGCTGTTGTCAACGTTCTCTTTAGCTGCAGCATACGTTCTAAGTCCGATTTACTGAGGAAATCTGAGAAACCATGAAACGGTGAAATATGCAACTCCAGGGCATCTCTGCGGTGCCTTTCTTTTAAATTATTCACGGTAATAATGACGCATCGGAAGTCCATCTTATAGCTGACTGTCGTGCTTCGGAGAGAAAGGTGGTGTAAGTGCAATCCTTTGCGTGAGTAAATTGGAATGAAAAACCGTTAAGGATGATAAAACTTCTTCCCAGTCTGCAGGAGCAGTTGAAGAGCGCTGGGCTGCATGTGTGCTGTTTTGGGAAGGATCTAGCTTTTTAGGTGTGGATTCGTAAACGATCATTCTGCAACTCATACCATTTATCTTGCTAGGAGAAAAAAAATCTACCATCGTAGTTCCAGTGTGGTCAGGTAAAAACATTGTATAGATAGCAAGTGTTCATTTCTTCACTCAATACGTATTTATAGAGTAGATAGGAACCATTTGTAAGGTAAGTCCTTTAAAGTTCTATAATATTAAAAGTAGTGGTTTTTGGTCTGATATATGCTGCTCTTGATTCTACACAATAGACAAAAAAGCAGTGCTTTGTGAAATGCAGTGTTTTCTCTTAATGCCACTGGTGATAGGAAGTAGATCTCTTCAGTTCAAAATCCTGTGCCCTTATTTGCTGCTTGCTAACGTAAGCAATAATCCCTCTCTAATGGTATCTAAGTGTTCTGTATCTCGTACTTTGATTGTCTCTCTGGTGACGATGTAAAAATATTAGGCTAATATAAAAGCATCTAACTGTATTTATTAACCGTGGATACTGAGATTCAGTCTGTGACCTGTGTTTTGTATTTTTATTGTGTATCTTAGTGGTGGTGAAATTTGTATAACGAATCTTTCCAATAAAGAGCTGAAGTATCCCTTTTCCGCGTTAACACGACCCGCATCAGTTTCAGTTTACGTGTTAACCATCTTGGCAGAACTAGGAGGTAGGTAGGTAGTGAAAACATTGTTAATTTTTTTTCCTTTAAATTGTGTTGATTTTGAGAAACGGGCTCCAGGCGGTTTGTCTGAAGCTGCTCAAAACTTGCTCATAAGCTCTTCACTGTGAGTACTGGCGGGATTTGCTCAATCCCCACTCCGGTAGTTTCCTGTGTACACTTTTTAAATGTGCAACTCTGAGGAATGTCTGCGTTGCAGAGAGCAGTATAGCACCAGACCAGGGAGCTGTTAACCCATTTCGATTTGCACTAAAGGTGGGTGGAAACGTGTGTATATAACTTTTCTTTACCTAGAAGTGCCATCAATTGTCCTTGCAAGTTAAAACCATTCAGTATTTGATTTAGATTGCATCATAACACTGAAGGACAATGTCAAAGCAGACTTTAACTTACGCCACATTTATAGTGGTACATCGTCATAGAAACTCCGCTCTGTTTTTGGAACACTGTGTGTCGGTGAGAAACACGTTGTCCTATGGGCAGATAAGATGAGGCGTAATGAGTTCTGTGTTTAGAGACACGGCTGCCGTAGTTCAGGTCCACTATCTCCTCACTAAACCCTCCCGACCCTGGCAATGTTCTGCGGGAAAAAAAATGAGAAAGATTGGTCTAAATTAGGGGCTGTTTCAGCACAATTTATTCACTCGGCACTACTCACACAAACAAAGCCATCGGAGGGGATACTGCAGCTTTGTTCATGCCTGTAATTTAGGGCAATCTTTCTTTAATCCATATCCTCTTTGCAACAGGAACAAAACTTTCTACCCTTGTATCATGTGCAATAAGTAATAATGAAGCATTAACATATCCTTTTCCAGTCCTCGCTAATCAGGTGATTGCACTGTATTTGCCAGCATTGAAGCTAAAGAAAAATAAACCCCACCTCTGAGGGTCTAGTACAACTATCGTCTGTCGCAGTTGCATTCTGTTAGGTTCTTTTTCTCTCCTTCACTCTAGAAGACATCTTGGAACAAGAGCAGGGGACGCTGGCGGAGATCACCCCCAGCACCTCTCCCCTGCACCAGTGCTGGTGTAGAGGGCCTGGCGTGCTGCTGGTCGCTGCGCTGGGTGCTCCCTCCGACCTTTCTGTGTTACCTTGTTCATGAAACTAACACGGTCTTTACGAAGTGAATAAATGAAAGCTAACCATTTCACAGTGTTGGGACTTCCCGTTCGCAACCTTGTTCTACAGTTCACATACGAGTTTAGTTACAACCATGTATTAGTCATCCAGATTTTATTTATGAAAGCTGTTTATACAGAAAAACTGTTGAAGTTTTACCAATATCTTAATAAAACAGTAATTTAAACCACATTTCAGATAGTCTGTTTATTTAAGAGCTAACACTGCGAGCAACCACCATCCGAGTTAAGCGTCTTTACTGTGGTGAAAGCAGATTTCCTTTGTGTGATGTGTAACAGAAACCGACACTGTACCCATGTGGTCACCCAGGGCCCATGGCAGCCCCACGCTGACCTGGCTTGCAGCCACAAAGGGAAGGGGCTGTTACAGCACAGTGTACGTTAATTAGATAAATAAATAACTCTTCCATGCCTGTTTCCCCACCTCTTGTTTAAAAACCAGCTGTAAGTTCTTCATAAGGTGAGCAAAGCAGGATGGTTTTGGCTCCTTTCTTGTCCCTGCAGAGGTTGGACACTAACTCCAGAACAGATCACGTGCCTAATCAAAATCATTTCCTTCAGCTCGGGCCTCCTATTAAGAGTAAAGCATCTGTGCATGTTGAAGAGGCAGAGCTCTGTGATTACTGCTAATTGAGCTGTGTACAATAATCAACATGCAGCCCTGCACAACAGTAAACGCTCACAACGCACTATCATAGTGTGCAGCTTGCCGCAGGCCACCTTCGGTGCTCAGCAGCTGGAACGATCCATGCACAAGGCAGCTCCAGGCTGCACCATCCACCTTTAGCTGAGAAATACAAAACCAAGTAAAAACTCTGGAAAAAACTCTGGTAAAAACTCTGGAACCTCCTCAATTCCTATTTGAATAGACAAGATTTAAGCATTTGGTCTGGCTTCTACGAACACAGCTTTAGAAATCCCAGATGGATTTAAGCGCTTCTCTTTGTGCAATTCAGGAAAAAAGTGACAGGTGTATGGCAGGAAAAAGTTCTTCTCTAAGCACTCGGGCACTACAGCAACTCAGTGCTAAAGAGCGAGCCCAGCGTGGCAGCAGCATGCTACTCACCCTGACAGACAGTCGCTACCATTTCACTTACTTATTTACACACAAACGTCTAAAACTTCACACCTGCGTTCAACATTCGTTTTATTAACAAAGTGCAAACAGTTTTAAACCACGAGTTGTACAGCACTTACTTACACTGTGGAACATTCATACAGACACAAACGTCAGTACAGCCCGCTGAGACAAGGACAGCTATGGGTTACAGTTATTCATGCTTTGTCGCTAACCAGTTATTCAGCTTTCATCATAGCTTCACAAGGAGTTTAGCAGCTCAAAATGCAACGCACACTGGCAGAGAGTTTGGCAAGGTGTTCAGCTGGTCCATACCACAGACTGAGGAAAACAACTTCTGCGCCAGCTACTTCACCCCAACTCTCAATCCATCGCAGCTGCAGGATTCAGCAGTCTTACACAACCAGTTCACACCGTTTAAAACAAGGACATTCACGCATTTGCTGTTATTCCAATGACACAATAGGACACACATCTTGAAACGGGGCTCCAGCACCTTTTGGACATTTTTTTCAGAGCATCTGCAGCCGGCAGAGCCAGCAGGAATGCAACCTTTAGTGTAAGGCCTTCAAAGGTCATTTTGCCCCAGTAACAGGTTTAAGACGACTGTAGAACCACCACACAGGGGTATTCGACAGAATGGAGTGTGCACACAGCCATCAACAACAGCCTTGGACCAAGCTCCAGTGAATAAACGCACCTCTTCCCAGGGACACGAGCCGGCAGGTCCTCAGGCCCCAAGCTCGTTCTCTATCTGTTCCAAAGAAAGTCAGCTTTCATTCGAAACCCTCATACTGGGCAGTTTTAAGGCTTCAAGCAAATACAACCTTACGAGTCAAAATTTTAGGCCAGGTACTTAAATCCAGAGCTTTCTACTGACGGTTATGTAAGCATGCAAAACTCAGCCAGCCCCCCCTCAGCAGTAATTTCTGCCTTAAGCACACCAGGAGCTGCGTGGCCGGGGGGAGGCAGGGCTGCCCCGTGGAGGCAGACCAGGGGCTCCCCGTCTGCTGTTGGTGTCCCGGTGGCAGAGCAGACTGCAGCAGTCAGACTGTACGAACACCCGCCCGTCTACTCACAGTAAGACAAACAGTTGCCTCAGCTCTGCAGCTCGGGGAGCAAAGGTGCAGCCCCCCTGGGGCTACAGCCACCTCACAGGCTAGCTAAGGCAAGCAGTTACAATTACCTGGCGCTGTCTTCTCCAGTGACAAAGCTGAGATCATCGGGACCGACTTGATCGCCCTCTGGGAACATTGAGCACCGCTCCGAGGCTGAAAACAAACCGCAAACCCAGTAACCTTTACCAGATGAGCAATCGGAACACAGCAAGTTAACGTTCCATCACCTGCAGGGCCCCCCACCTCGTACACTGCCCCTAATATACCGGTACACGACGTGCTTGACACGGAGTTAAGACTGCCACACGGTTTTAAATTTAAGATACCTTTAAGTCAAGTGCAGATATGAACAATGTTTTGATTCTTCTGATGAGTTGCGAGGTTTTAGTGCCTGCTGCAGATATACAGCAAAGCAGCAAACTGCAGCTACTGAGCCGAGGAGTTAGGCCACACTGCTAATGCCGTGTGGGATGCTCATTTAGGCCAGAAGTCAACCTCGCTTAGCGTGAGCTGTCACCTTTCAGCTTTTAATTTGATCAGAAGGCTAAAGCTTTTCAAAGAAATAGGAGAAGAGGTTTTGAAACTACACAGAAGTGCTCAAAGCACATTCCTGCCAATTCAGATGCAAATCCATGTCTAAAGCAGTGGTTACCTCCCTGGTATGAGCCAACTTACAGTGCTGATCCTGGGATCCTGGTACACAGGGAATCCCAATCCAGAAGAACTAGAGCTATGGGTTTCCCAATGCTTCCCCGGGAGACTCACCTAAACTGACTTCTCAAGGCTAGAAAGAGTTCCCCTCTCCTGTTTTCATCTGGTTTTAATGAGGATCCCAAGAGAGGAGTTCCAAATTGTACTGGCACTTGCTGGGGCTTTAATACCTCTGCAGCACCACCAGTCATCTCTGCTTTCGCAGCGTGCACAGGAGCTCTAAGGCAGACGCGCGGAGTGTCTGGGAAGGTGGGCTCACACAGTGAATTGTACCTTCGCTTGAGGACTGGACAGAGAAGGCATGGTTAAACCCCTCCGAGGTAGAGGTGGCATCCTCCTGCTCTTCGTTTTCTGTGTCACATTCAATGTCACTGTCACTGCTCATTCCTGGTAGGAGATGAAGGACATGCTGCTGACATACCCCAGCTGCAAAAAAACACAAAACCCAAAAAACCAAAAACCACAAGGCAAAAATGATGGCAGTAAGATCCATGCAGCTGGAGCATTCAACTTCTTCACATGTACGAGTCACCAATAATCAAATACCAAGCGCTGGCAGGAGAAGAAGAGAGAAAAAGCACGCTCAGAGCTAGATGTATTTACCAAAGCACTAAGGAATTTGACAGAACAGTGGGTACCGGCTTTGAAAACAGCCTCATTTCGCTAGGCAGCTTAGCTTGCAAGGAGCAGTTCCAACATGTCACCAGCTGAGCACAGACTCGGGTGTCCACAGCTCCTTCCTGTCTGAGCTGCACTCCCTGCCAGCTGCTCAGTCTACCTCTACGATCGGGACAGAAAATAAAGGTTGCTTTTTTAGCAGTAAGAGGTAGTATGACCCGTGGAGCAGATGTACCTATAGCAGACCCTTCAAGCAGCAATACTCTAGTCAAGGCTCACATACAAACCCCATGCTTTTCCCACACAAAAAGAACCCCAGCTGTTGACAATCAAGGTGGCTTCTTTTGTTTTGCCAGACCTTGAGTGTGCATTCACAGCAGTCAACACTCTCCCTTTTGTACAGTTTTGTAGGTGACAAAAGGGGTTTGCTGTTCTACTTCTTAAGAGCTGATACTCATTGCTAAGAAAAAGCCAATAGTTAAGTGAGGTGCCAACTCCACTGTAGTTCTTCCTCTGAAAGGAGAAAAATGGTAATATTTGTTTCCCAGGGTTTTTAAGAATGAAGTATTCCAGTTTTTAAACATTTTCCTATTAGGCTCTCTGCTATAATAGGAGAGCTGCGGGAGCGCATCACGATCACGCTGCAGTGACTAAGAGCAGAAATTCAGTTCTGTCACTGAGAGACCTTCTGTAAATGCCAACTCCTACACAATATTGCACACTGCAGATAGAGATGGATGCTGGCACCTTAATATAGGCTTTGCGCTACAATTCAGTCATTGAAATTCAAATTAATGCAGGGGTGGAAGGCAGGAGAGTTTTAGCAAGATAAGAAAAACTCTTCTACGTGGACTTTAAACAGAAAAGGCAATAATATTTTTTTCCAGCATGGAAAGGATGCAGGAAGGGAGGGGGAGAAGTTTCCTCCAAGTCTCTAAGGAAACTGGCTTATGTACCACAACACCCGACATGAATGAAGTGTTGGAGAGATTCTAGTGCGGACATGAAGGTAGTTACCAATGTGGTTTGTCCCTGAAGGCAGAAGACTTAAAAGCCAAGGTCACTGACTACTATTTTCATTAGATAAGAAATTATTTTCAAGGCCATGCAATTGAACAGCAAAGCAAAGACCTGGAGACATATCAAGAGGTACAAAAAGCAACCAGTAGTCCAGAGAAATAGATGGTACCATATAACGTTATCTGACAGCAGTGACACAGAGATGTTCTCTCCACATTCAGATTTACACTACAGCTGCCAAATGTTACAGCAAAGTTCAACAGCCATGAAAACAGGTTTTGGGTTTTGTTGTTTGGAGTTTTTTCCCCCCTTTTTCTTTCCCCTTCAAGCTATTTCCACTACAGAAATGGATCATCATAGGCTGGAGTGCTGTCACACTGCATTTGCCCTCTACAACATCCGATTTACCTTCTTCTGGCCCTGCAGAAGCACCTTCAGAAAGCACACCCTGCAGTTCAGCAGTTTCAGAGTTGTTTTCCAGACCACCTGACTGTGCTCCTTCTGTACGACATCCTTTAGAATTTGATCTTAAAGAATTTAGGAGAAATACAAAAGCCCATGTTAGAAATTCAGCTTTAATCCAGCTACGGAAACAAATCCTTTTAGTGTCACATCTAGTTTTACTCATTGTTTAAGTCTGTTGCATACCCATTTAAGCTTCCAGCTTTGATTGATTTAGAAATATTTAAAATCTTAAAAAAATAAACCTGGAAAAGTTTATGATGAGTATTTTCCAAAAGTTGTGACTCTTGCTATTTAGAAAAAAAACCAAACAACTGAGTACTCCATTACACTTCACCTAGTTAGCCAAGAGGGAGTTTTTATGAAATTGCTGAAAAGTAGAGTCACAGTGAAAAAGATTGTCTTAAATGAGGAAATCAAAAGTGGTAACTTTCAGTTAGAGGATATTTTGCAAGGAATAGTGGGAAAACAGACTGGGCCTGCCTTTCAAATCAAAGTGTCAGACTACATCCACAGCTGATCAAAATAATAACAACAAAAGATAAAAAGAAGAAAAGATGATTTGTAACCTAGTTATAAAACCAAAAACTCATACCCAGAGGGAACAGCAGCAACCAAGTAAACTTCAAAGTAGTTTCTCTTCCATGCTACAAGCACCTGGTTTTAGTAGATTGGTATTTTTTCTTTCTACATCAAGGGAAAGTGGGGGAGGAGATAACAAGACAAAAAAAGAATAAACACCCTTACCCCAGAGCACCAACTCTTCTGGTCTTCTCTACAGCAGCTAAGCCATTTAAGCCAGAAACTCCCACATCGGAATCTGAACCTTCACAAGGTCTTTCCTCTGGCTTAGGCAGTGCCTCAGAAGCATTGCTGTTAGCCAGCGGCCTGGGAGGGTGATGCCGACTGCTCAACTTTGAGCTCCCTATGCCACCTGAGGAAAGAGGGAGAGAAACTCAAAGCACATCCAGCCTTATTTCAAAAGGCTAACATCCAGTTGGTTTACATCACCAGTTTAGTTCCAAGCGCGTGTATGCACAAGCGCACCTTCCCCACCCTCACTCTTAAAACCTTACATTTTCAAGTCAACGTATGGGCAACACACACCATTTGATACCCACTCTCTAAACACACAGAGCTTCCATTTCAGCTGCCATTTCTGATGGGAGAATCGGGTAAGCACAGATTAATCCTTCCCCATCTTGTGCAGTTAAAACTTATCTTCTACACATCTTCTAGTAACACAGACACCCTCTTCGCTCTCATTTTTCCCAGCTATAGATGCAAAGTTGTTTGGCTGCAGTAAGGCAGCTTTTCTAGTCTTGGACAAGGGTGAAACGGGGCACAAAGGTTACAGTTACACTGTGTAATGATTTTATGGTATTTTCCAGTTTCTCACCCGAGCCTTCTGTATCTATTTAGCATTATAAGAAAACAATTGCGATACTCCATTCCTTCTCTGAACACTTGAGAGAGGCAAAATACCAATTCCTGTGTTGGCTGTTTCATTTCATTACCCTTAAGGAAGGACATCATAAAACTCAGGGGCAGCAATATCACACAATTCTCATCACGTGCCTCCAGAGTTTTCTTGAATTCCCTTTAAGTCAAATCATAATTTAAGCCTGGGTCAGTACTTTTCAATCTATGATTTTCACTATAAAGTTAGCTCCTGATGCATCTTCAGAGAGACCAGAAGTAACATGTAACAGACATATTTACTTTCCGGTAACTCAACAGTCTGGCACTGTTTCACAGCAGATCAGCTATCAAAGGTACAATAATGTTAACTAGATTTGAGAAAGGACCCAGTCAAGTTTCAGGGAAATTTCAGTTACCAAATAAAAGACTTCTTGAAACGCTTTTGTACAACAGATGCTAAGACACATCTCATCACACAAGTAAAGATGACCTTGTTTACCTTCAGAAGTTTGACTGTCTCCCTTTAAACGAAGATTACTATCTCCACAGTCCATAGCTCTTCGTAAAGACAGACTACCCGCTGCTCCAGAGCGAATAGGTTTGGGTGAATTACTTTTCTTACTTGCAGCTGCAAAAAATATTTTAAGATGTGACAAGTGTTCAATCAAACTGCTGCAGTATTCTGTCTTTACGCTTGTTTTAAGTGAAGTTCAGCTCCGTATTAGTCTCACTGCTCATTAACTCCCAATCGTGCATAAAACTTCCACACCCTTTCTGTCAAAGACACGGGCTAGAGGGAAGCTTAACTAACTAGGGACACGGCCAAGACTACACAAGTAATGTTCACTTGCCTTACACTAAAACATCCTTCAGGAAGCCATTGTCCAGATTGCTTCAGCCATCATGAAAGTATAAAGGGTAAGGATAGCCAAAACCGTCCCTTCAGCCCTTAAATTCAAAGTCCAGTGTAACAAAGGACCTCAAAAGCAAGAGTGAAAGGCAGGTTATGGGACTCACACTGTTTGCCACTTCCCAAACTAACCATTCTCTGAGCACGTGTCAGTGTGGATCCTGCTATAGAAACTCCTCTAGGTATAAGAACAGAGGAGTGGTAACTGGAACAGCAAAACACCGAGTTCTGCTGTCACCACACCCCATAAAGGTGGGGGATCTAGGTGTCAAGGCAAGTCAGAAGACTGCTCCTGTTTTACAGGGCACTGTACGCCTGTTCCTCCCGTTCTGATGCAGATTGAAGTGACTGCCCAGTGCCTTAGTGACCTTTGAGGGATGGGGCATTTGCTAAGGAAAGAGATGGTATTAAAAAGCACACACAACACACAAAAAGCTATCACTTCCCATGAAGTGGCTTGATCCTTCCGTGGCTTATTGATGGCACAACTCAGGGCTCCAAACTTTAAGACACAACTCTTTCTCTTAACATGCACCATCAGAGAAGAAATTCTCTGCTCTATGGAAGTGACAAAATGCAAAACAGACCTTTGCTGGAGTTGCAAAAACCCTGTTTTGTAGGTCAATATTGAAAGAGATTGAGAGGAACAGAACTATTCTACCAGTTCTTCAGTCCGCTCATGTTTATAATATATTTCTTACTCATCTTGGGTCCAAAAATGCAAGCAGTAACTTGAATCAAAACCCAGAAGGCTGGAAAATCATCTCTCCCAGGCGACAGAGAAGTGAAAGAGGATTAACAAGTGGTTTTATTCAGGATCACAAGCAACAAAGCACTTGTATCGCCTTCATGCTGGTATCCAGAAGATTCCACACTGGCTTATCAGTGCTGCCAGCAGGACTCGGTGACAGTCCCTGAACAGACTGATACACAGGCACCTCTTCGAAAGAAGTCACTTTTCCAAGAGCAAAGCCTCTCCAGGGAGAACCTTGGCTTCCTTGAATTTTAGCAAGATTTCAAGTTACTCAACTATAGCAAGTCTGGAATTTTTTCATTTTTTTCACTGGCAAGCATCATGAAACATCTTCAAGTTCACAGACAGGCCAGATGCAGAGCAGCAGTCAACACAAAATGACTTCCAGCTAGGATCAGTTCGATACTGGATGAAACTTCAGAACATTCTCACTGCATTAGGTGCGCTACTGGTTGTGGAGCAAAAGTTTTGGTGCTTTCACCGAGAAGGGCTGCAACCAGTTTCAGTTAACATTTACTTACTCAAAGGCAGTGCAGGTTTTACGTTTCTGGATTCTTAGAGCTGAACTTGAGTAACTATAAAAGGTCTATTTCCAGATGCCTGGATATATAAACCACCCATAAAACCAACATCTGTAAGAGTGGCATTTAAACCCCCCCTTTTCTATGCACTTACAATTCCTTATGTAACAACTGGTAACTGAAGACTTTGTCAGTAGTTCCATTCCTATTTCTTGCAGCTTGCTGCAGCTTTCCGTTCCACAGGCAGCTAAAGCACCTTGCTCAATGGAGAAGAAGCTGGGCTGTCCATCACATGAGCCAGCACTGCTGCTTCTCACTTCTGATAGTTGGTTTTTTACATCAGACATTTTGCTTCGGACTTCAGCCATCTGAGTTTTAAGTCTTTTCAGCATCTTCAAGTCAGGTGGTACGCGCCACATTGCCTGGTGTCTCCGCTGATCTCGATCTTTTAGAGAATAGGATGATGCTTTACCAAAGGAAAAGTTAAAGAACACAACAGGTAAGTAAAACCGTTCTCAAATAAAACCAGACATCTATTTTTAACAGCTGTAATAATTCTACCTTTTGCCCTGCTATAAAAACGAGGGAGAGAGAGACATATTCTTCTGTACTAGTATGGAATCATAATATTTCGGTTGCAAGCACTGCACAGCTACCGGGATAGCAGATTTTCACTCTCTGCCTGCCATGGAAGAAGGCCCAAAAACTTGCTCACTGGAAGAAGCAAGGCTCTCAATATTACCACATGAATTCTGATGACAACTGAGCTACTACTCTATATTGACAGACAAGCTTGAGCTCACAAGCCTGGTAGCCAGTTAATAACAAATTTTATAAAAACATTTAACAAATTCGACAAGCGCTTGTGTAAGATTCTCACACCACCACCATTTCAAGTTAACATACAGAACTCAAAGAAATCTGAAACTAGGGAAGGAATTCCCTTAAGTACTCCACACCAGAAGATCAGGTCGAGGAGCTAATACCCAAGTAAGCCTACATGCTGCTCAGCCAGAATTAGATCAACTTTGATGTCTTATACTTCAACTTTGAAGCATTATAAATTCTGTAAGTGTTTCACTGCAAATTCAGCTGTTAAAAAATGGAAAGCCAAGAGGCTCTTAGAAACCTTCACCTTAGAAGGTGAAATTCAGCAAACTCTAAATATAACAGCAGCTTTCTCTTAGTTGGCCGACTTGAATAAGCTCTGGGAACAGTCAAACCTTAAGGGAACCTCAGCAAAAGAGGTAATTTCAGCTGTGTAGCCAGTAGCTAAAGGTGACCAGGAAGCCATTCAACACAACAGGAAAGCTTAATCTTGCTCGAGTAGAACAGCACAAAGTCCAATGCCCCCTCTTGAGGTCCCTTTGTCCAAGCTTTTTTCCAGGCAAAACACAGCCGAGACTTACAGTTCACGTTCTGTCTCCCCTTTTTGTACTTAGGAAGCGACTTCCATTTTTGGAAATATGGATTAGATTCAGCTGAAAATTCACCTGACTGTTTATGTGACTACACTTAAAGAGCTAATCACAAAGGAACAAATAGTTTGACCTAGCTTTTACATTCAGTAACACCAACGTAATCATAGCAGCAAAAGCAAGCATTTATTTGTAGCAAATGGACCATTATTTCTCTTCTGTTTTATTAAGTCACCAAATGGTTGTTTCAGAATGATCTGAAATAAGATGTTGTGGTAGTGGGCCAGCTAGCTCCAAATAAGTGTTAATCATGATAAATGTGTTATTGTGGTTTGATTTAATTTGAATTCTTCACTAACAAAACACGAGAAAGGAACAACCTTCAGTAACAGCCATGGGCACCAGAGCTGCCAGCTATCTTGCTTTTGTTGCACATGAAGTTAAGCGCTGTTTTCAGTTGAAGGGTCCTAACTGAACCACAAATACTCTTCAAAGTCTTCAATTACTTAAATACCATCACTGTTTTTTCCTCCTGATGTTTTGATCCATTTTTCTTCCACAGTGCTTACATATGCTTTTCCAGCCTTACTACTACACACATTTTCTAGTTCTGTTCTAAATGCCTTTTTCATACAAAAGTAAATTCCAGGATTTATTTTCTTGCTAGTATACACTGTGCTTCTAGTACCCTCAGCCACCAAGTGTACAAACTGTGTGAAGTGAGAGGTGTAACTGCTTTCCCAGCAGATAGTTGTTTTGTGTTGTTTTGTCTTTCAGTGCTAACCCCTTCTAGAAAAGGGCCTTTCACTCATCTGCCACAGTTGCAGTCAAAGAAACTGCATGAACTGTATCTCTACAATGTTGCTACACAAAACAGCCAGCCAGGTCAGTCACATCCCCCAAGAAAAGACGAGAAGACCCTCCTTGATATACATGTCTGTTTTCAGTTGAGTGATCTGGCATTCTCAAGCTGAGGTCAACCACTGAGACACAGAATGTGTTTGAGCAGGCAGTAAGATGCAGCATACTGATGAGCACAGATGAGGATATGGAAATCTAGCCATCAATGAAAAGGACTGCCTGTCACCCTCTTCCCCCCCCCCCCCCCCCAATCTGCTTCTAACTCTGCAACTGCATTCTCAGAGACATTTCCAGGTTGGAATTAAATCATCTGATATGTGATGCACAGTTACCTCTGTTCTGCAGAAGAGAGGCAGGTGGACGTGGCTGAAGGCCCCAAAGGTTTTCCATACCATTTCTGTCTTTTAGATCCAACAAGTGGATTAAAATTAAGGGATCTATATCTAGTAAACTGCTGCTGGCTGTTGAGCCTAGGGCACTTCCTCCCCGCCTTGAAGGTCTTCCACTTGCACTGGCATAGCCATGGCTAGTACCTAAGGAAGAGTTACAGGGAAAGAGTATGCATATACGTGACACAGGTGATGCATTATTCCCTGTGAAAACAAAAAGACAGAGTTCTACAAGCAGATTAGGAACGAAAATGTTCCAAGAAACTTAACAAGACATCAGCACTATTTCATGGATTTATTTCATGGGGGGGGAAGGCTTTAACTTCATATGCTTTATGCAAATCTCTTAATAAACAGATTGGTAAACAAATCAATACAAAGAGCACTTATTCTGAAGAACCGCACATAAACTTTCCAGGTGTGTCCCCCCAGTTAGAATAAGTAGGGGGATCTTCAGTTAAGTTCTGCTCTGTGTTACTATGTTGCCATTACATAATGGCCAAGGCACTCAAAAGATAGAGTCTTCAGAGAAAATAGTTAGATCTGCGAGATTAAAATTGCACAGTTTAGTAGAACTCCCTTCCAACACAGACACTACTAACATTCAGACTGGAAAATAATGCAAGCAGGTAAATGCAAGAAGCTCAAGTGAAGAGATTGCATCAGCTTTTACAAATGCTGTTAAAAATTACTTTCTAAAAACTCCTAAATAAACGCTGTTTCTACAGTCACGGTGCTCCTACCCTAAAGGCTATCCTTTCAGAAGGAAAGACATGTCCCTCAACTTCCTAGCTCACAAGGAATTTTCAAGAAGTTTTGAAACAGCAGCTAAAAACAGGACAGTTAAAGAATTCTGTCTTTCAAGCACTGGCAGACTTCCACAGCACCGTATATACCAATTCCAGTGAATGCCACTTCTGATATCTTTGCCATAAATAAATATACTTATATTCAATATACATATATTTCTTTCAGAATCTTATTAAGCTATAGCTAATTTGGGCTATAATCATCTCTAGGCTGCAAGAAATCTTAGAGCGCCTTTTCACTATTGCATTTAAAATATATTTCTGCTTGACTTGTTAAGGATTCTTGACTTCATTCCCTCCACATACTTCAGGTTTTACAGTGCACTAAAACCTAAGTGAACGTGTCACGCATTCAGCGACCACACAGATATCAATAAAAATTTCTTGTCAGTCTACTTTCAATCGGAATGGAAGGGGTTTCAAAGAGGCAGAAAAGCCCCCCTCCAAACTTCTGTATCATTTTTAAACAAGCACATTCAGAAGATTACCCCCTTTTTTATTGAACCAATGAAATGTTTCTGCTACACTGCAATAGTCAGTACAAACCACATGATGCAGCATTTCCAAAAATAGAAATGCCTGCAGAACGCACAGCTTGGTGTTGCTTCCAAGAAGAAAAGGGGAAGGAATCCAGCAGCGTTTCGCATATATGGGAATTCTGAAGGCTGTTTTTCATACCTGATGCTCCAGGAGTAGCAGCGGCTGCTGCATCCTCCATGAGATCTCCTTCTTCCAACTCCATATTGCTGCTGTATTCCACGTCATTTTCTCCAGACCTTAGGAGATGATTGGGGTGGAAAAAGGAGAATACAATTATCAGCTTCTGTGAGCTCTCGTTACACATTATGGCACATACCTTGAAAACAACATGAAGCACTATAAATAGTATTTTCTGCATTCCAAACTACACAAACTGAACAAATCACTGTGTTAATGAAATGACTGACTCACTAAGAGTCCAAAAGTGTCATATGTATCTAGACTGTAAAATCTGATCCTGCAAACTTCTATATTTGTATGTGTTACAACACATTCTCATGTTTTAATGAAGATTCTAGGATTTCACATTATAGTCTCAGCTAAGAAGCTTAAATGCTCTAGTTTAAGTAACTGTCTTTATTATCACTTTCCTACTACTACAACACTTCCTAATACCAAACATCTCTCCTTACAGTGCAGAAACAGATTTCTTAATAGTGTTTTGGGAAAGAACCTTCACAGACTATCACCTGTCAAAGACAGAGTACAACACCAAAGTAAGTGAAGAGATTGGAAAGATAGGAACTAACTGACTGAAAATTCAATGTTTAACATTAAGTATATCAGTTCATGTTGTTTCCAGTACAGGAGACACCCCTCACATTGCACTGGAATCCCCCATATGCCATAACTGTGATATAGCAAATGAATCAGTTTCCACCGGAATTAGGATGATTACCCTGGGAGACCAGCTGATTATTTGAAAGGCATTTTTAGTTACTTACATAGTTTCTTCATCAATATCATTTTCTTCAGTGTTACTAGTTGCTGTCGAACTAGCAGAAGAGCTGCTACCGTCAAGATGGTTCACCTCATCTTCTCCAGCAAGATCTATATCCAAGTCACCATCAGAGAGCTCGTGCTACAGGAAGAACAGAACAAGTCTCTATGAAAAGAAACATTTCAGTTGTACTTTGATGCCTTCAACAAAAGCTATGAACAGAAACTCTCCCTCCCCAGAATGTCACACTATCATACAGGAGTTAGGAGGGCCTCTAAGCACAATAAAAGCTGGTAACAAAGACAGAAGATGGATTTTTCAGCTACAGTTTGGACACTTTATTGCAGTGGGATCTATTAGCTCTGTTCTAGAACAGCTCTCTAGTGTCATCTCTCACTGCTAGCTCTCGAGTGTTATGTCCTATTTCCACACAGAGGATAATAAATCTAATTTACAATTCAGAAGTTCACCTATGTTTCAAATGCTATCTTATCATAAAAAGCTACACAAAAACCAAAGAGGCAGGAAAAAGATAATTCCTACATTAAAGTCTTCATGCTGGATCTTCTCCTCCTCCTCTTCTTTGCTATCTCGCACTAATCCTGGAGCAGCAACATTCTCAAGTAGTACTTCAGTGCTTTGTCCAGATTTCTTTGATCTCATTTCTGGAGCATCATCATTCTGGGGACTAAGATGAGTGTCTGGAGGTGAAATGCCTCGTGATTTCTGAGTCCGGGAAAGTTCAATCGCAAGCCTCTTAAATATTAGAAGGATACACAAAAGTATACACAGAAGACGACAATGGAGCATCATCATCAAGTCAAGTAAGTTTGTTGACTTGCACATATACGATTTCAATAATGCCAGTATCAAACTACCAACAGCAACTCAAATAAACACAAATTGGCAAACATGAACTTTGTAACCTAAAACAGGTAATTACAGGTCAGTAAAAGGTGATTTTATATTAATACACATCCCACTTACTTCTTTAAGGTTATTTATTTGCTGGATATAACTTGTCTGAGCTGCTTCCAATTGAGCAATGTACCAGTGTTGATCTCGACACTTCTGGAAGAAGGTTGGTGAGCGCACTTGGAACCTTCAAAAGGAACATTTGAAAAGGTTAGTTTGCTTTTTTTGTTTCCTCCCCCTCCCCAAAATCCAAAAAGCCCTGCGTAAGAACATCATACGACCTGAAATCCAGTGATGAAGTAAACTTAACAGACAACATCTACTTGTATACTCAGTATCCTGAATGCACTGAATGGCAACAGTAAGTATTTTGTAGCAAAGGCTCTTACAGGAGAGGCAGTTATCTTCGCAAACCAACCACACACCACAAAGCATTTAACAGGACCAAGAGTAAGACTGTACAGGAAATATTTGAAGTAGATATTTTGTCATATGATTGCAATTCCCACTGACAGCATTAGTTCTTTTACATTACAGACTCCCTTCACTCCCAAAGTTCTCCTATGCTTACTACAACTGTTCCTAAAGAGGAGAAGAAAACACCCTTTCCCTTTAATTCCATTAGCTACAGATCTCCAATCCAGGCTTATTAGTGTCAAGCGTAGGTCTTCTCAAAGAAATATAGGTACTTAAAGTTTTCACAACTCCCTTCAGCACATTTTCTTCTTTAAAGCTTATGACAGCGAAATCCATTTATGACAAAACATGTCACAATTATTTTAATTCAACTACTTAATTATTTCCTGTTTCAGTAGTAGGTGTGATACTTTGTGAAATGATAGCAGAAAAGAGCCCCACTAAGTTGACTTCCTTACCTCAGGATCACAGTGTCATTTTGCCTGTTTAAATAGCCTTCATTGGCTAGCAAGTCTAAACGAAAGAATCTGTTGTAACCCCAGCATTCTCCAACTTCAAAATCGGAGGCAAACTCTCGAATTATGTTTTTAGTGGGATCGTTGGTGGACTGGTGAACCATTTCTACACGGTACTCATACCTACGCCAGGGAAGATCACCAGTATTAATACCAAAGCAAAGATGTCAGAATTGCTGCATGCATCAAGTTCAACAGAACGGCACGTCCTGGGAGGCTTGCACGCCCAGCTGAAGACATGATTCAGTCCTAAAATTTTACTGAACGCTTACATAAACAGTACAAGGGGGAAGAAAGTAGTAATAGGGAGTAGTGTGGTAAAACAACTCTAGGATTCAGTACTAGGAGACAGATACTCTTACTGTTTGTTTTGCCAGCTTGCTTTTTATCTTGAGAAAGCCATTGAGTAACAACTTTAAAATATTATCTTTGGGCACGATTCAAAGCTCAATGGGCAACAGAAATCTCGCTATTCTTTTCAAGAGTGCTCTGCATCAGTCCCTAGCAACACTACGGAACTTGAGGTCATTCCCTGCAAACCTCTCCAGATGCTTTGCCAATAGAAAAAAAGAACGGCTGCTCTTACTACAGGTTTGCTTACTTGGATGTCTCCGGCAATCCAGCTGACAACTCCAAGAACACAGACAGGTAGTAGCCCCGTACTACTCCATTTCCATCCTTGAAACAAAGAAAACAGACATATAAATTAATTAAAAAAAGAAAGCAAAAACCAGGAAAAAAAACTGAAAACAAAAAAACCAAAACACCTCAATATACCCTTAAAGTTTAGAAAACAGCTTCAATACAGAATTGGCAGCAGTAGTCTACTTTGCATGCTACAGTTTTGATTTTTAGTCTTCTCTGACCTAGAACTCTCAAACTGTAACTTGAACCAACTTGCATCTGGAAGCACATATATATCTGAGATACCAATTCTAGAGTGCGTATCTCAAAACAGAGCTCTAGTTACTCTATTAGCATTTTAGGAGTTCAATTAAGTGGAAGACTGAGTAGACAAACACTTGTCAATGTACTAGAAAAACATTCATTTAACATCTAGAAAAAGCAATAAAAAAGCTCATAAAATTTACTCATCGATTTATTACAGTCCAATTCTTCTCAAAACTCTCAACATGAAAACAGTTCAGGTTAAACATTAGTTCTGAAATATTTTATATACAGCTGCATCTCAAAGCCACTTAATATTTGAGAGAAGAGCAATTTCTTTAGAAAAAACATGCAACATGAAAAAGTTAGGTCAGTTAACTGAGAAACGATATTAGAATCACCAGAAATCAAGAAAAAAATATGGCAAAACCTCCATCACACTCACCTTAATCAAGGATGAAGAATGGCTCAACTTGAATCCTCTAGGTTGAAGAAACATTTCAACTTACCATTTAAAAAAATAAATTTTAATGCCTTTTGACAGCACACCTTATGTAGTTAATCCTGAATTTACAATACTCTGAAAACTTACACGGGGGTCCACCTCTGCATTGCAAGAATACAATACTGTGCACAAGTGGGCTTAACAGATTAATCCGTTTCTCTGAAGACGCCATGTAAACCACTAACAAATAAAACTTGTACTCCGCCACTAAACACTTATTTCTCCAAACACAGCTGTAATAGCAGCCAGAGCTTCCTGGAAGCACTGACCAGAGTAGTGGACTGTAAAAAGATCACAGCTCGTGGGTTAACATCCCAACGCTGACAGAGACATTGTTTCTGAAATCTGAATATTCAGCCCTCTGAAAGGACATGAGTACAATACACACGTTTTAATGTCAGCATCTGAGAACTGGACACACAGTAAACCAGATTCCCCTTCAACTAATACCTTGTCCTCCTCCTGACTTCCCAAGTAAGGATTATTCATAAACATAAATATGGTAAGTCATTCTAGACCTCAGTTCTGCAAGGAACATCTGCAAAAACCACTCAGACAGACAAAACTGGTAAAAATACTTATTAAAGTTCCTATGGTATATTTGTAAGACCCATTTTTAATTGCTTTTAAATTACCCAGATTAACTATAGTGAGAATGTTCATGCTGGATATGTGGAGCCAGAGAGGGAATACTCCAATGATTGGTGATCAACTTTGCAATCTTACTACGTTCTTTTCATACAGCTTTTTATATACAACATGAGAAGAGACTATCTAATGTTTCCTTGCAATAGAAGCATATGAATGCTGGTTAAGTGTTTTGGATGGGATAACAACTCTAGTTGAAAATATAACTCACTGGATAAACTTTTAACCTCCAGCAAAGTCCTGACACTTGAAGAGGTGGACTGTAAACAGGATCTGCTCGCTGACGCAAGGTACTATTGAGAAAGGAGAAAAAAACATTTGCTATTGGGACAAAGCAAAACCCTCCATGAAATAGTAAGCACTTGTACTCTAAAACCATCCTTCTTGCTGCGCAGAGCATGAAGCAGCATATGAGGCCCATGCAAAATGTTAAGTGTCCATACAAATATATGTATTCCTTGCAAAATGATCCAATCTTTTTCAAAAAAGAAAAATAAGTAGTTTGCCTTTATCATAGAAAATCTTTCTAGCTAACAGTTTAGCTAGGGTTAATTGTTCACCTGGTAAACAAGAGACTTTTGATTGAATTCCTATAGCTCAGTTCATATCTAACAGTTTTCTGTAGAGACTATTCTGCATTTTAAAGAATACTACTCGAGTACAGAAGAAACAGAAATGCTTCCCGATATTCACAGTAATTTAAGACACATTCTTACCTGAAGTTTTCCAAGACAAATGTGGTTGAGTCATAGGCCGGAACCAATTCACTGGAGGGGTGGGATAAATATATTAGAGTTGAATAAGATGACATTAAAAATCCCAATGTTTGGAATCTTCAGAAGCATTTAAGATGATTTAGATCACCAGAGCCACTGAAATTCACTAGAACTACACTGGGTTATTTCAGTACTTCTGAATATTCCATTTATGAGCCTCTTCCCAGTACCTCTCCATATGATATCAGACAATAAACCAAATTTTTTATGTTATGAAGGGAAGAGCAACCAAAAGTATTTAACAGGATTTGCCCTTCTACCTGTGATCGCTAATCATCTCTTAATATGGTGAATTTTTAATGTAAGACTCCTTAGTAGTTCTAGAAAGGATGAAACTATTGCATGGCTGAAAGCACAAAGCTTAAAATGGTTTGTGTTTCAGAGCATTCTTTCTGCCATTGGAAAATGAACATTCAGATTTAAACTCTCCTCAGAGAGGCATTTAATTATTCTTTTCAGAAAAGATGTCAGGAAAATAGTTTTGAGATTGTATTTAAGAGCAAGCCAAACCGATTTTAGCTAGAGAACACAAGATTATTTGAGGAATTGTTTTAAGACTTCTACTTTCAATTTTTTGGAGACGCTTTTCAGCCAGCTAGCCTAAACTCTCAACACTTTTCCTCAGAACCCAGCACTAGCAGCACTCTCTTTATGACAAATTGTGCTATAAAGTGATTTTGGCTATATATTCTGCATTAAGGTGACCTGCAGAGGCATCTCATGAGAGCCTTGCAATTATATACTGAATGACCCAATAATAAGAGAAAAAGGACAAATCGGTAAACTAAGTGTAAAAGAAAAAAAAAAATTGTCAGCTGGAACCCACTGTCCTGACTCCGCAGCAGGGACTACAGACATAAAATAAGGCCTGCTGGAACCGAAAAGCCTACTTGCAGCATAGGTTACTAAGAGGAGTAAGTTAAGCAGTTTACCATTTTCAGTGTATAAGCCTGGACCCAAATTCAGTCAGAGATACCAAGTTTAACACCGAAATGGACCGAATCACGTTACCCTACAGAGTACCATTGCCATTGTTCATACAGCTGAGACGTACGGGTATCAGGCAAGCTCTCCAGCAACCTATCCATCAGCCGCCTATCATCCACTCCCTCAAACCCACATGTTAAAATACAGTGGTACTCTCCTGTCGCAGTTTTACAAAAGGCTGACGCACGTAAGAATACATCTACCTCCCAGACTCAGTGGAACATTCTCCTCCATACAGTGGCACAGTAAAATGGGAAAGAGATACTCCCCTCTAAGTTACTTTAAAACATTTTTTAACAAGCAAACCAAACCTTTATGAGATTGCTTTTAAGTTCAAACAACAACAGAAAGGAAATGCAACGCTTACCTTGTGAAGTCTGGGGGGACAGGAGTAGTGACAAACGAGGCCATAGGCTTCCGATGAACCTGCTGGAACATCATCAGGATCTCTGAACTTTTGGATATCAGCTCACTCTTACTGCATGATCGTAACTATATGGGAAAAAACAAGACAGAAGAAAATCCTTAGGTCATTAGTAGAAACCACAGGTTTTGACCATTTTTGTTTTTAAACAAATAAATTGCATGTCTGTCACAGCTTCAGAAAGATTACCCACAATGCAATGTAAAATGAAGCCTGGAGATTTGTGTTGGGTTTTTGGTTTGGGGTTTGTTTGTTGGTTTTTCGTTTGGTTTTTTTTTTATTTGCTTGGGTTTTATTTCCCTTGAAACTGTCAGCTGTTAAGACTAATAATTTGCCTATGCTAGCTGATGGTCATGTGTTCTAAAATTTCTGTTAGGAAATGAAAATAGATATTCTAAATCTGTCTCACTCCAAAGCCTGTGCAACCCATTTGGGAAGTCCTGAATATTTAAGACTCTGAAATTCTACAATTCTCTGAAATTCTACAATGAAAGCTCCAGCAACTACTATGGACTTCCCTTGTACATAAATCAGTCTAACCTAAGATGTCTGATTAATACACCAAGTCACATCTATTACTGTGTTTAGGGAACAATAACAAAGTAAATCTATCTGGAAAGGACGCTTAATTAGACATTGGGATAATTTGCTCAAATACATCACAACACAGTGATACAAGCTCCTGTCACATTAGGTAGCTCTTTTAAGTTTTAGCTATTCCTTTACTGCTGTATTGTCAAGCGCTGTACTTTTTTTTTGTTCATCCAAATTTGAACAAAACAAAGCCTATGTTCTCTTAAATAGCAGGCCAAAAAACCCACTTCAATCCATTTCATTCGAGGTATCTTACAAACCAGTGTAATAACAAAGGTCTTTTCAAAATCTGAAAAAAAAATAACATCTAATCTTAGATGTTTCCTTGAATAGCTAGTACTGTATTTTCTAAAGCTCTTTACCAAAGGAGACAAATCTACTCTGCTTCTTATTTATACTTTAAACATTGGAAAAACACATCTTAGATTTACATTTCAAACTTTCTGTCAGGCTTAAGTGAGACTAATATGTACATTTTAAAAAGTCACATTTTTGCTATGAGTTCTTCAAACAATTCTATTTCTTCCACAAAAAGAATACAAAATTCAAAGCCTCTCTTGACAAAGACATATATAATGACTTTAAGTAAACAGTATAGACCTACACAGTTGCCAGATGTCTGCATCTTCTCATAATTTTTTTAGTTAGTAAGCTTTTTCTCCTGTTTTGGAGGGAGAATAGGTCACGTTTCACTAGTACCAATTTGTTATTATTTTAATGGGGTTTTTTCTGCAAAAGAGAAGCTGATCTGCAGAGTTGCATATGCACTGCTATTCAGGATTTAGAAGGTCTTCATTTGGGCTGCAACATAAGTAATTTCTGAATGATCTATACACGGAGAGCTCTCAACAAACAGACAAAAAAAATATGCTCGTGCCTGGTATGCAGGAGCACCCATCCTCCTGATGTCATCGATTCTTCAACTTAGAGATTCCATCATAGGTATGAAATAATTAAGCACAAGGAGAACATGATAATCGCTGATCAGGTGATAAAGCCAGCTTAGCATTCTTACTGAATCAAAAGCAGTGCAGGGAATGAAAAAGGAATATAGCCAAGAGGCATCACTCACAAAGAAGCTTAGCCCCCACCCCCATCCTAAAATGTCAAACTGCTGAAAGATAATTACTGGATGCAGTAATGCTTGAAGGAAGAAAACCCTTCCATTTCCTCAGAGCAAGCAGAAACTTTTCAGGGCAAGTACAATCAAGCTCTGCAGAACTTGAATATTTCATTTACAAAAGCTGGACTTGTACAGCTAGAAGCAAGATGAAAAAAGTGATACCATGTCATCTTCGAAAGACAGATGGACAGGAATAAGAGAACTAGAACCAGTTTAGTTTTCCTCAAAAACACAAAGAGAAACAGAACATTTTTGCTTATTCTCCATTTACAGCCACCGCTATTCATATGCGGTTGACAGTAGCAGAACTAACAGAATCTACCCCCAGTCTACCTTAAACAAACATATAACTGTGTAGTTTTATATGATATTGCTATCAATTCCAGTACTAGTTTTTCAAGCAAAAGAATACCTTTCATTATTTCTAGAAGACATACTTGTTTTTAAGAAGAAATTGTGCAACCTAAGGCCACTTAAATGAAAAGATACCCTCAAGAAATATCCATCAATTCGTAGTTTAAAAATAAATAACATAACAACAAAGGCCGGCTGAGGAGGGATCTACGAAACACAACATTTCAGCTCTTTTCATAATCACCTGATGTTCTACTTCCTGAAGCAGGGATTCCAGAAGTTCTGTTTCTTGAGTAAGCGAGGTCTTTTGACCTGTTTAAAGAAAAGAAGACATGTTTAAAGAAAAAAAAGACATAGTCACTGGATTTTAAGAAACTGAGCTTTTTCGGGTTGGTTTTTTTTTTTCCCCTGGAAGCTGCCCCAGAACCTACTAAGATAAAGGATTTCTCAATATACCAAGGTTGATTGAGAAAGCATTTTAAAAGGAAGCCTGCATTTTTAATTAGAGCTGTAGTGAAGAACTCACTTGAGGTTAAGACAGTAATGAAACATTCTGTGTCCCAGAAATGGCAGGTTTGTTGTTTTGGGGTGCTTTATTGGACAAAAAAGGCAGGTTTGACTTCAATGAATTCGCTCTCATCCAAACAAGCCTCTCTCTTATATTAGCTGACACTTTTCTCCTAAAAACCCACCATTTCTCTTGACTTTGATATTTAAGTGCTTTCTTTATAAAGAAGAACAAACAATGTTTAAATGTGTTTGCGCATTTCAACTAGCATGAAGACCATGACAAGAAAGAATAAAAACCTAAGTCACATTTGCCTGTTTTCTGTCATGGGGATTTACTTTGTCTCCATCATATATTACATACCTGAAGAGTGTTTGGCAGCTGTTAGAAAAAAAACGTGTGACGTGGACAAAATGTTAACCTGTACACACAAATAATTAAGGCATTCTACCACAGCTTTAAGACTGATCTTTTATCACTATACACGAAAACAAATACTGTGACTGATTACTGTATTTGATATAGGCACAAAATACATATGAATCCTGGATTTAACTTAAAGCAAACATTTTAAAGTACTGACATGAGTTTGAAGAGGAACTTGAAGCATAGCTAGTATACATTTATTATGTTGTTTTGGTTTTAATGGAAATAAACTAAGAGAATAAACACAAGCATTACCAATGCTAAGGACATTTCCCAAGCATAAACATTTCAGATTTTCTTTGGCTGGGTGGTGGTGAGGGTGTGTGTGTGTGGGGGGGTGTATGTGTGTGTCTCTGTGTGCGAAGATTTCAAGCATCAGAAATACAGGTTCAGCACAGCTACTTTATTGCCTTACTTTTATTTCTGAGACAAGTACATAGATACAAGGTCAAGGATCTATTTGTCTGTGTACTTTCACCTACCGGTTGCGTACCTTGCAAAACTAAGGTCATAAGCTAACATTTTGAGAGTTTCTAAAGAAGCTGATATCCCAAGAAGACGTAACCTTTAGCACGTGCTCCTATCAACGCATTACGGAAATGAAAGCGCACATGGAAAAACCAAGGCACAGATGCAAAATTGGCTGAGAAAGCATGCACAGAGTTAGAGCCAACTGAGGAATATTCTGTCCTTCTTACTGAAAGCTACACTTAATTTTTAGTAGCATTGCTTCTGCAAGCTTCAATACCTTTAAGTGTACGACCTGTCTTCTCACCTCTATACCAAAGGAGAGCTAAAGTGACTGGTCCCTGCTTAGCAAAAGTGTCGGGAACCAAACCAGCAGCTCTGATTCCAGATGCTATGTTCTTCATTTGCAGACAAAGCTGCCTGTATGGATCTGAACTGTTGCTCATCAGACATCTCATCTAGACTTCTAATTTTTTAAAATTATATTAAAAGGAGTATATAATACAGACGTGTCAAATTACAAAGATGGACTTCTTGGCTAATACAAACGACGGTGTAAAAACACTCTTTAGGCGAAAGGCACTAAACGTCTTCCAATTAAATGGAAATCTTCTCCATGTTATCACACAGGGGTTTCTAGCAGCACATAACCAGGTTACATCTAACACAATTTAGAACTGTATCACAGTAACTACATAATTAACTAAAAGCTTTGCTGTAGGTCGAAGTTTACTGTCAGCAGTTAACTTGCTTAACACCATAAAGTATATAAGGAGTCATACTCTCAGGGCAAGAAAGTTTCTCAACAGATTTACATGTTGTTAATATATTGCTCCTACTCATAATAGATCAGGCAAATACCTACCCATCAACGTTATAAGCTTATTCTTCAGCTGAGTGTCTAACCGGGCAATCATCATCTCCACCGCATTCCTGATTTCCCGAACTCGTTCATCCTTCGCACTACGCACTGCCTCCACATTCCTCTCCTAAAAGAGGGTTCAGGAAAAAACATGCATAAAAAGAAAGCCTTCACACTTTTGTGTGTTTCACTCATGTACACGCTGACTCTGCTCTCGCAGATCCCAGAAATGCCTAGGCCTCCCTGAAGTCCCCTCCAGCCCTGTTTTTCTATGAGGGGAAAAAAAAAATAATCCTGGTCTTACTAAAGCTTGCATATTTAGAATAAGCAAACAGGAATGTGTTTTTTGATGTGCTGTATTACAGGCTATTCCTGTTGCCAGTTGCAAATATCCTTTGACTTTTACTGAATACGTAAGCATGCCCTCTGGTGGGTGACCAAAGGTTAACAGTAAAGCTGAGCAACATTTTCTCGTTACAGAGAGATTTGTCATATGGGGATTCTTTAGTATCAAAATTTGTAAATACAACTGCCAGTTTCTCTGCTGTAACTTGAACAGCACAGAAGAGTTACCTTCCTGGTAACAAGAAGAATTTGATAAAAATTGGGCCCTTCACCCTGGAAGGTGAAGGCCACAATCCTCTCAATATTTTACAAATACTTACAAGTAGCCCACCTGGTGATATAACAGTCACGTTTGAGCTGAAGCAGAGCTAATCTACCACTGCATGTGGCAAACAACTACCCGAATAATAGCATAGACAAAAACCATACGGAAACTTGTTTTAAAAAAACCCAAAACTTATTTTATTTGCAGAAAGACTACACAATAAATGTAACAGCATTCAGGACAACACAAAAATAATCCTTCCTAGAATACAAGAAACTGCATTGAATTGTTGGAATTCCCACTGAAACTGCCAAAGCTGAACATGTCGATATTTGGACAAGTAACACATTTACCCCTATGGTGAAGAAAAAGGAGGTACACAAACTTCACATTAACTGGTGAGTTGCTTTATTCTGTAGGCTCAAATATATTTGTAGTTTATTCTCCTCAAGAAAGGAAAATCAGTTCTATTAGAATAAATCATTTTTATATTTGTTTAGCGTGGCAGACTGCGCTTCTATAATGTTGACAAAAATACACCTTTCAAAGAACTGTGCAAGTCTAGCTTTTAAATAGCATACACCAGAAGAAAAATTCCCTGTTAGCTAACTCGCATCTTTTTCTGTCTGGCAACTACAAAAACAGTATTGAGAATATGTTGATCTTTCCACACTGTATAAAAAGAGTATAACTAAAAAGCGAAAACCTCTCTCTATGGGATAATCTGACTACCTTCACAGAAGCAACAGCTTCCGAGCAGCTATTGAAAACACCACGAGCATATGAAATGGTATATTATTTCCATTACCCACCATACAGTTATCCTTTGACAATGGCATACTACAGGCAAACTAACATTATCTCGGATCGATCTCTTACCACTTCTTGCACCAAACTGATCAATTCCATGAGTCTCCTCCTCAGCTTTGCCACTTCTTCATTTACTTTTGTGACATGTTGCTCATAGATTTCTGCGAGTGGCTTAAAAGTATGTCCTCCATGCTGTTAAAAAAGAAAAAGGGGGGGAGGGAGGAGGTGGAGAATAACAGAGCATCTTGTTTTAACTTTATTCCACTCCAATTAAATTACTGAAAGAGAGGGGAAGAAAGCCTCCTAGTGTACCACTCATTTTGGAAAAGTTCCAAAGCAGATTGTATGTAGGAAGTCTGTCTCTCACTTCCCTGCATAAGAAGTCATGAATTTGGCTTTCATACCATCAAAGCTTCCTGTCAAGAGTTATTTGGAGTCTCAACAGTCCTCCAAAAATAAACTGCTTCACTCACTGTGCAACTAAGAAATCAAATAAAGATAGGAGGGTTGGGGCTTTTTTAAATTATTATTATTAAAATACCCTTCCCAAACAAAGGCAGCACACTGTTAGCCACTTACATTCCAAACAATGACAGCAGTCTCTCCTTGAAATACTCAGTTGAAAGGATAATAAACAGCATGGTCAATTGTGCTACTAATACAGCTTTGAAGCTATTCAAGATTACAGGCCAAGACATTTAAATAACGTGTTATCTATATTTTCTGAGAAAGACTTCTTCCTTTGCCCATAAAATTCTCACCACCATCTACAGTTTGTCCAAGACATCATGAAGTTTGTTAACAAGGAAGGTAATTCTGACCCCCTTTCGGCAAAAATTCAATTTGCTTCTCTAATTATAAACAGAAGATACTGCCTTTCACAATCAATGCTCACATTAAATTATAAATACACATACAACTACAGTATTTGCATGGCAATTCAACAGCCATAACAACAGTTTCATAGTATTTCTATTTCTTCATACTGCTGTCAAACATAATGCGTACAGTCTCTTATTGTAACATACCATGTGCATATAAGCAAGCAAGTCTCTTCTTACCATTCCTCCCCAAAGCGCACATTGGTGGCAGATACACTTCTTACAGGTCCAGCAGAAAACACTAAGCTTTTCATGATGATTTTCACACCTTAAAAAATACACATATCATCAACAGAAAATAGCTATGATTTTTCTGCAAACGCAATTTAACACCTTCACTTGTTTTGCTACCTGATACTGAGAGTAAAGCACAAAATATCAGCATAGTTTTGCAAGAATACTACTTATATTCAGTGAAAACCTTTTGTAAAATAAATGTTGTTCTTGGTATTCTTTCGGGAAGTACTTCACAGAGATAGAGAGAAAGTACATTACGAAAATTGGATTTCTACCCAGCAGATAAAGGATATCATCAATCAAACAAGCTCAGAATTCTAGAAGTTAGTACTTCACATTATTAAAATCCTAATCATACGCAACCTGAAGTAACCACAGAGCAATGGATCATAAGCTTTTTGGACAAACTCATCTCTGTCATTTCTTAAAAATTCAGGAAAGGCATTAATCAACAAATGGAGGTCTGGCCTGGTCTGTGCTCCAATACATGCCTCTCCCTTCCCTCTCCATTAGCATCCACGAACTTGGGGAGGAGGCAGGTACAGAACACATAATTAGTTCCTGTCCATTTTTCAATGCTTCTTCTCACACTTTTCTCCTCCACCATCTCCAGAATGTTTCTTAAAACACATACTAGCACTGGTAAAGGGATAAAATGAGGAGAAAAGCCTGCTGAGAAAGTACTGACAATTGCTCCTAGGAAGAGGATATATCAGAAAATACAGGAGGCTCCAAAGACAAGAAAGGAGAATGAACAGCAGTAACGTGACAGATATAGCAATAGTAATGCTTTCTGTGGGACTTTATATATTTTCTTTGATTTCAAACTGGGTTTATCAATTACATTTTCGCAAGGGACCAGAAGACATCTTCTCAGAAGAGCTTCTCTGCTTTTATGTGCTGAGATACCAAACCAGCACCCCCAGTCTTAATGGGACTGCCAAAGGAGCAAGCCACTGACAGAAGACTTATTTCAGGTGTATGGTCACTAAGAAGGGCTAAGAGCCTTAAGAAGCATTACTACCCTTCATGTTTTCCACATTTCTCATTTTAACTATATTGAGTCAAACTAGAAATAGTAGTAGTTTTCTAGGCAAAGACACTCAAGAGCTTTTCTCATTCCATTAAGTATGACAGAAATGAACTCCAACTTTCAGTCAGACAGTGAGCACAATTCAGCTTTTAAGTAAGTAAAAGTTATCAGTTTGTTCCCTGATTTTAACAATGAGCTGAAATTAAAAGACCGCTCATATAAGACAAACTGCAAGATGCTTTATGTGAAGAATGTTCCATTTACTTGTCTTTTTCATTTTCTTCGTGCTTTGTGAGATTGCACAGTTGAAGTGTATCAAGCTGTTGTGTGACCTCTTCTGCCCAACGACAGTTTACAAGCTCTCGTAGCTGCAGCGGGGCTCTGCAAGAAGCATTGCTAGAGTTAGAGCAAGAACTCAGCTCCAAAAGCTAAAAGAGAAGCATTGAAGTGAATTCAGTTCATCAGTTCTACACTATCGGAAAAGTCATAGGCAAAAAGCTGAAGTTGTACTAGTTACTTCAGGTCAAAAAAAAAAAAAAAAAAAAAGAGATAAATGTAATGTTTTAAGTCGATTTGCTCATTTGGGAGCTGGGGGAAGGCAGGAACCACAACGAACCACCCCACAATGACATACAGAATAGCTACAAGCGCAAATAATTTTGTGCTTCTTCAATTTCTCCCATTATTCAACTATTCCCATTGAGGTGCTTCAATTATCCCCTTTGTAAAACATATTTACCTCCTTACAAGCATTTTAGAGCCATTGATCAAATACTTTAAAAGCTGAATGTTAAAAAAGTTCTGCAGAAATGGCTGGTTAGTTGTTTTTAAATACGACCCTTCCCTTAGGGGAAAAAATATGCTCCCTTCCAATTTTTGGTCTATCAAGAGCTAGAACTGCTAGGTACTCAAGAACTACAAGTGCTAAGGGGTGCCAGGGCTTGGGGGGACAGGGTGGGGCATTGCATTAAAAAAAACCAAAACAAACAACACATTGTAGCTACCTCTCAGACAAATCTGCAACACACAGGGTAAGTCTCACAAATTACAGGTATAAAAAAGCTTGCATCTCAGTCTGAAAACTGAAGTTTCTGGTCTCTGACTCTTGCAAGAAGAATATAAAGAGTTCCAAGGGAAATACCATGTAGTTATTCTCATTACACCAACTACATGCACTGAAAACAGCAGTGTAGTAAGGGAAGAACAAAGATCTTGCTTAGCTTGTCACAAATTTCTAGAACATATTTTAGAGTAAGTATTATACCAGGGTACATTTTTAGAGTAACAGCAGGGAGGTCTCAAAAAATCAAGCTTACAAATTCAGTGCAACCTGCACTGAAAAAAGATCGAGCATAACAGGACAGTACACCCAATTCCTGATAATTTATTTCTGGTATTAAAAATAGCTTACCTACAATGAGGGCACTGAGCTCTTTGTTCAGTCAGCCAACGCTATGAAGGAAAAAGGAAAAACATTTTTAAAGAGACTGTAAGACAAGAACTGCAAGCAAGTACATTCTGTTGTTAATTAGGAGTTACTTCCTTTTATTACAGTCTTCGTATATTTTTCCTTTTTTTATAGATTTGTAATTTAACTGTTCAACCACTTAGTCACAGAAGAAGCTGCTATTTGTATCTTAGTAACAAAGCAACCACTTTTCTTTAGATGTCAAAGACACTTCAGTTAAAATTATACAGAGAATTTTGAGGTACCAAATATTCCATTAGAAACCACACACCTGGTGCAGACTCCCACAGTCACAGACTAAAGGGCACATTTCAAAAAAAGAAAGCAAAATGTACAGCAAGCATATTTTTTGGAGTCTAAATTATTAGTCTTCAAGGTAACTTCCTCTCGAGCTATTCATATGCAAGCTAGATACCTGCAGTTCAATGATCAAATCCACAAGGACCCTTTGAATGTTTCTCTTCCAGAAAGCTCCAAAGACAAGTAGCTGAGGAAAGAACTTCATCTGCACACTACAGCTTACAAGTGTAAAAGCTCAGCAGTTGAAGGGCTTATATTTGTCAGCTCACTACTACATTTAAAGATTCTCATGAATAATCTCTCACCACCCAACAACAATATGTCATCTAACATTCTTCATACGTAACACGAATCCTTCATCTATAGTTCCTGTCACAGCTTTCAAAGCGAATGAAAATTGTTCCCTTTTCTGGAAATAGTACTGGGAGTTCTGAAAACCTCAGCTGAACCCTCTCCCACTACACTAACACGTAACAGCGTGTGGACTTGGAACTGAAGGGCTATACGTTGGTAACCATGACCTTAACAAATTAATTGAGCGCAGTACTTCAGATGCTGCTTCAGCCTGCTACACCAGACTCCCTCAAGAAAGGTTTAGCCCGTATCTGATCATACCATACTAGATTGGTAAGCGTTTAAAAACATCTCCAAGATGACAAGAGATGATGTTATGACCTTCCAGTGCTCCTTACTGACAGATGCAAAGTCAGCATTTGATTCCTATTCCAACTGCTGTCTTCCACACAGGCATCACTGACTCTCAAAAGATGCTAAAGAAGGGATGATTACACGTCTGTTTCTGAAAAGCAATTATTCCAGATAGTCCCTATAATTAGCACTACTCAATGCAATGCACAGCCTGCCCAGTTTTTCCTTAGGGTGTCGTAAAAGATTTTGAAAAGGAAACTAAAGAGCACAGAGCAGGAAAAAGGAATCCTTGGAACTCCGGGAAAAGGGGCAAGAAAGAAACAAGAATGTGTTCATAAGATCAGTAGGTTTTAAGTTCATACATTTGCAAGAACGAACTATAATAAGCAAACTCACCCGAATACAACTGAAACAGCACAGCTTGGAGCAATGAGGACACAGACGTGCATCACGCAATTTCTCCATACAAATAAAACATCGGAATACTTCAGCAATGCTCTGCAAAGGGTAGATTATCGCTATTGTTAAACCACATGCTTCAAACATATCAGAGTTGCATTTATTTTCCAGGCAGAGGGCCAGGTTTCATAAATGCAATCCCATTCCAAACAGCTACGGATAGCGCATCTCAGAGTGAGATACTAAGGCAAACACCATGGCTCTCCTCCCCACTTTCTCCTACAGTACACCAGCTCTCAGCACCCATTTTATAGCACTATTATTCTTCTTCAAGGAATAGTTTCTTTGTTTGGTTTATCTTTTTCCAAGAGGGCCTTTCTGTAGCCAAGATACTATTCCTACTTGTGTTCAGATGGGATTGAACAGTTGCCAGAAGAAACCGTGCTGCACCTGCAGATTCTGGACCTGTGAGTTTCAATGTACTGGCACTAAACTAATGAAAAAACACAGTGAGTACATGTATGTATTATACAGTATGCTAATGAGAAGGGTTGAATTGGACGGGGCTTTTTTTTTTACTTTTGTAAGACTTGAATTCTTTTAAGGTCTACCATGAGCACTGGCTCCACAATTTCTACACCTCCTCACACCCCATTTAATTAATCTTGGGCAATAAAAATATAATTTAACACATTTTTTTACTATATCCATTTGAAGAGAGAAGCATTTTGTTCTAGAATACAACCACCTCATCTCTCTCCATTCCCAAAATGAGAAAGGTATTCTGAAATGCCAAGTGATGTTTGCTCTCCATATTAACAGATTTTTCACTGATAAAGAAGTTTTACATTCTGTACTGTACAGGAGTTAGACCCCTTCTGGCTTTAACTACTGAACTTTGATTCTTCAGATGGGCTAATTTTCCCCCCCCAGAGTTGAAATTATGAATCAGCACAAAAGTGAGGCGTATCTTCAATTTATAGATACCACAGTATCTCCCATACACTACTGCCTTCTTTAATGGTTGCAAGCCATTAAAATGCAACACATGCATTTACAGGAAGTTATCACACAAGGTCTTTTAAATTCTTCCCCTGTTCGGCTGCTATTGATGCAGACCACAGCAATGCGTGCAAGCTGCCCAGCTTACAGGCAGACGCCACTGAGCATTGTGCCTTCACGCACGCCAAGACGGGTTCTGTCAGCGCCAGGTCTCCGTCCACCTCCAGAACAGGCACCTCCGATGTTCCACCAGTTTATTTTCTCCCCGTGACTACGTAAAATAGCTGCGCATCACCTAGAAATGCCACCTCTTTACACCCTGCTTCCTTTCTGCCCAGCTCATCAGTGCACACACGAGCCAAGCCCCCTGCCATGCGCATCCCTGCCCACCGCAGAGCTGCAATCTGTTTTCCGCCTCTCGGGCCGCCCGTAGCTCGGTGCCGTTTGGCCTCTTTCCCCTCACACGAGGGAGGGGGACCTGCCGAGGGCTCTGCGGCCCCGGCGCCACCGCCAGCCCTCCCCTGACCCGTAAACAGGCCAGGACAGCCTGCCCCCGACTCCCGCGAGAGCAGCCCGGCCCCGCCGCTCGCCATCCCCCGCCGAGGAGAAGGAGCAGCCGCCCCGCCCGCCTCCCCCGCGGCCTCGGAGGTGCACCCGGGGAGGCAGCGCTTCCCCCGCACCGCCCTTCCCGCCTTCCCTGAGGGAGCGCGAGCGCAACCGCCAACCACCGCCCAGCCGCTCACCTCCACGCTCTGCTCGTCCATGGCCGCGGCTCCGACGGCGGGAGAGGCTCTCCCCGGCCCCTCTCCCTACCGCACTGCCCGGGGGTGAAAAGCGAAGGCTCGGGGGGCTTAGGAGCCGCCGGGGAGAGGCTGTGCCCCGGCCCCGGCCATCTTCGCGGGGAGCGGGGCACCTCCTCCCTCCGCCAACCCGCCCTGCGGCCGCCGAGGGGAGGCGTGGCCTAACCGCCGCACCGCACTGCGCACGCGCGATGCCACGGCCCGCCCGCCGCCCTGGGAGGGGGCGGGAGCCGGTAGCGGGCGCCGTTCCGGAGCCCGCAGGCGCTCCCGCGGCGGCCCGGGGGAACGGCGGCCCGGGGGAACGGCTCTGGAGGCCGGGGGAGCTGGAGGCTCAGCGCGGCCAGCGGCGCTCCCGGCCCGGGAAGCAGGCGAGAGGTGCCAAGCCGGCAGCGCAGGGGAGCAGCCTCCGCCCGCGGGGAGGTGCGGCCAGCGCCGGTCCCCGCCGTTGTGGCAGCAGCAGCGCTGAAGACCGGTTAAGGCCCGAGCCCTGGTGCTTTCTCCGGGGAACGTGCAGCTGTTGGGGTTCAAGGCAAAAAGCTTTGCGCTCAGTTTCTCAGGGCCGACGACAGGTTTCGGGAGTAGGCGCAGGCACGGCAGCGCTGGGCAGAACCTGGCTGCGGGGACGGAGTTCCACCTCTGCCCTGGCTTCGGGCGCGGCAAGGCAGCGGGCCCCAAGGCTGCAGCACTCGGCGCAATCTTGGATGGCGTTGTTTTCCCACTAACCGCTATCTTCAATTGTTTTAACCAGGTTTCACTAATAAATGAAGTCTTTCATGCTGTCGAAGGCAGTTAGAGTAAGGGTGGAGTCTTGTATTGAAAGTGATCGATTTGATTAAGTCTAAATGCTTAAATATTAAATCAGTTTGTGAAATGATAGCAACCTTGTAGGTAAAAGGGGACACTCGGCAGCAGACATCACAAAATCAAGTTATCCCTGCCCTTTCATCTTCGATACGCACCCTATACGCACCTAGAGTTCTTCCCAAAGAACTCTAAATAGACCGACCAGTTCATTGATGAGTTCAGAAATCAGCCTTTCCCTTCCCAAAGCACTAATTTAAATTCCTCTCCTTTGGCAGCCATCGTTTTTCACAAAAAACATAGGAACTAAGTAAAACTTAAGAAACCTTACTCCCTCAAATTAGGCTGAATTAAACATAACAACATGGAACATAAGGGGGGGGGAGGGGGGGAAACTTCAAGCACTGCAACAGAGGTTGTAAACTCTATCCTCAGAGTTTTTCAGGACACCGCCCTGAGCGACCTGGGGTAGCTGGCCCTGCCCTGAGCAGGGGGTTGGACCTCCAGAGGTCCCGTCCAACCTCTGCTGTTCTGTGAGTCTGCAGTTCTGCTGGACTGTAAAAAAAAACAAGTCAGTTCACATCAAAGGAAAATGAAAAGGGTCAGGGACCAGGCTCAGGGGTTAGGGCAGGGCTCAGGGTCAGGAGTCATGTAAACAAAAGCTTAATAAATCTATGGCCTCATCTTAGCTTTCATCATTTATTCAGGAATGCAAGTACAATTAAGTGGTTTGGGTTATTTGTCTTAAAAACCCACTCAGGAATGTAAGCAAGGATATGGAAGTGTCACATGGCTAACAATACTCCTCAAAAATGCATTGACTATAGTCCTATAAATATCCAAGATAAAATACCAACCTCAGTTTTTTAACTCTGCAATTTTAAGTACTATAAATAGAATTTGTATACAGAACCATTAAGAGCTTTCCAGCAGGGGATTTTCAACTCCTAGACACCAGAGAAATACTTGTTAATAATCCAGGAGCTATGACCAAGATGCTTGTGTGTTAAATGAGAATGGACTGAGCTTTCATTTACACAACTAATTTAACATTTCCTTGTTTGTCGAGTTCCACAACAGCAAGTTCTTTCAAGATTCGTATTCTTGAGTCAGTGGCTTTCATATTCATCTTGTTCATCTGTGAAACACTCAATGCTGCTCTGTAAGACAAAAGCAAACTATTTAGCAAAACGGTATCAAACATCAGGTCTGGCAGAAAAAGGCTAAAAAGCACGTATTATTTAATGAATGATTTTTGAGAGCGCTCTGTTAATTCTCGTACTTACTCAGATTGTCATCAATTTTTCTGTGCTACTTCAAATTGAGAACAGTCATTTGCTAATCCAACCTTAGGGTTAGAGAGACGGAATTCCTGGGTTTAAAGCTTCCTTATTTTTAACATCAGCCTGCAAGAAATCCGCAGCGCACATCCCAGAGAGGGGTCAGGGCTGGGGGAGGCCAGAGGGGTTGGTGCGGGGAGGGCTGGGTTCAGGGGTCACGGTTTAGCATCAGGGCTTTGCTTTTCCAGTCTGGATGCAGATTCCGAAAGCTAAAAGGGTTTGGCAGTATGACTGTGTCAGCAAAACTTTCCTGAATAGACCCAGTTTTGGACATCTGTACAGTGAAACCAAAGTGAAAAAATCTGTTTCTGAGGAACCTGACACTCAGTTTTGAAAATTATCAACTCATACAAGCCATTTTTTATACAAATTAGTTTAGGGAGTTTTGTATGATGGCCTAACACTTTGGGGCATGTACCTAACTAAGAAGGGGGTAGGGGAGTACAATGAAGTTATGAAGTTATAATAGAGCAGCGAATGGTTAACGAGCTGTTTTTGTTTAATCTGAAAAGGCTGAATTTCTTCACGGCTTATAAAATTCTTACTAATGAATGGCTTTAAGTCTTACCTGTTCTTATTTACAATGAAGTGGTTAAATAAGTCCCTGTACAAATTGTTCAAGTCTGCTAGTTTAACAGTGCTTCTGATACTCCTTGGTACAGTCGTAAGTATTTCCTCAGTCAATGGTTTGAATTGCGATCCTAAAAAATTAGAAATAGAAGATATTTGTTTCTTCAGAAATTAGGCCAAAGATAGAAAGTACTTTCATTACTCTTTAAGAAACCCCCTAAATGAGTCTAAAGGAAGATTTTCTAGCAGGAGGAAGGAGAGAAGGAAGCTACTCCCTCCAAACTATCATTGTATTTGCAGACCCAGGGAAAAATAATTTAATTTGAGATCTGATGTGGATTAATAAATCTCGTCTGTCAGTAACTAGGGTTTTTTTCTCTTTTCTTTTTTTTTTTTTTTTTAAAAGAACTAGGAAAATTCCTGTCTCTAAGTAGGGATAAATGGATTAAACAAGACCTATTTCTATGGCAAGACTAGTACACCGTGTCTTCCAGACCATAAACACAACAGTATCCACTTCAATCCCATCAAAGGCAAGAAAAACTCCCAGAGACATGGGAACTATATGTGGAATATAACTAAGGACTCACTTGCTTATATTAAAGTCTAAATTCTTCACGTAAAAGCAGTAGTTGCTAGTGCTTGAGAGTAAAACCAGTGAATTTACTGTGCATCATAGGCTCTATGATTTTTAAACAACAGAGCTCAGAAACCATACCCAGGTCTCAGCCTATTCCTATGTACTGTGAGATCTGCCCCTACTGTACTAGGGGTAAAACAGCCCTTACTTGTCAGCCGAAGTTATTCACAATATCTGCCTTTTTCAGAAAGTAAAACAGTTTAATTCATTACTCCCTGAATTCTAGATGGTAACTTGATATGTTTAAATAGCACAGAACTATTAGAGTTCAGTATTAGAGAGGGAAGTCTTGAGGGATTGATACTATTCACAAAATTCACAAAGCTTACTCACTGGGGCTGGGGGGGTGTGGGGGAGATCAGTCAAGGGGAAAAAAATAAAATAAAACAGTGGGAAGATTATTCTTTCAGCGCTTACCTTCAGTTGAGCCAGGGACTCTAGATCCTGAACAAAATGGCTAAAAATAAACAAAAGATAACATCAGGATTTGTTGGAATTTTCTTTAGAAATTACTTTTTACAATTTTATTTCTGCACGAGTAATTACATTTTACCACTGGATAACCAAGGATCTTGCAGCCACTGAAGTCAGCAGCATAATCTTAGGCATTAAACAAACCCTGGTTTCAAATAAAAATAAGTTTAAAACGGATACAGAAAGATTTATATACACATCAGACGAGCCTCTTCAGCTTTCTCCTTTGCATTCCAGCATGGATGTAGCTGAAGGCACTGCGCATGCAGCGAAGGAAAAAGATGGCTTTCCGATTCTCAAGCAACCTTCCGAGGCTGACAGTTCTGACAAGCTGAAGGTAGCAATAACTAACTCTCCTCAGCCAGAAATAGAGCACTGATGAAAAAATCCCAGGGCCTTTCTGACACCTTTCCATTCTTTTTGCCTTTCAGAGAACATCTTCAAAACACTCAGTGACAACATAGGGACTGATCCCAATGAAACTGGCCTCAGTAGCTGTAGGATATAGCTACATTTTGCACTGGGCCTGGTTTATGCCAGCTGTATCGTAAGTGCTTTAGAATTAAATAATGGAAAGACAGAAATTGAGAGCATTTCTCAAGGTAGGAGAAGATATTTGCAAATGACGAGTGAACGAAGCTGCAAGATACTGGATGGCTTTCATGCAAACCAACCCTGGCAATAAAGGGACAGACAGTGAGGCATCCTTTGACAGAAGAGTAGTGAGAAGACATGTAGAAAAAGATAAGGTCAGTAAGATAATTACACTCTATTAACCTTCTTTAATATTTTGCTTTTAATATGAGACCAAATCTTTGCAGATAATTATATTAAAAGTTTGTGCTGAGCAGCTATGGGAGAATATCTGACTTGGTTAAAAAGTATTAGTTTACATTTATGTTCCACTGCATTACAGTTAGAATATACTTATTGTTACTCATATTCAAAAAAATATTTAATATTTTACAGGAAATTAAATTTCTCTCTGTGTTGATACACATTGGTTTGAATCAATTACGTTCTTCACTCCCACCCAAAGGCTCCTTACATAATGTGTTAACAGAACAATAGGATTGACAGGAGCAATCAACTGCATCTCTGAAAAGAAACATAAACATAGCCCAATTAAAAAATAAGGGGAATAAAGTTTTCTGTCAAAGCAAATTTTTTCCTTTGTGGATAATTTAATTGGAACAAATCATATACTTAATCAGTATACAACAAAAATGAAAAGGTTTGTTAGAAACTTTAGTCCCATTTCTGAAAAATTCCATTCAAGAGGTATTAAGTCACAAAACCAGCCCTCCCGACTTCAGTTGAGCTACCCAGGATTAATGGTTTCTGGAATACTGACACTCTGTGGCCTAATTACCTCTTCCACTAGTGATTCTGTTTCTTGAGCAGTTTGGCAGGTTAACTGCTGTGCTGCAGTCTGCTCTTCTTCTGACAGAGGTAAGCGCTAGAAAAAAAAATCAGAGAACTCTGATACTTTCAGTTCCTAGGGTGATGGTATTTACAGAAGAACTCAATGTTTGTGTAGCCCTTTTCTCATGGTAAGTAACAGTAGACTCCTACTTTCCTTCAAATGAAAACAAATTTACAAGCTAAGTACTTCTGAAAAGTCCAACCATAGTATTCCTTTAACATCAACACTATAAATGATTCAATGGAAACAAGATAAATTATTCAATAAAATAATTATTTCACTTAAATACTTACATTTCTCCATAACAGTTTAACCCATCTTTGGTTTAGGAAATATACAAAGTACAAGAAAATCTTTACCTAAAAAGTCTAAATGTAACTCAAGAGACAAGTCTTCCACTTCAACTAATCCAAATACGAAATTATTCTTGGCAGCATATCCTTGGAACACAGGGAGAGAAAATATTTTTTCCTTTGTGACATATAACTACTGTCTTTTAAATCATTATACAGTACATTTTATCTATGAAGACTTACCAGTAACTTGTCTAGAGCTGTTGACAGATTAAACACAATCTTGGGGTGCTGCCGTTAGAACACTAAAGTGAGAGCTGAGATCTGGGAATATGTTTCAGTCACCACCAGTTCTGTCTTTGCCACTAGAGTATCAATTAGCTTTTTTGATCTAAATCATCTTATTTGTAAAGGGACAAAAGAAATGCTTCCACAACCTCTTCGAAACTGTAAAGAAGCAGTGTCTGAAGACCACTTATGAAAATGTGTCATTTGTTGTAGTGTTTTTTTAACAGATAGTCATTATCATAGTGAGAAAAATTTATTTCTTTGCACTATCAGCAATTCCACCACATATGTAACAATTTGTTGTTTTTAACTTACTCACTTTAGACAGTGAAAATACATTTGCCATTTAAAAGCTTTTCTGCCTTTTAAATTTGGTTTCACTAATTTCTTCAAGGTAGCTACTTTTTAAAAAGTCAGTACAGAACTGTGACACAGCTGCGCACAGAGGCATCAATTTCTATGAAACTATTCAAACATGTGTCACACTATTCACACGATTATGGTGTTACTTCAAAACTGAATACCACTAGCTTAACTGTTGAGTGATGAATAGGCTTGTGATTTACAAAAAGAGCTCCAATCTTGCAAACATTTCTTCAGGTAAACAGTCTTCTTATGTTCTAAGAGTCTTCTAAGAGTCTGCACATATAACAGTTTCCAATGGAACTGCTCACGTCTACGTAGAGGTTACACAAATACATGTTCATTTACAGGAGTAAGACCACAGTGATTAAAATGGAAATACTACCTCAAGATCAGTCTGTTGCTGTAATGCCTGAACCGTCTTCATTGTGTTCTCTAGAGCAGCACGGATGCCCCTCATGGATTCTCTCTGCTCTATGGAAACTTTTTCCAGCTGCATACATAACGTTTTATAACGAGATTTCACCACTGAGAGTTCTTCCAAGAGAGCAACTGGATTTTCCTATGTAGAAATTAAAAGTACATTTAAACTATTTAAGAAGAGAAAATTAATGTGGCCACATACCAATTAAAAGTGTCAGCATTAGAGCCACTAAAATATAACATGAAAAGTCCCTTTACAATGAAAAGTATAGCTGTGAGCATCTGTTTCAGCTATACATTTAATTTTTCATAAGCAAAAATGATAGATAGTGTTAATAAAACAGCACAAGTCCATGGTTCCACAACAGATACAGGAGGATTGATTTCTTGTGTTGTTGAATTTTAATGGCTTTTCTGAGTTGGAATAAATTAGGGACTTCTAACTGAAAAGATTATTTTTCCACTATATGTCACAAGATACATGGAGACAAGGACTTATTTATAAAACCCTTTACATGCTGCCATTTTTTGTTTTCCTCTTCCTCTCATCTCTCCTCCAAATCTGAATTTAGTCATTGCTTATTAGCAAGCTTATCTTTGATCTCAGAGCAAGGGTACGTTTTAGCTCAGACTGGAATCTGTCTCTTAAAATTGGGTGTTAACACTACTACTCATTTTTCAAAGCAAAACATGGGAGAATTTCACTATACCAAGAAATCAAGGAAATTTTGTTGGTTTCTGTGCTGAATTCATATTAGGCCAGTTATCTTGATATATGATGCAAGAAATACTTTATAATAAAAAATTAACAACTAGGTAAAAGAACAACCACATATATTTTCGGATTAAAGAAAATTACTCATTTATTACCAACTTCATGCCAAATGCAATAAAATTTATTAATTTAATCTGAAAATACTACCTCTGCTGCTGGATTATCAGGAAGACTTTTCATTATTTCAAACTCCAGTCTATGTTGAATATAATCCAGATCAGATTCTGCCTTCTGGAACTAAAATATTTCAGGTCAGCCACAGTATATTAAAAAACAGAAATTGCAGACAAAACCCAACCATTTGCCTTTCCTGTATTTCAGGAAAGCAGAAGCCAGATGCCTCCGTTTTCAAGGCTCATGTACTATAAAAGTAAGTTTCTATTCCTCCAATCTACTCCATTAGCTAATGTTTGCCAATTACGCTGTCACACTTCTAGCCTGAAAAATACAGAGCAAGAAACTTTCAGACTTAACATAACCATTTTCCTCTCACATGTAAGAATTCCATGTGTGTGTACACAAACACAGTCTTCTATTAATTTTACCCTTTCCATTTGTCTAACCCAAATGACCCAACTGTTCTCTCTGCATCCTGCCATCAGTACCTTTTTCATGCAGCTCCCCAAAATGCATGAAAACATTTCCATCTCTTCCTGTATTACCTTCCATCTCCTGTGCAATGCCAAACCTCTCAAGATGAAGTTTTTAAGTGCACCAAAGAGGTAAGTTATAGCAACAGAAAAGAAAATGCATCTTTTTTCAACTGATCTTCACTGGATGCAGGAGGTATTTGATTTTTTTCTCCTGAGATATTAACATTTTCCATTAGTTTTTAGAGCTTTTTCCTGGCTAGTTGCTTTTCTTTTCAAACGTTAACAGTTCTGTTAGCAAAACTGCAATACTCAGTTATTTACGCAGCAGAGATTATGATAAGTGTTCAGGATCCAAGCATATCAACAGAGATTTTATTATTAATGATATTAGGAATGCATTCTCTCAGATGGTTATAATACCCATAATATATTTTATTATTCCCCAATAAACCAGACTGACAAATAGATAATAAAATTGATGACATCACATTTCTTTCCTTGGGATAAATAAGCCACCAGAGAATTATCTAATTGCCTTGGAAAACAGTCTGCTGATACCATTATTACTTAATTAATTTTACTCTGCAATTTTAATACCTATTAAGGGCTTCTGCTTTAAAGAAATGCAGTTTTCCCAGTTGACAAACAACTCATGAATTTCTTAACGTAATGATTTGGGGATTTTACAGTCACAAAAGAGACTATGATGAAAGCAAGTTAAAAATGCTTGTAACTTACTTAACTCAGTGTGGTTTTCACTATTCATGTTGAGATTAACCCTGAAGTGACCATTACAACATTTTAAAGGATCAAAAGAAGGCTGTATTTGTTAACTGCATCCCAGAGTACTAACTGGCAGTGCAGTAATGGTAGCTAAAGTGCCAAAGTTAAGTAGTCTTTGGGCTACTATCCAGCCTGTAGTCAGGCCTGGATACCAAAAGGATGTTTATGTTTTAAACATCAGCCTCGGGATCCACCTCCAGGAACTACCATTAATACCTTTGAGGATCTGGAACGTCAGGTAGCCTAAAGGAATAGTGTTCGATCCAAGATATTCTACAAGTAAAATCCCCTTTCTGAGGCAGTGAAAATGTATGATCTTTCATATATATGTACACACCTTCAGCAAATTATGAAATAATAGCTTAAGAAAAGGAAAATAAATCTACTAAAGACCTTGAGCATCTATAAATCAAAGGGAAAGCTTTCACCCGTTACTCCCATAACTTACCATCTGCCCAACAAAACTCCTTCCCACGTCTAACCCAGAAACCAGTCATGATAAAATGCAAGAATAAAATGCTTTTTATTACATTATGTATTTTTAAAGAGTTCATGAAGGCGTTTTCCTAACTGCTCAATCGTTTCTCTTTTCCTCCACTAGCGAACATTTTTAGGTTTTCATTTCTAGGGGCAGGCACCCCAAAAAGATAATTTTTTGCTTTTCTCCGACTCCTCCATCTGATTATTAATTATTGGGAAAGCAGACAATGAATATGGGTGGCTTTTAAAATTACCCATGAAACTGTGTTCCTGAAACAGTCAATATTGATAATTTGAGATTTACAGAATAACAAAAAGCCACTAATACCATTCTACTACCATGATTCAAGACATTAAAAATTGAACGTGAAGCTGAATACTTATCCATCACATGGCTATAATTTTAAGATTTATGCTTAATGAAAATCTTAACACAGTTCAGTATCACTGTTTTCTCCTGAAAGTATGCTAACTCTAAAAGAAACAAAAATTATTATCAGCACTTTCAAAGCATGTTTGTAAGCACTGCCATATATTCCTCCTTTATGATCCATTTTTCCTTCGTTTTATAAATATTTATTTCTTGCTGTATTTCAAGAAACATACACCTGCAAAATCTCACCTTAATGTTACAGGTTAGGACCGTTCCTATGAGTAGTATTGTACAACAATCACACAGAAAATGCAGTTTGTGAAATGTAAATTTGCTATTTACTCACAGGCTTAGAAGAAAGAGTTAGAAACTGCGAGGCCAGACTCACGCCATTGCTGCCTGCTCTGCTTTCAGATGCTTTGACAATACTATTGCACTGCTAGCTGTAAAGTACAGTAGTGCAATAAAGTCAGAGCATTCGTTAGCAGCAAGAATTCTGTATGAGTAATCAAGACACTCAAAATATGTATCGGAAAAAATAGGTCGAGTCAGATAGTGGTTTCTGTGGATCATGGAGAATTGGATAAGGTTAATGTTCACCAAGTCCTAATACAAGAACTCACATATTTCAAGGCATTATTATTATTCATAATCTCTGTCATTCCACTGACCAAGAGGGGGGAAAAAAAAAGGAGAAAAACACTCAACAAAATGCTCAAGAGATCGTTCAGAAATTCAAACAATTTGGTGCTCTTAACTGGAAACTACATTTCCAAATTTTTTTATTTCTTAGATTTGCCTCATAGCAAGCAAAGATTCTAAACTGCTATCAGACAGATGTTCTTAAACTGCATTACAGGGAACATTTTCTGGACACCAGAGTTCATTCTTCTTATTTGCAGGTGTTGAACCACTTTAAAATGCACTTAAATACACACTCATTTCTCAACATTGTGGATGTACATTACCACTGGGTTACCACATGGATGTCAGAGCACCATCAAAGTGGGGGTGTATTTCATAAATCTCAATACATTGTTTCTTTTTAACAAAAACAGTAACGTAATATAAAAAGTTTGAGAACTCTTAGGGTTTGAGGGCGCTAAGGTTCTTAACAAAAAGTACAAAGAAACAGAGGAATGGAGTGGAGAGAGATGGATGATTGCTGATGCACACAGAGCAACAACCTGAGTCAACTCCCCACCTATAACATTTCTCTGGAACACACTGTAGGAAGTCAGAATGCTACACAGTGTTCTTTCCTTTTTGTAGGGCACTTATTTCTAAGGAAACACACACACAGAGTTGATAGTATTTGTCATCAAAAGACCAGTTAACACTTCTCCTTGGCAAAAAAACAGAAGACAATGAGTGAAAAAAACCAAAAACTTAGTGGCAATCCCATTTTACAGTTGTTTTGCAAATCACCTTCTGGTCTCAGACAGTGACTTGTGACTATAATAAGAATGAGTAACGTAGATAGTATTGCTGGCCAATGCCCTTTTAACATTGCACTGCTTTTTGTGCATGATCACTAGTAGTACAACATAAAAAGGGCACTGGACAGACACCACTCAAAGGAAAAAGTAGGTCCGCTATACCAAAAATGCAGTGACAGAAATTAACTAAATTGCTCGAATGAAGTACTCTCAGCTCATCTGACAGTATCCATTTGTTATAAAATTTTACTAAATGGATGTCCACAAAGTTTCTTTCAGTGCAGACTGCTGAAGGGCATACTGGAAGGCACTAGCTCAGTATGTGAAGTCCTGAGCATTAAAGGTTAATGAAATGGTCGTTGTACAGAAGGATACATTTATCACCAGCAACTACCATGTACTGTATTTGCATTACAGGCCTGACTCGCTGTCTGTTGAAGCTGTTGGAAAGATCTCCAGCCCCTGCTGACTTCAATGAACGCTGGTGTAGCACAGTCTCAGGTGCCTAAGTCCTAAAATACAGCACCCGGTATTCTTATTTTAATTGTTAATAAGTCAGCTTTACAATCTTTTGCGTAATTAATCTCATCCTAGATTGTAGATGTTATGGTTCATTCAGCTCTTCTTGTTACTGTACTTTGAGCAATAGTCTCAAATAACCATCAATTACCTGGTATTTTCAGACACATTGTTCTTTTTAAGCTCCTACAAATTAGTTTATCCCTGGTTCTGTGAGACTACAATGAAGCTTTCCATGAAATGCATGTCAAAACCTCTGGGGAAATAAGAAGTGTTATTTTATCACACTTCTGTGGAGAGAGCTGACTTCACAGGAAATCCAGGAAGAAGAAACAATGAGCAGAAGGAAAAGCAAGAGACACAAAGCTGCGATATGCGAGACATAGTTGCCAATGTACATATTCTGATTAACTTAAAGAATGACAAAGAGAAACATTGCACTTTTGAACGATGTCTGTATACAGGAAATTAATACATTAAATTGTTCGAGGTGTATTTTCTTAAAAAAAAAAGAAGAAAACGAAACAGGTGAAGATGCAACTGCCTCATGCCACCCAGCAGTGTTAATGGAAGAAGGCAGCCAGGCATACCATCTTCCATCTTCTGCTAGAAGAAATTAACAGAAGAATCGAACAGAAAAATGTAGGACTAACAGGGTGAAATCAAAATCAATTTGGTTTAAAATGGATTACCCAAAGATTTGGCATAATTAGAATGGGGTGAAAGACCAAGCCATAACCTCAAAATCTTTGGAAGTTGTTACGCACCATCTGTGCAGATAATTGACCCTAACGAGCTGTCCACCTTGAAATTAATTGTGCAATGATCATTTTGGTCTACTCATAAAGTAGATCATAAGACAGTGACCCATTGCTATCTTGTTCCATTACTATATGTAAAAGTCCCTGTTAACTTTAAGGGGGCCAAAATACCTCTCTGCCTATTTACATGTCCTAAAATGAGAATCACTTTAAAGTAAGACTTTCAAAAAACAGATAAATAAACCACAACATTAAACAAATAAAAAAATATCAACATCTAACCTAGGTATCTCTAAACAGATTTCTAAATTATTATTTCTAAACCAGGCTTTAAAAAAAATAAAATATTAGTACTAACAAAAGATACAGGGAGATCAAGCTTACACTATGGGCAAGGCTGAGGTTTTGAATTTGAAATTAGAACAACTTCAGAGCTCTGAAAGAATGTAGTATGTCACTGAATTAAAATACTCTCTATTATTACCACTCTATTCAGTATGACGACTGCAGTTCAGTAGCCAAAGGAGAGCAAAAATAACCCCACCTTCTCAAAAGCATGGTTTCTTCAAAGAGAAAAACCAAAACACACCATCTTGTTTTTAAAGTGGAGTAAAACTGAGAGCGAGACAGGATAGTTTGAATTCTCTGATCTTTCAACTAATGCAGGTATTTTGGCATTTATTCGAATTGTTACTTTTTATTTCTTAACAGAAATAGTATTGTAGCTTAAAATATTCAGTCAGAAGCGTCTTACTGTTATAATGACGTGCAGGTCACTCAATGAGGTGACAAAGGCATGTTAGCGGAACAAGCCCACATTTAGACAACTTTCAGCCAGTTGTTTCCTTCCAAACAGCAAACACTTTCCCATTGTTCCTAATGCTTTAAGGGAAACATTATGCTGGTGCTGGAGAAAAGTGACTGAAGGAGCAATAAAGTAAGTAAAAGTAAACTTAAGAAGTTTAAACATGGGGCATTAAGTAGCACACCAATTTTGTGTATTAGAGTCTAGCACTCATTAGGTTAAGGGACAATGTGGATATACAATATTCCCCACCATGTTCTCCCAGTGTTCCTCCTATTCTTAATTTCTCTCGAATAATCCACTTTGGTGATGTTGCCGTGTACAGGTAAGAAGTAGGAGACTATTAAAGTAATTTTTATTTATTTCTTAATGAGAACTTGAAACCAAGATTGCCAGAGGAGGAAAAAAACGAAAGACAAATCTATTGTATTGTTTGTCTTTGTATTGAATAATGTACTTTTTTCTCCATGAGGACACTTGGGGTTTATCAATTAAGGTACCTAACACTGCTGCTAGGACAGTTAAAATTACAAAAATTTCTAAGCAAAAACCAAAGGAGTATCATATTTTGGAGAACTATGTCAATACAAGCATTTATGTAAGGACCGAGGAATAGAAATTATATTATCTATTAAGCATTTGGATGCATAAAATATTTTTAAAGCATTTTAACTCAAAAGTGTAAACAAGATCACATTATACAGAAACAAAAATGAAGATCAAAATTTGAAGGATGCCTCAAGGAACTTGGCTGTTTGAAGAGACAATTTTCCAGTGCCTCTCAGTATGTGAAAGCACAGCATAGCTTTTTTTTTTTTGCCTTTTTTTTTTTTTCCGCTTTTCCATAAGCGGGGCAGGCAGCAAGGCGGCTATCCCATGAGGTAGCTCACTCTTGCATTCAGGGGCTGGCCCAAAGAGTGCTGAGACGAAGTTAAACGCTGTGAAGAACTACGCGAACTCGAATGGCTGAAGGAAAAGCCACCTCTTCCTCAGGACTGGACACAGCCGAGACCCCGCAAAGAAAGAAGGGCTGAACGGGCCGGTGCCCTCCTCCCGAGCCGCCGGCGGGCGGGCGGCCCGGCCCCCACACGCCCCTCTCCTCAGGGCGAGCGGCCCGGCCCCGCAGCGCCCACCCGCGGCGAGGCGATGGGGGGGGGGTGGGGGGTGTGTGTGCTCCCGGGCTCCTCTCCCGCTGCCAGCCCCGCGGACCTGCCCCGCTCTACCGGCCCCGTCCGCCCGGGCAGAGGAGAAGCGGAGTCCGAGGCGCGGCCCCACCGCGGCCCCCGGCGGGAAGCCATCCCGCCTCACCGCCCTGCTCCCCCCCCGCGCTGCCGGCGCGAATGAAACAGCCCAGCCAGCCCCTCCTCCCCGGACACCCCCGCAAGGAAAATGGCCCAGCCCAGGTGAGAGCTCCACCCTCACCACCACCACCCCCCCCGCTGAGAAAAAATGGACTAGTCCGAGAGCGCGCTGCTCTACATCGCGCTCCCCCCCCGCCCCCCCCCCGCGACGGGGAAATGACACGGACCGGACCGGTCCCGTCCGACCACGCCCCTCAACGGCCCCGTTTTCCCCGCCACGGAGAGCGATAAACGCGCCCGGGACTACGAGGAACCCGCCCCCCCCCCCCCCCCCCAGGTGAGGAGGAAATGGCCGGGCCCTGCCCCCGCGCTGAGGGGGTGAATGGAGCGGCACCATCAAGCCCCACCCCGCTCGGGGAGGCGGGGGGGGGTGGTGGCAGAATGGACCGGCCCGGCCGAACTCGCCTGACCCGAACGGCGGGCGGCGGTCGCCCCGTCGAGGGCCGCGCGGGCTCCGCTCAGGGCCCGGATGGGGCGCGGGCGCGGCTGGGGGCGCGAGGGGAGAGCGGCCGCTCTCCCCTCGCGCCCCCAGCCGCGCCCGCGCCCCCCTTTCCCTCCCTCAGGCGGTAGCCCTGTGCCCTCCGAGGCGCTCCCGCCGCCGCCCCGCCACCTCCCGGCCCGGCCGCCCCTCAGCCCGGCCGCCGCCCGCGCCGCCTGGACTCACCATGGTCTCGAGCCTGGTAACCGCCGTCTCCATGTTGAATAGTTGACATTCCTCAGGCGGCGGCGGGGAGATACCCACCCCCCGCTCCGCAGGATGGGAGAGTCGGCAGTCCCCATTGGGCAGCTGTCACTCGCCGCTCGTCTCCCATTGGCTCGCCGCTGACAGAGGGCGCTCGCTATTGGGTCGGGAAGAATGTAAACCCTCTCCGAGGTAGGGGGGAGCCCATTGGTTGGTAGAAAAGCTGCAGCCAGCGATTGGCTGGGTGGGGGGGCGCCGCGAGCCGCTATTGGTCCAGAGTGGAATCTAGCGGTGATTGGCTGGAGTAGGGAATGCAGCGCTGCAATTGGCGGGAAGGGGAGCGGTCGATTAGCTGTGGTCCGTCTCCGGCGGGGCGGGGGAGCGCTGGTCACCTCCTCCGGTTCCCTCCGGCGGGCCGGTGCTCCCTCACCTTTCAACTCGATTGGCCTTTCCCAGCGGAGCGGTGTCCCATAGCTGATTGGCGGGGCTGAAAAACCTTTATCCAATGGCGGGGCGGATCTCCTCAGTGCGCCCCAGGATGGGGCGGAGCAGCCCCAGCCCCGCGATTGGCCCTTCGCCGCTCCCGTCGAGCTCGGGCCCGCGTCCGTCCAGCGGCCAATCAGCGGGCGGCTAGCACGGGCTGCGGGCGGGGGAGGGCAGAGAGCGGCGCTCCCATTGGCTGCGCGCGGCGCGGGGAGCGGTTTGAATCGGCGGCGGCGGCGGGCGGGGAGGTGAGTGGCGGCTGAGGGGGCGCTGAGGGGCGGGCGGGGGGACAAGGCGGCTCCGTGTCCTCGGTCACCCGTGACACCCCACCGCCTGCCACCCCCGCCTCAGGTGGGGCGGTTGTGTGTGAGGAACCGGCCGCTCCCCGGTGCGGGCTCCGCAGATGAGCGGGGCTGGCCCCGCGCAGGAGCGGGGAGGCTGCCTGGGCGCTGTGGGGGTCGGGGAGGCCCGGGGCCCTCTTTCTGTGGTTTTCCTATGTCTTTTGCCGACGTTCCCCACAAACGTAATTTTCCCAAAACGCAACATTTGTCACTTGAGGATAGAGAAAAGCTGTCAGCCAAAGCCCATATAATATGGTACTCTTTCCCTGGTTCGCTCCTCTCGTGTACAAACACATCCCAGTGGATCACAGGAACTTAGGAGAAGGATGCATTTTTTATCAGTTGTATGTGGTGCTTCTAGCAAGACACCTGTGAATAACTTTTGAGTGGATTTTTGAGGTGCAGTCCGTGTTCTTCCCTACCTATCTGGCGATAGCTCTGTCGCCGCGTGAAAGTGGATATTTTTCTATACATTAATTTTAAATCTGTCTTTAACAGTAATGGCAAAGTATAAGAAACGCCGACGAAAACAGAGAGCCAGAGCAAAATTCTTACTGGAAAAAAAAGGAGGTGCTGGTAACCCCCAGGGCTCGGGTTGCCCTTCTCCACGGTAAGAGGCTCAGTTGGAACTTTTCCTTTTAACTCAATTTCTGGGTCCACTGTTTGCTCCTGACGGTTTGTGCAACTGAGGTAATGGAATTGTGTTTGGAGCCTATCTGCATCCTGGCATGGATGCAGCGGAATTGTTTCATCTTGTGTATCTTCTAGTATTCTTATCTTTTGTTAACTTTAACATGCAGGAAAAGCAATTTGGATAAAAATGTATTCCAAATATGAATATTTTTTTCCCCCTTTCTCAAAGTGTATCTTGGTCTTTCCTGGTCTCTGTGCTCATGTTGACACTGTTGTCACCTGCTCTTGCTGGTACTTAACATTTCCAGATAATTGGTGACAGTTAACCTTTTTAAAGGCTGAAATTATAGACATAATTATGACCTCATTCTGAAATGTTCTGTCCCAGGTCAACAGGAGATCTTCCTCTGAACACGTCATCTGTCCCGAGCCATCTGTCCTCACTCTGGTCATTAGCCTTGCCCAGTGTAAAAAGTGTAGTAAAACCCTTTACAACAACAGCATCATTTTTGTATTGTTGGTGCCAGAACACGGTTGCACAGGTATGTTTTCTGCTTCTCTATTTTTGCCAATGTGTGAGGTTGTTCTTAGCGCTCAGACACAGGATATACAGTCAGATTTGAGAACTAAGCTGTAATTTAGTTACATCTATTGAAATAGCTAAAGTATATTCTGTGTTTACTGTTGAAGCAATAAGTATGAGAAGGGTGTCAAGGCCAATGTGGGCATTAAATGCATACGTGAAATTGTAGGGTTTTTTATTGCAGTATCAGGAGGATTTGCAGTGACAGAGGGTGCAGTGTTTCTTTCATAGCAGAAATGATTGTGTGAATTTTTCAGGTCAAATGTGAATTCTACTTTAGAATTCGTAGATAAACTTTTTTTGGAGAAAGTCACTCCTTGGGTTCCTGCCATGGAAACATTTGGTGAAATTTTGTATCTTTGTGTTGTGCCTTTCCATTGACTATGATGAGAAGACCTTGCAATAGAACTTTCAGTAGTAATCATAGCCCTGCCTCTGGAAACATATCTTGGTGAAAACGCTTATCTGGTTTCTTTTTATGCTTAGAGTTTTAAGGTGGTTAAAGACACCGTATTTCCATCACAAATCTACTTAAGGGAGCTAAATACCTTCAGAGAGCAGCTGGAAAAGTTGGAAACTGAATTTTCCAGACTACAAGGAACACTCCAGGTCAGTCTCAATCCCAGTGAAGCAGGGTAATGTTTGCTTGTGTAAGCATGTAAGGAACTGCGGTCAGTGCAGATAAACTGAAATCTTAAGAGCTTCTCATTGGGCAGTGTTTCACCTCTTCTTTGCATTCAACATTACTAAACTGTGGTTACTTCATAGCTAGAGGGAACTGGTTTGCTGGCGAGCCTCCTAAGAGGCCTTTTATGTCTTTCTGGATCAACTGAAGCCAGAACCTTTGTCTTCTAAAAGTCCATCTACTTTTGCCAGTGGATTTAATATTCTCTTATTTACTTGTATTATTTTCAGATGAATGGAATTGCAGCCTTCTCTTCAGAAAATTCTCTTTGTCAAATGTGTAACAAACCAGTTCTGGGTGCTCCTGGACAAATGCAGATGGGCCCGCCATCATTAGTATCCAGGCCTTCCGCAATGCAGCCGCAGCCTGTATCTGCGCCCCCTCCTCCTCCACCGCCACCACCACTCCCGCCACCAAAACTGCCTCCAGCACCTCTCCTCCTCAAACGGGGCAACGGCTCTAAAGCACTTCTGGTAGGGAGTAAGAAGGTTCCTCTGTTTCTTCGCTTATGGCTGGGTTCTTCAGGCCTGGTTTCATCAGGAACGTGTGTCTTTTGTGAAAGCTCAGTCACTTGCCGATCCTAATTTCCCTTCCAAACGCCTTTGTTTTCAGGCACCATCACTGAAAAAAGATGAGCCAATGCAGATCACTCTCAAAGATCTCCTGAATGTTAAACTGAAGAAGACGGACAGCAACCGGAGAATGGACAAGGTAAACTGGAGGGCACATGGATGAATGGATGATTGTGTATTGGGGCAAACTGCATGCTGGAACTGGTGTATTTCCTGCAATGCTTGTCTTAGCCCCTCATAGAATATTTTCAAGAAACTAATTCTTCCAAAAACCCAGTGATCAGCTTTACGTAATCCTTCTAATTCTGCATGTGGGCATTTGAAGTGAAGAAATTGTCTAACTCCTGTCCTGCATGCCAGCTGAGATTGTCCTAATTTCAGAGAAAGCATGGAGCTTTCATGTAGCTTTACGTCTGTGTTATCAACAGATTTTGCCCAGCTGAAATCTTGTTTGTGGAAGTTTTTTTTAGTAAATCTATTTTTGTCCAAGGCACATTAAAATCTTAATGATTCGAAAAAGCATAAAAGCTATGGACCACAGAAGTCTTTCTGAGTATAAATATTAAAAAGATTTAAGATCAGTGAGGCCTTCTAAAGTTTTATTTGTGGTAACATTTCTTTTCTCGCTTTAGGCAGACTCGCCAGTGAAGACACGCAGGGCATTAATTACAGTCTCAGATCTACAGAGTGTTAGTCTGAGACCTAAATCCAAGCCATCAGCTCACATTACAAACTCCTTAATGTAAGACGCTTTCTTCCTTTCTTTGATATTAGATTTTTCTGTTCTAAACAGTGATTAACGTTGTTTACAGAGTGGAAAATATTTTAACAATCTGTTTTGTTCTTTCAGTACCCCTCCTAAAAATCAGTTAGATCTTCGAAAACATCTGAAGAAAGTCAATATACAAAGGTAAGTTCCTTTCTATTCTCTAGTTTTGTTTTTCTAGAAAAAAATAGATAACTAATCATAATTCCCCTTGTTCCCAATCTTTTCAGAAGTCCCGGTGGCACTCCGCTAAATAGTAAAGAAAACATTGAATGTGGGTCTGGGTTGACACCAATAATGACACAGGCACTGCGGCGCAAATTTCAGGCAAGTCATGATGTGTCTCTCTTTTTGGAACGATAAACTGGCTTTAAAATCCACAGAATTTCATACTCTTTTTTTTTCCCTACAGTGCAGTGCCGTTGGTATGTATTACATGAGTTACATTCTCTCTATAATCCTCGTCCAAAAGCGCTAAGTAGCCACAAATAAGGGCGCTTGTTTTACTGATTCCCATTTTAATGGTAAGGAAACTGCAGAATGGAAATGCCACCACCCGTCTTTCAGCAGGTTATTTGACAATGCTAAGAGGAAAAGTTGCTTTTTTGATGGCGGTTCTAGTGCCTCAATGCGACCTCTGACATCTTAGTTCCAGTTTGCAGGAGAGCAAAATCTGAGGGTTAATAATGTCTTTTATTTTTTGCTGTGTCTGTTTTCTTTTATGGGTGCCAGTTAAGAATTACATTGTGTTTTATCTGAGGCATAATTAGCACTATGTTCATCTTCCAAGATCTGACCCTTTTCTTATTTTGACAGATGGCTCATCCAAAGAGTCCCTCGCCAGCCCGGTTAAGTGCGGCACACAGCTTTGATGAACAAAAATAGGTTTATGGAACAACGTGGGTTTCGTTTGTGGTCAGGAAGCCACTCGAATCCCACTTTAATCTCACTCGGGCATATGTATTTGTAAGTAAATCTAGTGTGTACGAGAACGGGGCATTATGAAACCCCATTAGCAGATTTCTGCTTTTTAAAGTCAGCATCTTTCTCATGTGTGTCAATCTGGTTGCATCTTCTCTGTCAATGGAAAAAAACCCAATGACGTTTCCCAAGTCTTCTGCTACCTGGCTGCTGCTGAAGTGGGGACTATTATGTTCCAAGCACTGGTGCTCCTTGTAATACAAATATGTGTGTATTTGCTACAATTCAGTATTGTTTTTACTTTTTTTTTTAACAAAAAAGATCTTGACGGCAATCCTACAGGCTCAAAGAAACGCAGCGGTTGAGCACTCTAAGGTTATTAAAGTGCAAGGCTGCAAGTTTCCACGAACAATTCAATTACGTGGGTAAGAACGTATGAAGCACTGGCAGCAGGTACCGCTTTTGGCTGGTGTCACATCACCTAGCAGGTTAAAAGCCTGCACTGCTTAAAGACACGTAGCCGAAAGCCTCCTCGAGTTTGCGGCCAAGTCGACCCAGAGCTGCAGCAGTGGACAGGCGCTGCGCCTGTGCCGTGGCTCCCGGTCTGGACAAGGGCCTGCTTTCACCAGCCGCTGAAGCCGCTTTCCAGCGAGATGAGGGTAGAGCGTGACTTCTCGTGGCACGGCAGTGACCCGGCATCCTGGCGTCGCCTGTCGGAGCACGATCCCCCCAGCCTGCCCCGTGCCGTCTGGGGGAACCGCGGCACCGCAGCACTGAACACCTGGCCTCTGCGGGGACGCGGGATTCCCACGACTGAGGACGTGCTGTCTCATACTCCGCTACTGCGCTGTCCCGTTGCTCCCGGCCCATGGCAACGCGCTGCCGCGGTGCGTCTCTGGCGGCCCCCGAGGCCGCAGCGATGACTCCCGCTGCGCTCACCCGAAGCCGGCTCCCCCGAGGCGGGACCGCGCATGCGCGGGGGCCCGGGCGCCGCCGCTTCCGGGCGGGCGCGGGGCCGGCGGAGCGGGGCCATGCCGCTGCCGGCGGGGCTGCCCGGAGCGGCGGCGGGAGCCACGGGGGCGGCCGTGGGGCCCGTGAGTTTGCGGGAGCTGCTGCTGGCCGCCACGGCCGCCGCCGAGGGGGGCGGCGCGGCGGCGGGGCCGGGCGCGGCGGCGTCCGCCGGCGATGAGGAGGTGTGCGTGGTGGGCATCTTCGGGAAGACGGCGCTGCAGCTGTGCTCGGAGAAGGCGGCCCTGGTGAGCACCGTGTGCGACCGGCAGGTCTTCCCCCTCTTCGAGCAGCAGGACCCCGAGCTGGCGGACGGCGCCCCGGGGCAGGAGGGCGAGCCGGCGGCCAAGGACTACAACCAGCTGCAGGCCTACTACAGCCAGGAGAGCCGGGTGCTGTACCTGGTGCTCACCTCCATCTGCGACACGCCGCAGCTGCTGCGGGCCTGCGGGGACCTGGCGGCGGCCGAGAGCAGGGAGGCCGGGCCCGGCCACCCCTCCGGCGGCCCGGCCCCGCTGCCTCACGCCGAGGCCCACGAGTTCTGGAAGCACCAGGAGAAGCTGCACTGCCTGAGCCTCCTCTACCTCTTCTCCGTCTGCCACATCCTGCTGCTGGTGCACCCCACCTGCTCCTTCGACATCACCTACGACCGCGTCTTCAGGGCGCTGGATGGGCTGCGGCAGAAGGTCCTGCCCTCGCTGAAGGCCGCCATCAAAGACTGCCCGGTCGGCAAGGAGTGGAAGCTCAACTGCAGGCCGTGCCCTCCGCGCCTCCTCTTCCTCTTCCAGCTCAACGGGGCCTTGAAGGTGGATCCCCCCCCAGGCAGGGGCCAGGACCCCTGCGGTCACCTGGAAAAGCCACCCCCCAAGAAGCACTCCCCCAAGAGGAGGTTGCAGCACGCTCTGGAGGACCAGATCTACCGCATCTTCCGCAAGAGCAGGGTGTTGACCAACCAGAGCATCAACTGCCTGTTCACCGTGCCTGCTAACCAGGCTTTCGTGTACATTGTGGCTGGTGGGGCCCAGGACGGAGACGATCCAGTGGCCATGCTTCTCGACCAACTCAGGAGCAACTGCACAATGAGAGAGACTGACTCACTGCTGGCTCCCACCCTGTCCGGACCCAGGAGGTATCAGATGATGCGGCATGGCAGGCAGCAGCTGTCCTTCCATGCAGAGAGCAGCAGCAGCAGCTCCAGCTCCTCTGGGCAGCTTGTGGACTGCACCCTCAAGGAGTTCTTGTGGCAGCACGTGGAGCTGGTGCTCAGCAAGAAGGGCTTTGATGACAGCGTGGGGAGGAATCCGCAGCCCTCTCACTTCGAGCTCCCAACCTACCAGAAGTGGGTTGCTGCAGCTTTAAAACTGTATGAAGTGACCATTGAAGGCAAAGATGATGACCCGACCTCTCTCACTGGGGAACTGAGCTCAAAAATCATGGGCAGCATCAAAGTCTTGGAAGGCTATTTAGATATAGACACCAAGTTCTCTGAAAACCGTTGCCAGAAAGCTCTCCCCATGGCCCACAGCGCCTATCAATCCAACCTGCCCCACAATTACACCATGACGGTCCATAAGAACCAACTGGCACAGGCCTTGCGTGTGTACAGCCAGCACGCCCGCGGCCCGGCCTTTCATAAGTACGCCATGCAGCTTAACGAGGACTGTTACAAGTTCTGGAGCAATGGGCATCAGCTTTGCGAAGAGCGAAGTTTAACTGACCAGCACTGCGTGCATAAGTTTCATCTGCTCCCAAAAGCAGGTAAAGAAGCTCACTTGTTTCATGGTTTAATTTTGTATCTGCTTTAAAATGTCTAGTCTTAGGCTGAAAACACAGACTCTCACATGTTTATGGAAGATGAAAGCTTGGCAGCTTTAAAGCTTCATCTTTGTACAGTGGGATTAATTGTAGCAGAGCTGTTGTGCAGGTTTCCTTTATGTTGAGTAATGTTTAGGAGCGAGTCTGCTGTTTGTAGTAACTTTGATTCCGTCTTGCTAATTAGAGACATCACACTGGAGTCCTTCTAAGAAGAGACATGTAAGAGAACAAAAGGTCTCTAGGAAACACAAATTGTCCCCCCTTTTTTTTAAATAACTTGATTGATGTCAATCAAGGAGTAGAAACTACCTGAGATACGTTTATTGCAGGCAGAAGAACTATTTATGCCTTTTAGGAAGAGGTTGTAAAAACAAAGAAGATTCAGTTTAGTGGTATGACTGACGCTGGAACTTTGTATTAAAAGTGGGAAAGGGAGGAAGTTGCTTGACAAACTGGCATTGCTGGCAAATAGCTTTGCATATATATATAGCAAGGAGGAAGCGGTGGATGAAGGGAATTAAAGAATCTCTGGAAATGGTGAGCAATTTGTCTAGGGTTTGGTTGATTTTGCTTTCAGGGGAGAAGCCAGAAGCAGACAGAAACCCTCCAGTTCTGTACCACAACAGCCGGGCTCGTTCCACTGGTGCCTGTAACTGTGGAAGGAAACAAGCTCCTCGGGATGACCCCTTTGATATCAAAGCAGCTAATTATGACTTTTACCAGGTAACTATTGGGTCTCTACTTTTGCTTCAAGCAGTGCTTTTGCTTCATCAAGAAAGTCTGTATTCTGAAGTGACTACAAGTAAGTTTCCTCTTAACCTTATCAACTTGTAAATGTTGCTTGGGGGAGATATTTCTGGGAGCAGAAATGGTTTGCACGATGGCCTGACCAGAGCGGGCAGTTCCAGTCTTCACCAGTGCATGGACGCAGGAGCATCTCTTTACACTTCAAATGCATTGGTTCATGTGAATTTTAAATCCATCGCATCCGTGGGCTGTATTCCCGTCGCTGCTTTGGTTCTCATGTAGCGCAAACCTCTTGAATCTTAATTGTAGCTGTGGAATGTTATGACTCTGAACTCCCTCATCTCAGGGACAGAAGATGGAAAGTTAACCATGTTTTCTTTCTCATAGTTGCTGGAAGAAAAATGCTGTGGGAAACTGGAGCACATCAACTTCCCTGTATTTCAGCCGAGCACACCTGATCCGGCACCTGCGCGGGATGAGTCATCGCCTGCCCCTCTGGAAGGCGAGATTGAGAAACTTAAAGAAAAAGAACCTCAGACTCAGGGAGAAAGCACAGGCCTGAGCTTAGCCCTCAGCCTGGGTCAGTCGACAGGCAGCTTGGGCACTTACCCGCCTGACGCCCAGGGTGGAGGGGACAACGCAGAAAGTCACGGGCAGAGTGGGGACTCCAAAAGTGAGAAAAGGCCAAGCCTGGTAGATCGCCAGGCATCCACTGTCGAGTACCTCCCTGGGATGCTCCATTCGAATTGCCCCAAAGGCCTTTTGCCCAAATTCTCCAGTTGGTCACTGGTTAAGCTGGGGCCTGCTAAGGCTTATAACTTCCACACAGGCTTAGATCAACAAGGCTTTATCCCGGGAACAAACTATTTAATGCCTTGGGACATTGTCATCAGGACGAGAACTGAAGATGAAGGAGACTTAGATACCAATTCCTGGCCTGCGCCAAACAAGGCTGTTCCTGCAAAAAGAAGTGCGGTTGTGATGGGAAGAGGAAGACGGAGAGACGACATAGCTCGAGCTTTTGTAGGATTTGAATATGAAGACGCACGTGGTAGGAGGTTCATGTGTTCGGGGCCTGATAAGGTCATGAAAGTGATGGGAGGGGGGCCGAAAGAATCCGCCATCAAAGCCCTCAATTCTGACATGCCGCTGTACATCCTGTCCTCGACTCAGGGACGAGGACTCAAGCCACATTACGCCCAGTTCATGAGACTCTTTGTGGTGGTTCCTGATGCTCCACTGCAGATCACGTTAACGCCTCAGGTAAGAAATGGAAGAGGGAATCTGGTAACTGCAGAGACAGGGTTGGTTGTTGAAACGTTAATTGCAGGACTGGAAGGCACAAGGGTGATAGGCAAAGGGTGTCAGAGGGAAGCTACAAAAACTGTTTCCAACTCAAACCAACTTCAGTCAAGTTCTCTAAGGCAGTAGCCACGAAAAATACCTGTTTTATAAACAGTTGGGTTTTTTTAAACTTCCAGATTGGCTTATGCCAGCTTTATACATTGTATAAAGTAAGCTTTAAAAAATACTTTATCAAGGATGAATTAATAGCATTCTGTACTGTAACAATTGCTTCTTCTTAAAAAGGTAACAAGTGAGTAATGACTGTGTAAGAGTGAAGTTTTTAAATGTCATAGAGAAAAGCAGTGACTCATTGCTGAGATTAATTATTATTGGTTACCCTTTGAATTTTGGAGGGGAAAAGGTGTTGGTTTTTGTAATTTGAGATTTTTTTCCCATTTTCAAATGTGTATTAAAAAAATGGAGGAAAAGCTCCATTTACAGCTGCTTATTTCTTAAGGTAGTAAAATACGAACAAGTGTATCTTCCTTCAATTACTGCTATATGAAATAATGTGTGCACCTAAGTGCTTATTATTTGTTAGACCATGGCAGGAAAATTGGTGTTCGTTGTATGGTAGTGTGACTGAAAAACAAGTGTGGGCACAAAACGCATCTGTGTGAGTCAGGGGAGGGAGGCGGATTTGGGACTTTTTGTAACCCTTCGAGCTGCTTGGGAAGTGCCCCAAGACTCTTAATGCTGCATCACAAGACAATGGAGTTGGCTTCTTTTATGGGACACCTTCAGCTGCTCGGATGTGGACCTGCTTTGTTTTAGAAGTTAAAGGAAGAATACTGACTGAAACCTGACACCAAAATTTCAATGCTGTTTGCAATTTATCGTGTTATTGTTTGAAACAGAGGCAAGAATGGAAGGTTCAGCATGTGCTGATACTTTATTTTGCTCTTCATTCCCAGCTTACATCTGTATCACAGCTTTTGAGTCCTAAGGGTGTGGTTTTATTTGGAATATCCATTATGCTATGTGTTGTGGGTTCCACACATCAGTTCCTCATGTGAATAAGACTTTCTGAATCTTTTAATACAAATTGTACAAGAGCCCTACTGAATGTTGCTGAAATCCTTGAAAATTCACATTGCATAAGAGTGAGGTAACAGCTCAGGGCTATCTGTGCTACAGTGTTGAGATCCGCTGTTACCGCAGCGTTTACTACTGCCCAAGAGGCAAATGACTGGTGTTTGTATTGTGGATCTACTTGGTAGGACCTAATCTGCGGCCTTAAATTCAGCATCTTCACTGTGATAAAATTGGAAGTTTATGGCTGTCTCACAGTAACAGCACAGTGGTTTCCTGGAGTGTGCCTAAGTGGATAGGAACCTGGTTGTAGGCAAGACTTCCTTGGATTCAGTTTGCTTTTAAGTTTTAGGGGGTTTTTATTCTAACGATGTTTGATTATCTACTTATATTTCCTTTTGATTCAGGTTCAACCCGGGCCACCACCTTGTCCTGTGTTTTACCCTGAGAAGCAGGAAATAACCCTTCCATCTGATGGGCTGTGGGTACTTAGATTTCCTTACGCCTACGTGACAGAACGTGGACCCTGCTTTCCTCCCAAAGAAAGCCAACAATTAATGAGTTACAAAGTTCTCCGAGGAATACTGAAAGCGATTACACAATAAGAATTATTCTGGTAGATTGATTTTTAGTTTAAAAAAGCTTAACTTCAGTCCAAATCATGGATTTTGATTCATGTCTGTTACCCAACAGCTGTCACTGTGATCTAGTGAAGCCCACTGTATTTCACTGGAACACAGTCAGATTGAAAATAAGGTCTGATATCAAAGTGGAGAAAGGAATCAAAGACACCTAAGATTTCCGTTATTGAATTTTCTTATGCAAAAAATAAAAGCTGGTTATCGCAATATACTGAGCCTGTATTACTAGATGTTTTGATGATAGTGCTTTTCTCCATCGTATCTTTCTACATACATATTTAGGAGTATTTAAAAATTAGCATTGCCTCAAATCAAGAGTTTCCTTTGTCATATTGAGGCAATGATGAGCAGAATCTTTTCTCTTTTTCTGAACAAGCTATTTGTATGTAAACAATAGATAATTATGTGGTGATGTGAGAAATAGTTTGTCTTCAATCTTGTCTTTTTCAAAAAAAAAAAAAAAAAAGGGCATTGCAGTTCTTATTTGTATTAACACCATAGCCAGAAACGGGGCTTACCTATATCAAGTTGAAATATTTTACTGTATTTGTATTCATGGATCAGATTTTGTTAAAAGGCTGACTTAATTTCATATTTTGGAACGACAGATCTCTGGAAACTAAACCTGCTGGTAAATTTGTGGAAAATGTAGAGCTGTATAAGCTTGTTCATTGTACGCAGCTGCAGCTTAATTGCCAGTATAGCTTGACTTGTAGTGATTAAATAGACATTTGGTTGCTAAAAGGATGGTTTTGGCCTAGTTTGAATCTCAGCTTGAGGGAGTTTGTGTAATTATACTACACTTTCCAGAAGATGCGCTACACGATGTACTGCAAGGTGGCTTAAATCCTGCGAGCTTCACACGTGGCTGTCGGTGCCAAAAAAGTCACAGTAAATCAACTTCTAACTTGGTGTCGAGGTAAGAGGTATTAGTGGTAGTGGCTGTATGCTGAGACCTAATTTAATATCTGTAATATTTGTTTTTAATTAGCGCACATACAAAATTTAATTTGCCAATTTGCTATAATACTTTAATTATACCGCATGACCGGAGTTGAGACCTGGTTTCTGTTCCGCATACGACATCTCTGATGAGCTGGGTGTGGAAAACACCTCCCTCTGTCTGTGAAGAAGACAGTGTCTTCCTCTGCACGCCTTAATGAATTTAGATTTACCAAGCACTTAGCGATTCCCAAGTGCCATCAATAAAATGAAAAGCACTACAGAGAACAGTTCTCTCCGAGAGACGCGGCCGCGGTACAGGCAACAGGGGAAAGCGAAATGGGAAACTGAAATGTGTAATCGGAAATCGCTCGCAGCCTTTGTTAACTACCTTTAAAAAGTGCGAGCCCTGACAGACGCGTGGAGGTGCGAGGGCCCGGCCGAGCTCCCCCCGCCTCTGAGGGGCGGCCCAGGCTGCCTGAGGGGAGACCGCCTCACGGTCCCCTTGGCGGGAAGGGCGGGGGTCCTCCGCGCCTGCGCACTGACGCCTCCTCCCGGCTCGGGGGCGGAGGGGAGGCGGTGCGGCTGCGCGGCCGCAGTGGCAGCGGCTCCCGCAGCGCCGCCGCCTCGCTGGGAGCCGGCTGCGGGTCGGGCCGGCCGAGGGGCGGGACAGGACGGGCGAGGCCGGGCGGGGAGCGGGGTTAGGCGGCGAGAGGCGCAGGATGTCGGCGACGCTGTACCTGCTGTCTACGCTGGGCGGATACGTCCTCACCTCGGCGCTTCTCCTCAAGTGTCCGGGGCTGCTCCACCGGCCCAAGCGGCAGCGCTTTCGCTGCCGGCACATCTCCCACCGCGGCGGTGAGTGAGGGGGCGCGGGGGGGGGGGGGGCACTGCCCACCGCGGCCCCGGCGGCGCCGCTTCCCGCCCTCCCATCCGGCGGGTCAAGGCTGCGGCCGCCCGCCGCTCCCTGGGGGCTGCAGCCCTCCCCAGCTCCGGGCGCTGAGGGGCTCCCCTGGACCCCGCGGCCGCCCCCGGGGGCGATGCCTCCCCGCTCCCTCAGGACGTTTCTCTCCCTGAGGCGGGCGGGCGCTGCTAGCGCCCGGTCGGGAGGGTCCTGAGGGGCTGCTGCGCGGTGCCCGTCGCTCGCAGCGGGCTCCCTTTAAACCTTCCTCCCGCAACCTAATTTTAGGTGCCACCTGCTGACCAGGGCTTGATTTCAAAGCTGAATTAATCTCCGAACTCAAAACGCCTCAGCCGAAATCAGCTTGTTTTACGTGGGTCGTGATGGTTTCCCTCTCAAACGTGTATTTTTTTCTTCCTGATGATCCTGTATTATGGTGTTTCTCTTCCTAATGAGAGAGGCAGCTGACTTGCTTAGGCCAGGTACAAAAGATCAGTCTTCTTGCCTCTAACTGCCTATTTGCTTTGCTTTCTGGTTTCAGAAGAAATGCAGTTTGCTGCAACTCTGTTCTTGCTCCCCTTGCTGTCAGAGACAGTTAATGGTTCAGTGCAGGGGTAAAACCGATCCCATTTTGAGAGTCTTGTCCCCTCTGTACACCTTGCGCCAAGGCCTTGTGGGTAGGCTGGTTGCTTCTACTGAAAATAGCTAAAAGATGTTTTTAAAGTTTCTTCTACCTTTCCCAAAGCATTGAGAGGGAAAAAAAAATACAGCAAATTGTATTTTCCTGTTCTGTGAAGATCAGTTCTGTGTTCTTCCCTGCTGCCTCATTCAATTTGTGAAAATAGCCAGTCAGTTTTCTAGTAAATATTTTTCCTGAAATCCTGTGGGAGATATGTCAGATGCTGAGTTTAAACAATTTTCAATGTCATCTTTAGTGCTGGTTTATGCAGTGTTTGATCACGGATCTAGCCAATGGTGCTTAGCTACTGCTACTGCCTTGAATTATTAAAATACAAAAACTAGAGCTAGTCTCTTACAGATTTTATTACTTACATTTCTTTCATTTAGTTTATATGACAGATTAAGTTTCTGTATAACTATAGTCTTAAGTATAGCATAAAATGCACCATTTGGTTTGGAACATGTATATTAGCCATTTCCTGGTAGGTATATATTTTCATTTGACGAACAAAGGCTGAATTTCGGTTGTTACCTGCTGGTTAATTTGCAAGCTATTAAAAACTTGCAGACAACTTTGTTGGAACTTGGTATGATCTCCTTAATCTTCTTTTGTTCTCACTTCTTTGCAGTGTCCTTAGTTAAGATATACAGCCCTAAGCCTAGAATGCAAGTGTTTCGGCTAGTTGTACTAAGCACCATTAGAAGAAAGCCTTACTCAATGGGAGGATTATTCATTAGGCAATTATATTCAGAGACAAAGTCCACGGTCTTCAAATTGCTCTGTGTCTGCATATATACTGTGAAATGCACCTACGGTAGAAGTACAATGCTTAAACAACATCTCAGCAGCTTTTTGCTCATCGGGTACTACGAGACTGAAGATCACTTACTCTTCACTCTCTGTAGTATTTACCTTGTAACTTAAATTCCTGTGGGACTTAAGTTCTCATCAGGCTTTAGTCATGCTGTAGCCTTAGACACAGTGTCAGGTTTCCTGTTGCATTACTCCTCTTAACTTCGGAGATCAAGATAACACTTAACTTGTTTGGCTTTTTCCTCTCTGAGTTGAAGCTTTGTATGGGAAGTTTTTCTAAGTCTATGGGTTTTGATTGAGCTTCTTTCTTCATGCAAGAGTTTTCTTATCTCGGTTTATAGCTTGTCTGTGGAAACATCCCTGAATTATTTCTTCACCTCTGCATAATTTAAAAATCGGTCATTTGTGAGATCAATAATTAAGTCTTGATATTCTGTCTTAGAGTCCTCTATTAAAGCCAGCTGCATGGACTGGATTGCAGTGTCTTTGAGACAGAGTAGCATGATGATTTTTACAGAGCCACAGAATAATTGAGATTGGAAGGGACCTCTGGAGATCATCTCGTCTGACCAGAGCAGGGGCAACTAGAGCAGGTTCATCAGGACCTTGTCCAGTTAGGTTTTGAGTACATCCAAGGATGGAGGCTCCACAACCTCTCCGGACAGCCTGTTCCAGAGTTTGATCACTCTTACAATAAAATATGTTTATAAATTGAATTTCCTGTATTTCAATTTGTTCCCATTGCCTCTTGTCCTTTCCCTGGGCACTGCTGAGAAGAGCCTGGCTCAGTCTTCTTTATTCCCTCCTATCATTCATATGTGTTGGTAAGATCCTCCCAAGACTCTCTTCTCCAGGCTAAACACCTCCAGCACCCTCAGCCTCTCATTGTATGTAAGAATCTCTTATAGCTTAATTTTCACAGCCCTTCGCTGGATTTGTTCCAGTAGATCCATGTCTGTCTTGTACTGTGGAGCCCAGAACTGGGCACAGCACTCCAGATGTGGTTTCACCAGTGCTGAGTAGAGGGGAACAATCACCTCCCTTGACCTGCTGGCAACATTCTTCCTAATGGGCTTCTTTGCTTATATCGGGGGGGAAAAACCCAAAACAACAGAACTTCTAAGGGTCATCTCCTTAAGCCAGTGCTTGAGGTTAACTCCTCCCTCTCATCCCATGGTGGTGCTTTCAAAGTTAGAGTACACAATCATAATGTTTGGATGTGGCCATTTTGGCTTACAGGATGCTAAAGTATTCTGGGGAAGGTAATTTCTGCGTGGGAAATGCAACAGCACAAATGGATAATACGTGAATCTGGAGGTGCATTTAAGTAAATGTCAGAAGCCCTTCAGTCAGCCCAGCCTTTTCTTTTTTAAGGAGGAAAACTGATTTAGTACCCCAAATCACTTGCTTGTGGTAGTTCCCTTTTCTGAGTGTGGTTTGTGAAAGCCCTGTTGCTGATTTAGAATTCCTGTTTCGGCTGATCTCTCAACTTTTTTCCTCATTTCCCCAAAACGCTACAAGTCAGGCGTTTTGTTACCAACTGGTTTGACTTGCCATACCTGCCTCCCTAACATGTGACTTCTTAGAGCAGTAGTTTAAAGTTTTATTTTTGGAAATTTCTGCCCAGGAATGTTAGGATACTGTTATTTCGTTCACAAATTGAAGACTGACTCAGTTTTTTCCCTCCTCTCTTACCATTCGGGATGTACGGGCTGTATTGTCACAGCTGATAAGTTATCTAAACCCTCAATTTTTATTGCAGTTAACTTTTAACTAATCATCCAGGTCCTATGCAGGTTTTTACTATCTGTTAGGCAATCATAAGAAGTACAGGATGAGATTCTCATGCTCTCCTCTGTCCCTCGGTCACTTTTGCCACTCAGCCTGTTCCTAGTTCTGCAATCAAATTCCATACAATATTGGTGAAGGTCTAATCACAGAAGCTGCTGTGGACTTACTGTATCGGTTTACTTTAAACCATGCAGATTTTGTCATTACGATTCTAAGTCAATTAAGTCTTTCATTTTGTAAACTTCCCAATGCAAGCTAACCTGATAACAATTTCAAACGGCTAGTTGTGCGTGCATAGAATTGCATTGCTTTAAGTAACTAGACACAGACTTAGGTAAGTATGTACTGGTAAGGTCTTGTTAATAGGCAAGGCCTTAATTGGAGCTTTTATAATTGTTGTTTACAAAGTCTGTCACTCATCACTGTCAAAGAGTAGTTAAAATTTGCATAGATATCCTCATCAGTACATGTATCTTCCTGAAGTTGTTTTGTTTACCAGTACATAATATTGCCTATTTTCTGACAACCTTTTCCAGTCCCTAACCAGAGTGATTTTCAAAGATCTCTATGTAGAGAATGATGGCTTAAGAGTTGCAGCGTTTACTCCTGCCTGAAAGAAAATTTAATTTGCTTGTCCTTTCATTTTTTAACTGGAGTTGATGTGTGTTTCATTCCTTGTGTATGAGACTTCTTTTTGCCAGGAGCATAAACCTTTATTGACAGATTTGTGCTGTTTCAGGAAGTATCCTTGCACTGAAAAAAGAGGCTGTCAGCTCGTTGAGCATCAACTGCCTTATGTGTTTAGGGAATATCAGCTTTAGAGAGTCTTGGGCACTTTTTTTTTTGGTTGCTTGTTTTTTTTTTTTTTCTCTTGTCACCTTTCCTTATATTATTCCTCTTAACTCTGAAGTAGACTTTTTACATATACTGTTCTTATACCTGTGGAGCATATTGTCACAGCCAAATACAACCCCTTTAAGGAAAAACAGGGTGCCTAACCTCTGGTAAAATAAACACTTTGTTTTGTATATTCAAAGTGCTATGCAAATCCAAGATAAGTCATCTTTTTTTTTTTTTCCCCTTTCTTCTTTCTTTCTTTCTTTTTTTATTGTTTTACCTTGAGAAAGTCTGGACTCTTGGATCTCCCCAGTAGCTTAGCAGCAACAGGTATTTCTGACTGTAGCTTCATACTCATTCCTCCAAATATTTCCTCAAAACATGTACATTTTAAATCCATTGTTTTTTATTTATTTCCACTGGGATTGAGGGGAGGAAAAGGATTTTGTACATGTTTTTGTTATTTTTGTAGGTGCTGGAGAGAACCTGGAAAACACGATGGCAGCCTTTCACCAGTGAGTACAAATGGAACTAATGATGCCTAAATCAGCGGTGTTCTCATTGTCTTTAGTGAGTGAAGCAATCAAGGAAGACAGGACTTCCATCAGTAGTTTGGGGTACAGTGTCCTATTTCTGAAAGTCATCTCTCCTTTGGATGACTTCTGTGGATTGCTAAGCATTACTCCAATTTAAACAAGAAGGAATTGGGATACCACGGACTGTGATTTATACGCAATAATGTGGCAGACTGGCAATTGGAAATAAAACTCCTGAGGCCTGATTCTTCCTGTGCTAGCTAGTAAAACATGAAACAATACTGCTTCCCTGTTTAATGGCGATTACTTTCATTCATTTACTTACTATTATAAAGCTATGTTTTGTAACTAATATCACACACTGTTTTTTCTAGATACATTGATGTTTCTCAAAAGGTATTTCAGATCATAGTCTATACCAGTATGCTAATTAGCATACAAGGCTGGATTTCAGGAAGTCTGAATCTGTTGACTGCTCTTATGGCCGTAAGCAATTCTCTTAGATATTCCTCAGTTTCCTGGTATTCAGTTCCCTCCTCTATATAGAAGGTTAATAATTTGTCTCCTAGAATTATTGTGACTGAAATCCTAATATTAACTAACTTTTAATATATCATCCGTAAAGCTATTAAAAATGTTTGTGTTATGTTTTTTCCCTTCATACGCATACTTCATTTGCACAATGTGTGAAAGCCTCTTATCTAGGGGTTTAAAATGGAGTTGGTACTGCAAAGCCTTTTAAGCCTCCAGCATTTAAGTGGTGAATTCTAACAAGGTTCTCAAAGGCATTTGAAAAAGAAGCATATCTGAAACTCCATCCGCCAGTGAGCAGTGACCAAATTACGTAGGCGTCTCTTTGTTTTGTTTGGGGTTTTTTAATTTGCTTTGTGCTAAGTAGCCTCATAAGTTTGCACATTTCCTTGCAGACTGCGGAGTGCCAGCTTTCCCAACCCAACAGCGCTATTGAAAGTACTGCAGTATTTTCTATCTCCATGGAAGCTTAGCGTAGCTTTGTGGGTTTTTTTTCCTGCTGGCCTGCCTTTTTTCAAGTCTGCTACTGCACTTTCTGGAAAGTGCTTCTCTTTTAACTGTTTCTTAATTTTCATTTAGTATCGTACTGGTTTTATATGTATAGGGCTCTTACAAAGAAAGTTATACCATAACGTATTTTTATTTCATTCCCAGAAGTAAGCTGTAGTACTTAGAGTAAGTCCTTAGAGTAAGGACTGTGCTAGGAGTCAAATAATGTTTTGTGATAATACAGACGGTTGTGTGACTCTATTCTGACCACTTTAATTATTTTACAGCTATAGTATAACAAATGTGTTGAGGTCCACTTTTTGAACTCATCACGACTGCCAATAGCAAAGTTCAGTTACTTGTTTTGCAGTTGTCTTGGCTGAATAATAAAGGCAGTTATTTCTGCAGAAAGCAAGAGTCAGAGCAATTACTTTGCATTAGACAGCAGAAAGTCTTATGGCTTCCTCTGTGGAAGGGTGAAGGCTTTGTTCTTCCCATCCGCTCGTTCCCATCTCCACTGGTAAGCTAGCAAAAGGAATTGGGTAGAAAACTGGTGATCTGCATGGTGAAAAATCAGCTGGATTGGCGCAGATGGCTGGTATGAACTAATCGATTTATAATCCATCGGATTTTGCATGAAGCCAAATAGGGCGTGCCTGCAAGAGCTGTTTCTGCAGGTTTGGACAAGCAGGCATATTTGACCATTGATGTAGTTGAATCCGAAAGAGAATGCTTGTCTGTTTTTGTTTTGTTGACAGTAACCTAAGTATTGACAAGCAAATAGTTTTATTTATGCTATTTACACTTCAACAGTGATTGAAGAATGTTTAATACTGTTGCATGATAATGAAGCAATTATTCAGTAATATATAAACAAAGGGGCGGGGGGGAAGGCCTTATTGGTAATGTCAAGTTCTATATTAGCTTAACTTACAAATATTCTGGAAAACAATTATGAGCTTTTTGTACCAAAGACGGTATTTTTTTGTTTGCATGGTAAAACACCTAATAGATTATTTTTGGCTGGAATCATGTTATATTGTATTTAAATGCTTCTGTGGTGGTTTTAGGTTTTAAAATAATTGATTTTAAGCTAAAAGAGACACGTGCAATATCTTAAAGTATTTGGGGATCTAGCATGAAAGATGTCAGAAGAATTTAATTACAAGTTTAATTGTCCCTAATACAGCTGTGTACTTCAGCATTGTCTTGACAGGAAGCTGCTAAGTAAACTCTCCAGATATTTTTCTCATTGTATTTCCTTTTCTTTTATGAACATACTTGGTTTAGAGAGAAAGCTTTAAACACGCTAGTTACAGCAATAGAAGTACATGGTCAACTTAGTATTTATGAGGTCTATACGTTGTGCTACATTAGGCCTTGCCTAATGGAATTTAGTTCCAAGGCAAGGCTTTTCTTTTATATTTCCTGGTATTCCCTTTTACTTGAAAACAGTTGGAGTTAAACACAAACAAAGAGCTCTATCGTCCTAATTTGCAAATGTGAGTCTGCTTCACAACTCGAGTTCTGGAGCAGTTAGATCAGAATCCAGTAAGTTCTTCTGAATCTGGAGAGCATCTGAAGTGTTCTCTGGAGCAATGTAGAGTTGATGTGTTATTACAGAGCTGCAAAACAAACTGACTTCCAGCTGAAAAAAAACCTCAGCACTTTAAGGAAGCTTATTTAGCAGCAAGCTGCTAGTAAGAGCCTGGCAAATTCTCAAATTTGTTAACAAGGCAAGTTGTTGTTCTTCTTTTTCCATGCAGCATTAGTCCTGAATTTCTTAAGCAGTAATATTTCTAATAAACTTTTCTGGTTAAATGATAATACGTGGTACTAGACGGGAACATCTTCTACAAATTAGGCAAGTCTCCTGCAGCATATTTGGAAATGCTTTTCCTCAGGAGGAAAAATTACACAGAACAGGCTGTGTATCTTCCATGTATAATAGGGTTTTGTTCCTCTCCTAATTCTTAATTAGTGGCTCTGGAAAACAGTTAACAAATTGGTTTTAATTTGACAACCCCCTTCTTGATCATTATCCCAGCTGGACCAGAAATTGTGTTAAACACTTAGGGGATTATATTCTAATTTTTTTTGTTTTGTTATTGCATTTGTAAATGTTTATGGCATGTCTGTTCTTCAGCAGTCAGTAAAGCCCTTTTCTTAAGGAAAAGGCTGTTACTGAAGTCGCAGAGCTTTGGGCCCGGTGTAGACTGTACTCACAGATGTTACAGGTTTGTTCGTAGGTGGATAAAAAGAACAGCCCAACGTCTTGAAGGAAGTGTTCAGACTTCAGGCTGGGACTTTTAGCTGTCGGCTAGAATGATACCTTCTGAGTATCTTTTCTAATGAAATGAGCAATTCACTTCTCATTGGAGTAAAGCTTAGTTTTTCTGTTCTGGTGTGAGGTTTCTTGTATTTATGTTTCATCAATATTATTACTACTTTCTGCTTTCTTTACTCCTCCTGCCATGAGCTAAGCTTCTATAGAGTGGATTTGGAATTGGATTAGAACTTTTCAAAGCAGCGGATTGGAACAGGAATAGCTATTTTTCTTGGAAAAAATACGACTGAGTGTTTTAGTGGTTTATTTTTTAAAATTTAAAATTAAAACTTTTTCATTAATAATAATATTTTTTTGAAAATGTAGTTTTGCTAGCCAAAAGCTTGAAAGACCCATTTCTAATTTCCTGATCCATCCATTCCTGATTAACTTAAATCAAGTAAAAAAAGGCTTTCACATCCCTGTCATTTGTTGTTTGTGCTTACCACAAAATTGATGACTTTTTTTGAAAGAGCTTGCTTCTTCCAGTGGTCAATGTGCTGATACTAATAAGCATCACACTCAAAATTCTGAAACAAGACTTTAGAAGTAGGTTTCTGAATACTGAGGTGGTAGGCTGCAATCAACCGGTGTGATACGTGATTTCTATGGAAGACAGAGCCAGAACTCCCAAGTTCAAATCCCATCTCTGATTCATGATGCATTGTTTACTATTGCATCAGCTTTCCCACTGCAGTAGAGTTACTTGCTTCTTGTTTTGCAGCAAGATTGTGAGGATTCATTGCATCATAAAGCATCTAAAGTACCTCCACTGGGATTAGTTTAATTGAATAACATATGTGTGTTGGGTTTGGACCTGTACGAAATACACGTGTGGTTCAAGGCAGACTTTTTTTCTTCCAGTGCGGTTAATATAGGAACAGACATGTTGGAGCTAGATTGTCACCTGACGAAAGATGAGCAAGTGGTTGTGTCCCATGATGAGAACCTGAAGAGATCAACAGGGGTTGATGTCAACATATGTGACCTCAAATACTCTGTAAGTTGAAGAAAAAAAAGTTAGTGCCTAGATGGTGTTTAAAAACGTGTTTGTAGAGTGGCTGGGGTGGGCAAGAAGGTTGTGTGAATGTGTGTGTATGTCTAGTATCCAAAATCGAAGGAAGGGATTCATCTTGTCCTTAAAAAAAAAAAAAAAGAAAAGTTAACTAGGCTCCCTGTGTCATTAAGGGAGAAAACCCAGCACATTTCCAGAGGGTGATTAACTCTGTCCTATAGTAGGTTGGGTGAATAGCTTTCTGGAGGTGGGCCTGTTTTGCCATACTGGTGACGAAGGAAGCTTAGTTAACAAGCTTCTTCTCGTATGACCAGCTTTTTAATGGGAAGTCCGGTAGATGAATCCCACCTGCACTGACAGTTTTAAAAGCCTGTTTTACAGAGCTGTCCTTCCATCTGATATTTAAGTGGAATTCTCAGAATTTTCAGGCAGGCATCTGGAAGCGTTTTCCCTTACTCGGCTACAGGTAACACAAGTCTAAGAATGCCGGGTAGTTCAGGTAAGAGTGAATGCAGTTCTTCTAAGTCACTTTTTGGGCAAGAAGATTAAAAAAAAATATATTTTTTTGTCTTTAAAGGTAACTTACATGGCTTGTGAATGACAATTTTTTTGTCTTTTTCAAGAAAAGTCACGATTATATCCCTGCATTTGAGTTAGTGTTCCACTTCCCTTTATTTTTAAGGAACTTCCACCATATCTCTGCAAGTTGGATGTCACGTTTCAGAAAGGTAAGATTTGGGTTTTGCTGTTTCAGTTTACAGTAACTCATTTTCCATTACCACATGTTCCAGTGTGGTAATTTCTTGTTTTGGCAAAGGGAATAGAAAGGTGGATTTGCTTCTGTCAGTATCTTGATAAGAGATGTTTTAAAAGGAAAATATAACCCTAGCTTTAGAAACCAAAGTACATTATTTTCATACCAGTTGGCAGTGACTTAAGTTTAAGATGTAAGATATCTTTTTACAAATAAACATTTTAATTGTTTCTTTGTCTACTTCTTGCAACTGCTTTCCAGTTCCCTTGTGAGATCTTCAGAGGGTGCTGATTGAAAATTTGTTGTTCAAAAAAAGAAGAGAAGGCAGAAGAGAGTTTCTTTACAACTCAAATGCCATTGTGCTCATGCACTCTGGGCTTGAAGTACTGCGAGATGTCAGATAATATAGAGATTTTCAGAAGGGTGAATGGGAAGAGTAGTAGTTGCTGTATGTATGACTTAAAGTTCAGTACCAATATTACTGCAAGAGAGGAAAACCTAGAAAAAGATTAACCTGTTTTCTTGTGAAAACTGTGGTTTGTGGGACTATAATTTGAATAAAGCATACAGGCTAAAATTGAGAGCGCTTCCACCTAGAAGAGGCTTCAGAGATGATATCAGACGTGTTTCCTTGCTTGTGGAGCTTTGTGACTGTCTTGTGTAGCCTTTCTGTATTTGAATTGCCCAGCAAGCAAATCTTGTGTTAAACATTTCTGTTCAAAATTGCAAAATACTTAAAATGCGCCAAGATGAGATCCATGACGTGTTATTTTCACATGTATGTATCTTTTGTTTATGTACAGTAATACAAAGAGATGGCGAGAGCCTTCAGTTAATTCCCTAAAGCCACAAGCAGTTTCAGACAATAAAATTTGGGGGATTTGCCTTCTGTTCCCTTTACTCACTATGTTTCTCGAGTAAATTTTCCTAGAAGGAAAAGTTTTTCTCCTTTGGTGTTGTTTCATATTAATCTCATTGCATTTGGTATGTGGTAACTGAGTCCATGTTTTCTGTTTCAGGATTTTAACAACGCTTGCAATCCTACTGTTGCTAAATAACGAATGAATTTAATGAAGTTCAACCTAAATGTGCAATATGTTCAGGGCATTTTCATTATGGAAGTGAGCTTGTCATAATTAATTACAACCATCCGAGAGAAGTAAATTTTTTTTCAGTTTTAAAGTGTGCTAATTCTAGAAACTATGTAATTTTTTTTAATTTTAAGAAAACAAGTGCTCTGACATCTCAGCTTTTATCTGTAGTGTATTAAAAACAGTCACAGCAGTGACAGCTTCCTTGTTTCCCCAGAATGTCACTGCGAGGGAAAAGACAACCGTATTCCACTCCTGAAAGAGGTGTTTGAGGCATTTCCACAAACTCCTGTCAACATTGACATCAAAGTGAACAACAATGTGTTAATCAAAAAGGTACATGAAAATCTACGCTGAACTGAGACCGAATGTCATGTAATGATGTTGAAATTCCAAAAGAAAAGTTTCTTGGAGTTGCTAGCCGTCTGTGATACTAAAATCTGTGTTCTTGGACTGCTTCATCCTTCACGTGTTAGATCTTGCTCCATGTATGAGGTAATACAGAAGACAGAGAAGTGATCTTGCGCAAGATATTCAGCAGACAGCTCTTTACTGACCCTTTATCTTGACATGAAACTGATACTACACTGCTAGACACAAGTTTGGTTTGTACTTCATATGAAGGGTCGTCTTACAGACTGTTGCCTACCAAAGCATTGTAAAAACGTGATGTCAGTGTGAAGATAAATGTTCATTACAGAAAAGGAAATCTGCTTTCCATCAGATACTATTTTGCCATCTCGTTTTCTTAGGTTCTGTAGAGTTTTTTGTAGGTATAATGGTCTGTCTTTTTATCTGTTGACCTGAACACCTGTTTCTTTCCAGTCAAAGCAGCACAACCATTTTAAGATGGGAGAGAGTATAGAAGAACTAGCTTTTCTGTGATTACTTATGTAGTTGAAAAGTAACAAGTAGAGTTTCAGTTAAATAATTCTGCACATAATTTTCAATGAATACATGTTAGGGTTCTGCTTTTTATATTGCAGGTTTCAGAGCTGGTGAGTCAGTATAAGCGAGAGCATTTGACAGTATGGGGGAACGTCAATTACGAGGTTGTATCGAAGTGTCTTAAGGAGGTAAGAATGGGTCGAGCTAAGCTTTGTTCTTGCCTGCTTGTTATGCGTGGTGACAAAATGTACAGAAAAGCACGCTGTAAATCAAGTTCTAGCCAGCTATGCCAGACTTTCAGATGTGATGAGAAATTTTGCACTTAGATTGTATTCTGCTTACTACCCTGTTACGATAAATCAAGCACAGTTAATACCCATATACTTTGCAATAAAATACTTGAGGAATTAAGCTTAATCATGTTTTATTCTTGTTATATAAAATACAGGGTGTTATGATTTTATGCCAAGAACATTTAGAGCCTGTTTTGCGCATCATTCATCTGTTACAAAAGCAATTTTTCCAAGGATTGCTTATTGTGTGTTTCTTTTTATGAAAATAATGGATGTGGCCACTAGTTGACACATAGTTATATTGGTATAAAGCTGGTTTACAGCTATAGATTCTACTCCTTTTTGTGCTGAGGAATTGTACAATTTAGAATTAAATTAAAATTGTGCTTAGTCTGAGGGAGTTATGCCCTGAGTGAAATTGATCTAGTTGAGAGTACAAATATTGTTCTGATTTATCTGTGCAGGACAACACACCATTTCCTACCTGAACAGCAGTTAATTTGTTCATTTTCACAGCATCAGTGCCCAAATATTTTGGTTCATAAACCAGCATCTTTAAAAATGTGAAGCAAGTTGATGTGATATCAAAATATAACAAGTCCTGCGCTAAAGCGCAGCTTGTTCTTTGCAGTAATACTAGTCTAAGAAAAAATGCTGCATAGTGTCATGCAGTCTGAAGGCAGGTAACAAAACAGTACGGCAACCAGTGAAACTTTTACCTTTTCAGGTCCCAATGCCCCTTCAAATTGTGTGAAACTTTTTTGCTTGGACTACAAGCTACCAGAAGGAGTAATTTAAATTCAGTGGCAGGCATATCATAAACAGTTGGCAGCCTTATCTTTAGGTGCAAGTGCAAGACTTTAAACATGCATCGATGAGTGAATTTAATTGCAACAGACTCAACAATCTACCGTGATAATTTAGACTCTTTCTTTCCTGGTTCCTGCAGAATGCTGACATTCCCATCATCTTCTGTTTGCAACGTGTCCTCCTGCTCCTTGGTCTGTTCTACACTGGTCTGCTGCCATTCATTCCTTTCAAGGAAGAATTCTTGGAAATTCCCATGCCTTCAATCATCCTCAAGTGAGTTAGAGTCCGTCAGTGGGTGCTGCACTGAAATGGTAGTAAAACAAGTGAATGATAATGCCAGCTTGAGCATTGGTTCAGTCAGTATCCTTGGGCTGAGGATACTGCTTTGTTAGTTTAGGCACTTTTGTATATTCCGAAGAGAAAGCTATGCAGATCTTCTGCTCCTCTGTATTTAACCTGTCTCTAGCCAGCTCTAAGTTACTCAGTTGTTAGTGTGGGGTGCCTGTGTATGCCAGTGTTTCCTGTTTACAGCATCTCCTGTAAATACTGCCTTTATGCAGCTGCCTTTACAACGCAGCTTATGCTGATTCCATCTACATAGTAATATGTAGCAGTGCTGTACAAATAACTAATTCTTGCACTTTTCTCCCTCTTTCTTGAGAACAAATTAGTCTGAATAAGGCCAAGAGGCAAGTCAGCAATAGGGTGGATATGAGACTTCACGTGCTTTTTGTTTCTCATACTTTATTCAAAATGCTGCTGAATACCCATCTCTGCTGCTTCTCTTAAATGTAGCACATTTCTCTTGTGTAACCCAATTCTAAGTCACTGTCTTAGTGCAATTACTGCTGTAATTTGAGAAGCTGCAAGATTAATTCTTCATGTTCCTTTTGCAGGAACATCTCAAATAATATTTTAATCTGTGCTCTGGTAATCTTTTTTTTCCCTCTTCCTCAACAGGCTGAAAGAACCACAGAAGATGACAAGAAGCCAGAAATTTATTATCTGGCTAGCTGACACGTAAGATTTTAATCTTGTTACATTTTTATTTGTATTTTGCCTATATATTAGCAGTTGGCTCAAGCAACTAAGACTAGCTATTGCTGTAGCTACTTGTTATGTTGCAAATTTTTTTCAGTTTCTTCTAGTTTTATTGTCAGTGCAGCATAAATCATATTAAAATCTTAGGAAGGTGTTCCTGTGCGCTTTTATTTTTCATACGCTGAAACATACTGAGGTGCAGTGGCAGTGGGCATTATTACAGTTTAGTCTATTTCGTTTCTGTCGTTAAGTGTGTTCAGTTAATTAGCACGCAAGTAGATCCAGAATGTGGCTTTCACGTTTCATGGGATTGTGACGGTTCCATAACGTTGTCAGAGGAGATAGTTTGGCTTACATGAAACACTGCATTTTAAGAATGTCTGTGCTTCAGAGGAAACTTAGTCATATGCTTTCAGAGGTTGAACATGGTTGCAATAAGTGTCTTCTGGCTGTTGCTTCTGTGCCTGACATCTGTTAGTTTGATTCCTTGAGTGGCCAGTAGAGTTTCCATGTCTTGGTGTGACGGATAAAATCTCTTCTGAAAGCAAAGGGATTGATTCATCGGATATGGTACAGGGTACCTGTAATGATGAAGGAGTCTGCTGGATGTGATCTTCAGAAGAGTTGATACAAATATCCATAGCTAATGCAAATTTCTGGTTATCTGTATTAACCAGTCTTGAGTTGCTTGAACTAAAAGTTTTCTATAATTAGGTTTCTAATCACTTTCCTGTGGAAAACATTAAATCTAAGTGCTGTATGGAAAACTTATTACAGAACATCAACGGACATTGAAAATTTCATATATACTTCAAGTTCTTAAATAATATCTTTCTCCTTTCTGCAGATTGCTAATGCGGAAGGCACTTTTTGACCACCTCACTGCTCGGGGCATTCAGGTACAGTGTGGCAAAGCTAAAGGAAATGTGCTTTTAACCTAGTGAGAATTTGAACCAGCCAGATACGGCCTTAAGATGGGTTCATGTTCTCCCCAACACGTTCTGTTGTGTTGCTAGGATTATAAGTTGCTTTTTCATTCCTCAGCAATAGCTTATGCTGTTACACTTGCAGTTCTGTAGTTGCAAAGGAAGAATTGTATGCTTGGAAAAAACCTCTATAATTTAAATCCCTTTAAGATTATTTTTTCCCCCACTTCAAATGGGGAAAAAAATCTGCTAAACTGCTTACCTCTTTTGGGCTTTTCACAAAATAGTATTTTGACTTTTGGAAATACCTGAAGTCTCAGGTAACGAAATCGAGTTGGAGTCACCACTAGAAAACGTCCCCTTTTGGAGGGCGAGGGGGAAGAAGTTGGGTATGTATGTTTGCGTGTCTCTGGCATCACAGTGTGATCATTTATCATTTGAAATATATGCAGCAGCATGTCTCTCACATGAAACAATTTAGGTCAAAGGTAACTTTTTTTAATTTGAGTATTTCCTGTAATAATTTGTCTCTCTATCCCATCTCATAGGTGTATATTTGGGTACTGAATGAAGAACAAGAATACAAGAGGGCATTTGATCTGGGAGCAACTGGAGTGATGACAGACTATCCAACAAAACTTAAGGAGTTTTTACACAATTATCCAGTGTAAAGAAAGAAAACGAAGGAAGTTCTTGCAGAATAGATTGTGAGCCAAGGATTTTCTTCATTTAAAAAAAAGGAAAAAAAAATCTGAGCAGCATACATAGATCATTTTGTTTGAAAGATGTAATTGGATGATCTATTACCTTGTTGTCAAGTTACTACCTAATGTAAAGGTTGTCTTATTTATTTTAAAAGTTTAATTACATAGTTTACACTTGTAAATAGCTCATTTAGCAACAGTGCACTTCACGCATAGCGATGACTAGAAAGAAAATTGCTGGATAGGATACCTGTAGATAATAAGTGCTATTTTACCTGTCACAAGTGTTCCTAAGCAGATGTCAAGACGTGTCAGTTATTCCAGTTATATTCTAGTGGGCAGAAACGGAAGAATTTCTGAACGTGTACCCTATGTGTGTGCATTTTTCATGGTGCTTTTAGTTGCAGATAACTTGTAGGGCAAAAAGGAAAAACAACGCACAGAAGAAATAGAAAGCAGAATCTGTGGCTAGCCAGATAGTTTAGCCTGTGAAGTGTAGTCAGTAAAGGCCATCACCTTTTTACCAAAGTTAACTCACTTGGTCAGTGTAGATTTACTCAATTATTCTTACTGATAAGAATGTTGAGCTTAAGTTGCAACTGTATGTAGACCCCTTTGTGACGTGATGGTAACACTGTGACTTACTAGTCAAGGTCTAAATAGAGCATTTAAGCCAGGTTCTGGGTTTGGCACTGAGTTCCACTGCAAGGGTCTAGGTTTGCCCCTGGTTCTGACCTGCCTGTCAGGCTACCATGGCATGGCAGTAGCTAGTTTTCCAGAAAGGAAGATTGCACTTACTGTAGATTATACTTTGAAATAGTCTTTTCACAAAGGAAGCCAATGTTTCAGAAGTCTTTTGCACATTTGTAGTTCTAACATCCGTTGGCTTGGTGAATGGGAAGTTGTTTTTAGGGTGAGGGACCAAAGGAGACTAAGTTCCGTCAGGAGTTTCAGGAACAAATTAAAATGTTCTTATTAAATGAATTCACCAAAAGCAGATTTATATGCATACGTATAAAAGGAGCAAGTGTCAATCAAGGATGCGTGTAAATTTTAGTCTTTTCTCTCCACAAAAGTACATTCAATATTCATTAAGTTTATGTGCATGGACGTGGAAGTAACATTACTGGCAAAAGCCAGGAAACCCCAGGTGTGATGGAATGGGGTTAGACAAAGTATTTCTGGAAGCTTACACGCTGTTCTGTCGTTGTGAGCAGGTGTTAAACGTCTGTCAGATTTGAGCCTGCAATGCCTGCGTGCTTTGGTGTTGTCATGTTAGTGGTAGGGGTTTTCAGAAGGAATTTGATTACTGTGGCTTAATTATACACAATGACATGTATAAAGCTCAGTCATCTAATCATCAGATACTGCTGGAACAAAACTATTGTTTAGTGATAGTATCTACTTCTTTAAGGAATTCCATGTGAAAATCATGGCTCTTAAATACAGTAGTCAGATACAAAAGTATATTTACTGCAAGGTATACTCACTGTTATAAAAACTTTTAAAGTAAGTAATTTTTTCCCTGGCTAGCTGAGATTTGGAAGGGCTCTTGTTTTACTCCACTGGCTGCTGCACCGTACTTGTAATTGTGGAGCATCTTTGACAGCCTACTGACAGACATAATGAAATAGCAGTGTTAGAACGTCAAGTCCATCTGGATGGATAATATTCATTTGTGCATTACAGTTTCTTTCTGAGGAATATTTCCCAATGGATGAAGTGGAAGGAACTACTGCATTTATGATTTAAGTGAACATGTGATGATAGTGGCAAATGGTGTCCTTCTAAATATCTGCCTGGTTAAGATGGCTGTAGATTCAGTTAACTCTTAATTTAATCAGGTTTGTTGCTCGCTGAAGAAGAGAGGAAAATAGAACTTCCTAACTGTTCATAGGAAAAAGGATTAAATGATTGATTACGTGCTAAGCTTCTAGTTTCCCTTTCAGACCAGTTACGTCTGGTCAGATAACTGCTAATAATCAGTCTAGTCATAGTTCTGCCTGCTTTCTAATAGTCACAGAATAGATCTTGAATAGGCTCCATTTGCAGCTCAGTAGGTAAATGAAAAACTTCCACCCTTTCTGTCTTAACTTGGTTTACTACCCAGCGTGTAGCTCCAGATAGGTTAAAATGTTTTTGTTTTTTTTTATCTAGGAAAAGCTAAGTTTTAAAATACCAGTCTTGATTTCTGGACTTGATCTCTCAAGGGACAGGTGATGACTTAATTTCTCTTTCAAGTTTCCCTCATCACTGCATAAATAAGCTATTTTGCTGTATTCTATATTGAATGACAAAACACAGCTGTTGAAATAACAAACTTAATTTTTAATTTCATTTTAATCTTTTTCCTCTTTAGCGGTGGGGTTGGGAACTTCTGCCTTCAAAGATGCTCAACACATGTTTTCAACCACTAGTCTTCCTGCATCTGATGTAGCTTTTGACTGTGCTGTTTATACATGACCTCTCTTTGAGAAGTCTGCTACTTAATATCTGAAATTTGAATGAGTCAACTTACGTGGGAGGGAAGGGGTTCAGTGCCAGAGAAGCTGCTGAATTTATTCAGTTACCCAGTTGGGCTTTAGTACAAGAGCTAAAGTTTGATCTCTTGAGACAGATAATGTTGCGTGGATGAGGCCATGAATCCGAGCACCAATGCACAGGGCTTAGGCCATGATCACTGTTTGTAACAAAATAATACGGAACTGAGGTAACTGTAGAATGTTTGTTCTATCAAATCATTGTTTTGAATATTCCAGAACTTGCTGTGTGATTTTTAAACCACTTGTACAGAAAAGCATTTGTTGAGAACTTGCACAGCTGTCCAGGAGGATGTTCATTTAATCTCTCTCTCCGAGGAGAGATTCTTTTCAGGTACTTTTAACTCTCAATACTGTTTAACACTTACTGTGTTCTCAATACTGTTGCAAAATATTTTATGTATGAAGGATGATGCATGTGTTCCATGCACTTTTAATTTGCAGAAAGTCTTGTGGACCTCTCTAGCCCCAAATCTGTGAAGTGATTTTCCTTTTCTTGTAAAGAAGGATGGATGCTTTTGAAATGTGACACATTAAAACATCTTTGCTCATAAAATATCTAAAACTAAATACTTATTAATTGTGCCTTCTTTGCCTAAAAGTGTAATTTCTGAGATTATATTTATAGTGTAGTAAACACTGAGCCTTTGATGGTGGTCTTTTTATGTGGGTAGGGTTGCTGAAAAGAAGGGCGTTATCTTACAGACTCTGAACGTCTAAGAATTTGGCAATAGCATTGGTTTTCTCATATAGTAATTGTAGCATCTGCAACTATGTGCAGCTAAATGAAGCCTGCAGAGGCTTTAAGCCTGCCTTCTCCGTGTGCAAATGAACTTCAAAGTAGAACTTTCGAAGTCAATTCCAATGTGATTTTTCTATAATTTATTTTAAGACAGTAGATAAACATGATCAACAGTAGTAGATAAACGTGATCAGCAGTGGTCTTCACATGCAATGCTAGAAAACAGTGTAGAGAATTCTGCTGGTTCAGCAATGAGGTGTGTGTTCTTGCTTTGTTGCTTCCAAACAAAGGTCTAGCTGCAGAGCAGGCATCTCATGCTTCAAAGCAAGCAGCCTGTCCGTACACCTGAAAATTCAAATAATCAAAATTTAGGATTGGAGAAGAATGGGAAGGTGTACAAATTAGGTACTAAACTCTTTAAATTTTACTATATGTTATTCAGCTTGAAGTAGACGGGTCTTGTGTAATAATGGTAGGGGGAGAAACAAGGCTGAGGATCCCAAGTGTCTTAACTATAACAGCATGCCAGGAGCGCCAATTCTGTGTGTATGTTTTTGGCATCAGCATCTTTCAATGTAAAGAACTGGCAAATTCTGCCCACTTGTCTAGGACTGTAGCACCTTTAACTTAAAATGGAGTCTGTAGTTCTGTATGGATGAAAACAGCAAAGTGAAATGAACCAATAAATGCTTCTTTTTTTAGTAATATTTTGAGAAGTATTACATATGCTAGTGTTTTGGTTAGCCATGCTCAAAAAAAATTCTGTAAGTGTGAGAGCATTGGCCTTTGCTTTGCACTTCAGTGTAAAAATGGCTGTCTGCATCAGAGCTGCTTTCTAATTATTTATTTTTAGAAATCATGATCCTAATTATTCCTAAGCACAGTAATGCATACCTAAATAAACATCAGCTTTTTTTGGTTGGGGGACAGGTTGTCGTCTTTTAAGTATACTGGTTGGTGTTTATCCAGTTTAATGATCGGTGGCCCAATTCTGGCAGTGTTGTAAGTTTGTATGTGCACATTTGTAATATTACAGGTCAGGTTTTGAAAACACTGAGAAAATCATCTTGCGTGGCCTCGTTCTAGACATCTGCTCTGACCTATAATCAGGCTCATCAGTTTAATTACGGAATGTAGCAGTTCACAGATGTGGAGGATATCGTATCCTGTCTATGTATGTATATCATACCTGAATTGAAGGGGGGAAATTAAAATGTTTGGTTACCTGTGTGTGTAAGATATGGTAGCAGAGGAGCTGGCCTGAGATGGAAATGAGAGCCTTCATTGTAAAAGGGCTTGATATGCTCTTTTCACTTGGTTAATAATCAAAGTTTTCTGTTTGGTCTCTGTTGAAATGGTAAACATCTGATAATTTAGACTTAATTTAAAAAATTACCTTACTGTGGCCCTTAAATTATCCTGAAATACTTTCTGTGATGTCTTAAGGACACTTTTGTTCTAATTAACTACCTCCCAGATACAGTGAGTCTTCTACCTGCTTGCTGTTGTAGAAGACTTATGCACAAGATTGTGGATGATCAATGAAAGATCAATAGATTATGGATTATAAAAGTCCTTTGACAGTTGACAGGTATCTGCTTCTGAATTGGGGACAGCAAGTTAGCTGTGTTTTGAGTATGTTCGTATTAACAGGTATTCTACTTGTAGCAAGTTTCTGTACAGTGTTGTGTTGTCCTGTGTTGGGTGATAGTTTGCTATAAATAAAGCACTTTCTTTTTCTCGTGATAAGCAGGTTAACGTTTCCTCTAGTCCTAGAGGTAAATTTCCAGCTTTCCTACAGGATTTCCATTAAATTACATTAAATACTAGGTTTTAAGGTCAAGTGTAATTTTAAAGCCTCGAGGCTTCATATTAGGTAAGAGTGGTGAAGTGGGTTTTTTGTATGTAACACTATTTAGTAACTATTTAGGATTTTGGCAAGCTGATGAGAGGATTTCCCAGACTGCTCTGGGCAGTATTTTATTTCTTACTACACATTCTAAATGGATAGTAAACCAGAATAGGGAATTGGGAAACATTAATGAATATTCACGTGGTTTTTAACATGGAAAGTATTTGTCTGTGATCACTTCAGGTTGTGTAACCTATCATAAATCTGCAGTACTAAGACCTGGTACTCGAACAGAATATTCAGAAGAGCTTAACACAGTTTATCCAAAGCAAGAAGGCTTGAGGTGCAGCTATTTTCATGCATTTTCCAGATACGCTTCTCTACGCTGATGAGCGAGATCATTGCTCTTGGTAGAAATCTCAGAGATCCTGGTTTCTCCCTGGAATTTCCTGCCTGCGTGGAGAATCGATTGTTTTCCCAGCTGTGTGGAAATGCCCCGCTTAAAGCATGTCGAAAACAAAAGCCCCAAAACCTTAACAAAAGCCCCAAAACTTCAACAAAAGCCGCGCGTCAGCCGGGCCGGTTCCTGCCCGTCCTCCTGCCGCGGGAGGCCGCCACAGCCCGGCTCATTTCTGCTGTTTCTGGGCAGGGCTCTGTCCCTCCACACACAGCTCTTCCCAGTACTGAGAGCCGATGGGGAAACTGCACTGCAGAGCTGGATTAAAAGTAGATGCTCCTTCAGTTACAGATTCTGAGTTTTGCCACGGTTCTGGGGCTAGTTAAGCTGGATGGTGGGTTTACGGATGGTCTAGTTCCTCGTAAGATGCGGAATATTGCGATGGGAAGTAAGGCGAGTGATCAGCACGCTGTGAGGAGTGAGGGTTTTACAGCTTCACCGTCAGGTATCTTGGTGATTTGGGGGAACAAGATGAAGCGCTGGGGAACACTTGCTGTTTTGTTGTTGGACCAAAACCAGTGATGCTGCAAATGGGGGGGAAAAAAAAAAAAACCTCTGCTGTTAATAGATGAAAGTGCCTTTCTTTGATCTGCAGTACTTGAAGATGTTGTTTCCTGATGTCTCTGGAAAAGTTTGAAGTATCCCCGCTTCACAAATAAAGAAGAAAGCTAGTATTAGGTGAGGTATCTTGATTACAAGGCCAGTAACACCAGCTACAAATAAAATTTGGCAGTGCTAAGAAACTGGGATTTTTAGCAGATTTTTAAGTACCACTTAATTCTAATGCAGCACTAAAAATGTTGAGGCAGTATCTCAATGAGTGATTCGATACTTTCTCCCCTCTCAATATTGCTGTGGTAGTGGAGGAGCAAAGGTTAGCCCCAGTCAGTGATGCTTTATCCATTAGGCTTTTCTAGTCTAAATGATAACAAAAGTTGAAACTGATGTCAGACACTGGGCAGGGAAGCACTAGCTGTGCTGTTCAGGCTCCAAAAAATGGATGTTTGCAAATAGAGAAATTAAAAATTCTGCTTAGCTGTTCAGTTGAAAGCTAAGCTGTCAATTAGGTTAGATCCAAAATTCAGATTTCTTTTAAAATTAATAAATTTCCCAAAAATTTAGCCCAGTAAATGTTTTCATGATACTGATTAAGCTGTGTGTGCAAAGTTTGCAACCAAACTCTGTAATGCAGAATCGAACATGAAAATGTGACTTGAAGCCTCAACGAGAAAGTAACGAGGACCCAACCAGCATTTTATTTTTCTAAAGTGAATGAAATGCTGCTAACGAAGCAGTTACCCCTAAAAAGCTTCCTGTTTTCATAAGTCATAGTTTACAGAAAAAATTTTGGCTTTTTTAGGGTCTTATTTTTCTACAACTTCAAAGCTGTGTGAACCCCCAGATTTCCATGGTGATGCTGAATTTACATCAATGTAATTCCAATTAACCACCATCCTAAAGCAAGCTTATTACAACAGAGAGCTTTCTCTAGATGTAAAAAATCTTGACGTTCTCCTTGTAAATAATGTATTTTTATTAGCAAACTGAAAATTCTGCTGCACAACTCACTTTTGGGTGGAAAAAAAAAATTCACTGTTATGCAGCAGCTTCTTGATGATGTGTAAATTTATTTTGCTGATGGTTTCAACTCTGGCTACTTGTGGTTACTTTCCAGAAGTCTCGGTGATTTAAAGTTCAAGCAAATTTTTTCACCACTTCCTGCCCATAACCTTGCTTAGATCTGTTAAATATGGCTTCATTTAGTGCTGTGAGATGGTCTAAAACCTGATGTCCTAGCTCTTGCTGCGGGGCTTGAAGAGGAAGGCGGTTATCTAAGAAAAGAAGCAGCTTAAAGTAAGCCTGCAAAGTAGGCTCCTGTTGCTCTTGCAGCTGTCTAAAGATAACATGGCAATTTCCTTCTTCATTTGAGTGTATTTCGTAGCTAGGAGCTACCATGGTGCTTGAACCTTTGTTAGCAGCATAGTTAAATTGTACTTGGTAGTACCACTAGCTTACTGGGGAAAAAAATACCATTTTGTATTTTAAAATCTGGTCTATAGAAGCCCTTAGCTGGCTGATGTGTGTTTTAGTAATGTGATTGGAGGGGTGTATTTTGCTTGTGTGGAAGAAAACTGTTATTTACTTTGTATCACAAGGTATAAGGTTATTTTTCTACCCATGTGTAATAATAATAATAAAAAAATCACAACTAATAGAAGTATAGTAGTGCCTGTTATTTAGTGTGTATTAGAGTCCATATTTAACATATGGAACAGAACATTGCCCTTGCAGTTACCAATAGTTACTAGAGAATTGCTTAAAATATTCTTAAGAATTTGCTAAAGTGGTAGAATGTTAGAACAAGAAGAAACTCATAAAGCAAATACATTTCTGCTAATAAGATAACTTTTATCCCTTGATGTAAGAACAGATAGAAAACACTATTAAAGCCACTTTCTACAGTGATGAATTGCTGGTACCAGCACTTAGGGGTGCGCCCGGCACGTGCCGTCGTGAGCGGGAACTGAAAATTGTGCAGTGAGGAGCCTTGGAATTAGCGTGTTGGGAGCCGTGCGCTGCTTGTCTCTTAATTAGAATGCTTTGAGGTGATTGCATTTCATTTTGCCCTTGCACTTTCTGCTGGCTTAGCTCTGTGTGTGTGCACTGCTGTGTGCACGTATCTGTATGTGTGCATGTATGTACCTGGTCTGTGCTGAGCGTGCCTGAAGGTATTTGGGCCTAAGACTGCCAAGGTGACCACTGAAAAAAACCATGGTAAGCAGCGGGATGGAGCTAATAGAGATTTTCAGGAGAAACAGATTATATTTTCATTTACAATTAGTCCTCATGCTAACTGCCATCCTATAGCGCATTTAAGAAGTCGGGTTAGTGCTGGTGAAGTCCAGGAGCCAGCCCAGGGCTGTCGGTGGAGGCCTTCAGCCTCGGGGAGCCTCCAGACGACCTCCAGAGCAGGCAGCCGTCGTTACCTTCTGCTTACTTCAAGCGGGCTCATTGCCTTGGCATTTAAAGACAGAAACGAAGTGCAGTTGCCGCCCTTCCCCACAGCCCGCCTTCGCCCAGGGTTTCCCAGCGCCTCCCGAAGCTGGGTGCTCCCACCGACTGTCGCATCTTAAAGACCTTAAAATTAACTGCTTTGTGAAAAACTGAGGCGTTTGAGGGTTTATGGGTCTGAGTAACCAACAAATGGTCACTTACTACAATTTTTGCCCCTCAGCTTTTGGGCTGCGCTTTCCTCAGGGGCGCGGGCCGGAGCCCCGGCGCGCTGCGGCAGGGCTGGTGCAGTGCCACTCGCCCGGCTCCGCGCATCCTCCGCGCAGGAGGACGCCGCTTTTGCACGCGTGTGCGGAGGATCCACCGGCGGCGGCTGCTGCTGCGCGGGACCGTCACTGGGGCCTGCTCCGTGGGGGAGCGCCGGTACCACAGCGGCCCCGGGGGCAGGCGCGGCCGTCCCCGCCCCCCCCCCCCCCCCCCCCCGCCCCGCGGGAGCGGCGCCTGCGCCTTTAAGGGGAAACGCATCTGTTTGTTATTCCCCCCCGCGCGCTCCACGCCGGCAGCGCCAGCGCCGCTCCCATTGGCTGCCGCCGCCCCAGCTGCTGTCTGCGCGAGGCAGGCGGCGGGGGGGGTGTGGGGTGTGCGTGCGTCTGTGTGTGTGTGTGTGTGCGCGCGCCCTCCTGGAGGGGCGGGAGCGCCCCCGCCGGCCTCGCGTTCTGACTGGTGGCGAAAAAATGGGCTGCGGCTGGCCTTAGCCAACCGCCGGGGTGTTGCTATGTGCCAGCGGGCGGCGATTGGCGCGCGGCGGTGCCGCTCAGAGCCAGCAGGCTCTCGGGGGCGGCTATAAGGGGCGGGAGCCGGCGGGAGGGGGAGGGCGCTGCGGGGCTGCCTGGTGCGCGTCGGCAGCCGGGTTCCGTCTGAGCTGGGGACGCGCTCGAGGCGGCCGCGCCGCGGCGAGTGAGTGCGGCGGAGGGCGAGGGCCGGGCGGCGGGGCGCTGCGGCGCGGCCCCGGGGGTGGCGGGGCCGGGGTAAGGCCGCCGTGCGGAGCTGCGCCACAGGCGCGTCCCGTTCCCCCCCCCCCCCCCCCCCCCCGCGGTGGGGCAGCGGGGGCGGCTGCGCGGGTTGGGGGGGCGCTCCCTCAGGGCCGCCTGCCCCGCGGCGCGGCCTCTCGGTGAGGCGGCCTCTCCTCAGGGGAGCCCTGCCGCCTCGGGGGAGAGGGCCGGGGGCCTGCGGCGCGCCCGGGGCTGGCAGCGGGCGAGCCGGGCTCTGCGAGCCGCGGCCTTTGTCTGCGGGGCCGGGCGAGGGGCTGGAAGCGGGGGGGGCAACGGGTCCGACCCCGGGGGGGTGTCCAAGGGGCAGCGCGCAGGCGGGGCGAGGGGGGTTTGCCTTTCCTCGGCCGCTTCCAGCGAGGGAGGGAATCAACAGGAGGGACCTGCGGGAGCGGGGCAGGGGCTGGCCGGCGGTGCCAGGTAACCGCAGGAGGAGGAGGAGGAGCAGGGCTTGGTCCTTCCTAACTAACCGTCCCGCTGTAGCAAGTAAATGCATAATAAAAGCCTGAAACCCCAGATGAGAGCCGTGCCCCACGCGAAGGTGTGCGTGAGGTTTAGGCTTGTGACACGGGGAGAGGTACAGCACCTTCACCCGGGTTCTGGGGGCACCTCCTGAACCGTTGCCAGCGCGGCCCGGAGGGCTGGCTGCTGACCAGGCAGAAGTGCCCTGCCACTGCTCTGTTTACCAACACTGCTGCTGGAGTCCCTGGAGACCAGGCCTTTCCCAGCTGCAGGCTGTGGCTCTGTGCTACAGCAGTGACATCATGCCTGGTGTGGCAAAAGAGAGATTGCAGGGTGTCTGGATCAGCCTGTGGAGAGGGCATCCTCAGCCCTACGTGATGCTTCGTGTCAAAGGCAGGCAGTTTCTGCACGTGGTGCCTTGAAACCGGTCCCCCCCAGGGAGCAGGAGTAACTCAGATGGTCTGTGTTGTTGCTCTAGCCTCTGGTTAAGAGTGTAGCAGCTTCCTCTTCTGGGGAGCATGATGCTGAGGTCTGGGGTCAGAAGGTGAGATGCCAAGGGTCCTTTGTCTTGTGCTTCTCCACAGAAGTCTTTGGGTTTGATCCAGAAAAGCCAGAGAAGTTTGAGATGAAGTAGGCACGGAGCGAGCTATGAGTCCATAGCTTGAGATTATAATGCTCATTTTTTAAGTCAAAAGAACTTGAAATAGTCCAGTTTAAAATGTGATTTTTAATGACACAGAAAAAGAAGTTGAATTTTCCTCCCCCTTCCTCCACAGTTTACTGGAGAGGATATGTCCCTGCTTTTTTCTGGCCTGTGTCTTAAAATACAGAAAGAGGAAGGCCCATCAAACTAGTGTTCTTAGCTTGCAGACAGCAGTTAAGCAAGGGGTGGGACGGTACACCTGCCTTCCTGACATTGCCTTCCTTGGGGCCTCCTACATGCTCCAGATCAGGATTTTCTGCTAATGCGTTTACAATTACTTAAAGCTTATGCTGGGTAGCACAGAGAGGCCTTTGCTGAGTTAGGCGGTTGTAAACAAGCAGATACTGAGCGAGCTCTGCTTCTAATCCATGAGAGGATTCTGCCTGGAAAGGATGTATTTTGTGACTTCATTCTTGCAGAGCACTCCCATTGATTTTGTTTAAGATCTCATCATGTTGGGATCCATGCCTCTGGTTTCTTGTAAACATTGCTTGCTGTGTAACGGCAGTGCTTGAATAGAGAATTAAGATGTTCTCCTTTTCTCGATGGGTCCCTAATTCTTGTTTCCTGCTGAAAGACCATTTAAAAGTGAGCCTTGTGCTTTGAAGCTAAAGTTGGGAATGCTGTAGGGAGGGCAGAGACATTGCTTTCATCTGATGAAGCTGTCAAGTGCTGCTTTTTTTTTTTTTTTTGAGAAGGTTTCTTGGCAGGTGTCTCTTTCATGGCGCCAGGATGGGAATAACTGGCAAAACTGTATTGGTCCCTTGTGTCCTCTGGATCCACGGATTTTGAATAAGTGATTTCCTTTCTTTGCTGTTTGGTGTGGGCAGTTGAGTCAGGGTTGTATTGAGGAAGACAGCATCACTACCTGTAAATCCACATTCCCTCAAAGGCTCCTTGACTCACAGATTCAATACCTGTTGCTGAGAGAGAATTTAATTAAGGAACTGGTCACTCTGGTGTAGGTCCTGGCTAGCAGTTTAGAAAGTGGGAGCTCCTTGATGTAGCGTGGTGCTATACAAGCATTGCAAGGATTGCAGAGGAGTAAAAAGCATTTATTTGTTCTTCTTGCATCACGGCCTTGGCTTTGACCATGTGCACAGAAGCCACTTGAAGAAATGCCAATAAAGCTAGGCCTTCGTTGGGCTTCGGTCATTAACTGGTAAACCTTTGTTTGCTTGAACTTAAGCAGAGTCTTCATTAGAGGTGAATTATGAAGTGCTAGAGCAGTGGGCTTCAAGAGGTATCTCAAAGTGGAGTCTGGAATGGAGAAATTGAGAGTTCAGTTATCTTAGCTGCTTTGAAGCTGATCAGTGATGTTCAAGGCAGAATGGTGTAGCAGAGTGTATTTATTGCTTTGAAACCACAGCAAAATATACAGCTTCCTTTTTTCCCCGCTCCTTGACGGAGACCTGTAAGTTGGTCCTTCGGGATGTTATCTTTTTTTTGCGCTTGTGAATTCAGAGGTCTTGTCTTCTAGATCTAATCGCAGTAACTGAAGGCTAAGGATAGGTTTCCTTTTCCTTCCAGAAGCCAAGATGAGTCCATAGAACAAATGAGCTATTCTGACTCAAGGATTTTTCAGTTCTTCAGAACATATCTTTAGCTGGTAAATCAACACATCTGTTGGTGGTGTGATGCCAGCTGAGGATCTGGATCTCTTTTTTCCCAAAACAAAGGCATTTTATAGTTTGTCATCTTTGGGGAGAAGGAAATACAGTTTTCTGGGTGGGCTGCTGCTCAGGAGTGCTGGGTCCTGGGCCTGAATCTTGCTCCCTGTTGCCCATGTCGGTCCCTGCTCTTCATCCTGTGCGAAGTACGGCAGTCGGTTCTCTCTCCGAGTCTGTTTTCTACCATGTCCGATTTGCCTTTTTGTTCCCCATTTGTCAGGGCAGGTAGTTGTCTCGCAGTACATAATAAGCTGATTATTCTTGCGTTCTGGCTTTGTGACCCTCTACTCAACAACCACGTCTCCCAGGTCTGTCTGACAGTGTTTTCACCCGCTGATATGGGATGTATCGGATATTGGGAGCAGCTTCGTCTCCGGAAGTGTCACTGGACTGGCCAAGCCACTTAAGGCTGCAGGAAATAACATAATTAATGAGACTTAGTTCTCCCACATCTTGTACCTGACAATCTGAAGTCACTTGACAATGCTAATTAAAGCTAATCACACTCCTCTGTTTTTAGTAAATAGCTATTATCCCTGCTTCACTCTTGCTTTAACAAATGATAGTGCCAGGCAATGTGAGTCATTGGACGTTATGGGAATGCAACCCATAAGAGCTGCCTTCCGGTCTCTTGGTGCAGGCTTACACGTCCAACTAGAGATCGTTTCTTTTACAGCTGTTCAAGTGTTGCTATAGCATGTTAAAAGGTGTGATGTTTTGCTGACTTACAAAAATATGTAGCTTTTCGACTTTTTTTTTTTACTGCCATTGTGATTTGTACAGAACTAAACTCCCAGCGTCAAGCAAAGGCTATTAAAAGTTTCAAAAGCGAGGATGCTTTGAATTTGCCCTTCAGAGAACTTTTTGATCTGCTGAGAGGGAAGGGAGAGTGGTGTCAAAACTGCACTCTCGCTTCTCCGGTTTCACATTGGCAGTGACTTCATTATGAGGACAAAAATGTAGCGTGGTGTGACCTAGGCATTGCATAGCTCAGCCACAGAACTCTGGAAGATTGAAGTTTCACTGATGAAATATTACTAAAGGATGGCTCAAGCAATATGTTATTAAAAACAGATTGTCCAACATCACAAAAAAAAGATGGAGTTAATAATTAACCATGGGGGAAAAAAAATCTTAACGAGAATCCCAGGAACTCCCAGTTCAAGCATGCGTCTGTAGGCACAGAGCTGTAAGAGGTGAGTCAGTTCACATACCTTGGCAGTAACATGCAGGCTAGTGAGGATATCCAGGAGGAACTAATGACAGAAGCTGGCAAGGTAACAGCTGACTTGACCATCTTAAACTAGATTCAGTTATAAAGTATTGTCATGTGAAGATTCAAACTATAAGTCTTCACCTGACTTCGCCCCCTTGACATATGGGTTGCTAAATGAAAGCTAGAAGGATGATGACTGAACTGCCACGGAAAGTATGTACCTCGTTAATATAGTAACTGTTGGCATAAAAAGTGTTACTGGCAGAGATGGATCAGAATTCCACATCTTAGCCTTAGCTTTACCCAGAAAAAGAGACAAACATACCAGAGTAAAAAATAAAGTCACTGTCTCTCTTGTGACAGATGTGCTTCTGGGCAGTGCAAGGCTAGTTAAAAGATGCTCCTGGAGAGAACCCTCTGAGCAGATGGGTTTTGTGAGCAGATGAAAACTTAGAGGACTTCACAAGGGGAGCTTGCAAATAGTAAGTCATGACAGGCAGCTATGGCAGATCCTTCTTTCAAATACAAATGACTTTGAGGATATTGGAAGGATACTTGCAGTAGATAAATGTTCTCACCGTGTTCCCTGTCAGTACCCAGCCTTTATCAGGGAAACAGATGATCCATCCAGCAGACCAAATTAATTGAATCCTAGTCATACCTACACTTGCCAAAAAGGAAGATAATAGAGCACAAAAAAAAAAGTAATGATATGAGATGATTTGGATAGCTAGATTGTTCTACAATTAAAACAAATGAGGAAGAGAAGTTGGGAAGATAAAGAGTGTTTCCATCTTGTCTGTAATTGGTCAGTTGGATGGTAAGAGCTTTTCCTTGATGTCTTTGGTTCAGGGTGGTACTAGAATAGCAAGACGAGGGTCTTCTTTCATTTTGTATAACGCTGTATATGCGTAATACTGGCAAAGTGTGATGTCCTTGATCTATGGCTCCAAATGTGATCATCACATTGAACGTGTAGCTTTCTTGAGCAGAAGGATGGGTACGAATTGAGGAGTTACATCTTATAGTGTGTTTGAGCCGTTGCTGTTATCTCACTCGAGTGCATCATATCAACCTGGCCAATTCAGACGAAGGACTGTTACCCCATTGCGGCGGATGCTGGCATAAGTTTTCACAAAATGTAGAGGAGGAAATGGAGTCATTCGTGTTTTTAAATTAGTTCAGCTTGCAGGTTTTGTTTATTTGTGGCACAAGTGGGATTTGCTGGTGGGAGCAAAAGTAAGTGCTGGCTTGTTTCAAATTTGTCCTGGCTGACTGTGATGCTTTTCTGCATGCATGTTTCCTCCTGCATTTGATAGCACACACTGGCATCTATTGTAACTGGCTATTGAATTCAGCTGTGATGGAGCGTACCTGCAAAGCAAAGCTGGGCAGCTTGCAGCTATAATGCTTGCCATGCTGCTTCTTATCAGCAGTGCAGGCTCTTCTGCATTGCAAAGATATTGCTGCCAGGCAACTTGTAGGAGAGTGGGAAGAGACTTCAGCCAGAGGTGTCAGTCACGCCTCGCTCGATAGAGGCTGAATCTTGCAGGCCGTATTCATGTGGTTTCAGAGACAGGCCCAGAAAAAGTAACAAATCTTGAAGCCAGCCCTGTGAGATGATGTCTGTCCTAGCTGTCCTGTGCCTTTTGAGATGAAATTGTAAAGGCAAGAATTTGATTAAAATTTCCAGAATTATTTCCCTTCCCTGCTTCCCAGTGGTGTCTGTGGTGTGTCCGAGTGGATTGTTTTGAACAGTGTGCTTTGTTCTGAATTGCGGGGAGAGATGAGTTGAGAGATGAGTTCTGACACTGAATGGTCCAAGTCCAGCCTCAGATCTGTAAATAAAGTCAGCAAGTTCTCATGGTTGTCTGGTCTCTGTGGTCTGCAGCCAGGAAAGCAGCATCTCTGCACCGTCTTCGCTGAGTTACTTGAACGTGTTCCTTCATTTTCCAGTCAGTTGTATTGAACTACAGTGCACAAGAAAGCTTTTGCTTTGAACGCAGGTGTCCTCTGGACTTGCTTCTCACCTCGTGGTTGCACTTGAGAACCTGAAAATGTACTGGATGTTACCTATTTAAAAAAGAAAGTGAAACTTTTAAATTTGATTTGATCTCCAAATTGACAGAAGGTAAATCAACTATAGAAAGAACAATTTTTAAAAGATTTTCATACATTACTTTGGTTTTAGTAAGTTATGGATTAACAGTGTTTACAGTGACAAAGCTAGACAGACTTAAAAAAAATTCCAACCCGAAGTGAGTTTTAAAGACTTGCTGTTTGTTCCTTTTAACTTTCAACTCATTTTTATGTGCCTTCCACGTCATCTTCATAGAAAACCTCTCCATCAGAGAGGGACCAGGAAGTTTGTTGTAGAGGTGCTGAGTCTATTTTTGATGGGAAGATTGTTGATAGACCATAGACTGATATATTGCCTGTTTCTAAAAAAAGAAGAAAAAAACCCCCAACCTTGAAAACGCAATTAATATAATTGCAATGACAGTTTTGACAGTTTCAGTATTGATAGCTATTCAGCAGAATAGTAACTCCGATGTTTTTCCTGACAGGCCAGCTACGGTATGTGGAGCACGGCAGGTGCAGCGTGGTTGGCGTCCTGCCTGTCCCTGATTCACCGTGGCCAGATAGTCTTTAATTGCTTCTTGCTGACTCTCTTTTTGATGCCCTCTAGTGGTTACCTGGCAATGGACTGCACTACTGGCTGCCATCAGTATCACCTTTTGCATCCATCCATCCAGATCCTTTTTCCCAGAATCATAAAGTGCTTCCCAGTCGTGAAGGGTGCTGTCTGCAGTGTGCAGAAGAGAGAATTAGGGCCTGCAGAAACGAAGTGGCTTGCTAGGAGATATCCAGAAGGATAAAGGGAGATAAATATATTTCCGGTTGAAGGTGGTCTAAGCAAGAAACCTGCTCCATACTATTATTTGTATTGCAATTGTGTCCATGTATCTGATAAAAGTAAATGCAGAGGATTCCTGCCGGCCGTCTTCCACCATTTCTCTTGTTATTTTTCTGTCTCCAAGGGCTTGCAAGGTTTGGAGAATGACCTGAAGGAGCGCAGGCGTTAGAGAAGGACACTTACGGTTCATGTATCAGTAATGACTTTTGTTGATCGTGCTAGTACTGCTGAGCTGCAGTGTCATCAAGTGTTTGAAATTGGTGCATTTCAGAAACTTGATACTGAAGGAGTAAAGGTACATTGTGTACACCCGTATGCTATTTAAAATCCTTTCTTGGCTTTCCCTTGTATCCCATGTTTAAATTCAGAATGGTTCTCCTTTCTTTCAGGGCCTTTCACAATGTACTTCCTACCCTCCGACCTTCAGATGATCTGGCTTCATCTTTTCCAAAGCTGTTGTAGTCCTGTATAGTAGTAAGGATCTCCAGGACTGCCCCAAACGGGGATCCTTTGTTGCGGTACTCCATCATCAGAGTACGAAAGCTTCCTGGTTGTGCCAGGTGTCTCTTGAGGGTTCGGCACCTGAAATTCTGACACTAACTTTTATTCCATAGGAAAGACTGGCAAAACTGGGCATTAAACCCAGACTCCAATTTCAGCATATCACCTTAGAGACTAGCCTTCCTCCTTCAAACTGCAACGCATTAAGCAACGTTAAGGCAGTTTCCATGTCAAGAAAACGGTGGTAAGTAAGCGTGCTTACCTCAGGCATTTTCTTAGAATTACGCTAAGACCCCAGAGCAATGGAGGCTGCTACAGTTTGTGACCCTGTAGAAAAGGAGAACTCTCCAAACCCGATTCCTCTTGTGCTTTCATTGCACTCAGCATAAGTACATCTCTAGCTCTTTCTGTATTAATGACAAGAGACATCAAAGAAGAAAGGTTGCGTTTCCAAATAGACTTTTTCAAAGCTACTACAAGCACCTTTCTGTAGCATTTGCTGTGTTCTAATAAGTATTTAACTGACTAAAGTTTCTTATCTTAAAAATCAAATAATGTAGAAAACAAACCCTCAGACCCAACAAACCTGTTGTTTGTCCCGCCAGGATGAACAGGAACGTTTGCATCTGAGCAGCATTGCACATGGGTTTCATGCAAAATTAGCCTTGTGTGTGATAGTTTTTGTTCTCTGCCCTTGTGGCATATGGACTTGTACAAGCAGTAGCCATGTCTAGCAAGTGTTTGGCACAGACTTGGCATTTCTCCTTATTTGTGTTTCCTGAATTGCTAACAGCTTCATGTGAAAAGTGGCTGTTGGACAGGTGGAGGGTGAATACTGAACCAAAAAGTTGTCTGAGCGGCAAAATGTGTGTTGTGGTTTTTCCTTCATGGAGGTGGCATCTGCTTAAAACTTAGCAGGATTTAGCAGAGCAGCCCTAACATACAGAGTGCATGCAAGCAGTAAATTCAGCTGATTCTCTCGCCGATAACCACAATAAATGACATTGATAAGCTTTCTCCTTACAATTCTTGCCTCTTGTCTAAACCAGTTTTCTGACTTCTCATGAACTAATTAATGTGCACAGATTTCTCTTCCATTGCCTTGAGTGCATCCATCCCAGAGATAAATTTCTCTTCAAGAATGATGAAAGAAAAATACTGGATTATGTTGCTGGTGACAGATACTTATCATCATGCCCAATGCTGTTAGAGAGATAAAGTAATCAAAGTTTTTGTTTTTAAAGTGAATGGAATGACTCCACTAATGCCCACTGTGAGTAAGGCTGATGAATGTTAACTTGTCATTCTGAAAAACCAGAGGCACAGCCTAAAATCATCCCCATGCCTTTGTTCTACAGTAGAATGAATGCACCGTTAGCTGTTAAATTGTATTTTAATTCAAATGTGTTTGCTACTAGGACAGAAAAAAATACCAGCGGTTGGTTTTTGCATTGCTGAGAGCCACGGATCCTATTTAATACATTTTGAGATGATATTCAAGACAGGAACGGGTCCTCACAAGCTGCTGGCTGTGCTCATAGGGTGTAAGAATGCATTTCCTATTGTTTTTCGTTCCTCTCCCTTACTACAGTGAGGACAGAGCTCTTGGTAGATAGTGCATACAAGCGATCAGACTGCCAGGCTGAATGCTGTACGAAGGTAGTGCCTTTATAAAGTATGGCTACCATATATGAGCTTATCTGAAGTTTTTTCAAGGCAGTTTCTTACCTTGGTTTCCCACCAAGATCTTAGCTCACAAGTCTTTATTCTCTCCTCTGCCTTAAGGAAAGAGATCAGTTTGGTTTGCCTTCTCAGCATAGTACTGAGAACAGGAATTGCAGTTAATCTGTGCTCTGATACCATCTCACTTGAATATTTTTTTGTCCACTTCTAAAAGGTTAAATGTTTTTGCTGACGTTAAATGTGTTATGAGGTCAAATAAATGAATGCTCATGAAATGCTTCTGCAGAAAGCTGCATGTAGCAGATAATTTGTGTGTGTTCATTTCTCTGTTAGGTAAATGCAGTTGTAGTATTTCCTGTTTATTTGTTGTTGTAGAGCATTGATGCTTAGGAGGCCTGGACAGAGGGGTCAGCAAACAACAAATTAAGGGATTGCTCTTCTGTTATTCTGGTTGGGTATCATTTATGTCTTCATTTGGCTTTGAGGATGCCTGTGGACTGCTTTTTCCAGCTGTTGTGCTGCAGGGTTGGGCAGCTGATCAGAATAGAAATGTTTGGCATGACAGTATGGGAGGGTAGTAGTAAAACTGGTGGTTGGTGTATTTACCTATCCATGCTGAAGAAAAAGAGAAAGAAGGGATTGCACCATTTCATTACAAATCAATGAAATCTAAGGTTTAGACACAGTCTGTTTTCAAATAATTTAGAAATTGGGTGAAGTGATTGCCAGTCCTTTCTTTGCGCTTTCCTTCAGCTGGTCTGTCCAACATAATCTGTTTCTTCCGGACAGGGCTTGGTGCTTTGCTTTGGAATCCAATTGCATTTGGCCCCATAAAGAGCACACTTAGTCTCCTGCTTCCTTGTACTTGGAGGACAAGCCACATGGCTCACAAATCTCAGGCTGTGAGATCTGTTACGGCTGGGATATAGCGTATCAGCTGCTGAATCAGGGGTTTGGAATTTGGGGATGGTTCTGTTGTCTGGAGACTGTAAAGGTTGGCACTTGGTTAGTTTGGGAAGGCTGGGATGTGTTACTTTTACTTACATCTAATCAGCAGAAAATAAGGAAGGATTCTGTTTGGTTTTGCATCTTGTTTCTGCCCTGTTGCAAATCTAAGAGTTCAATCCTTGAAGTGTCCCTCACCTTGGAGGGGAAAACAATGCTATCTAATGCAAAACTAACTCAGTTTTGACAAAATTTTGGTGCATATGGAGAACTGGGGCAGGATACAGGTGAAGGCTGCCTAATTTCTCTTACTTTTGCAATTAGTGTAAAAGATCTTGCTGAAATCCAGAGATGCAGCTACACACTAAGGAGTGCACAGGCAGTCTGCTTAGCTACAGGTTGGCCAGATAAATTCCTGGCAACAAGAGCAGGTTTAGTTCCTAACAAGCTGGAGAGCAAGCCCTTCTGTGTCAGGATGGGTCTTCCAAAGCTCTCACTGTAACTTTAATTGGAAAAGGTTAATCTGATTAGTGTATGTTTGCAAAGGGCTTTAAGGATGAAAAGTGCTATGTAAGCGCTGACTGTTACGATCGTGATAGATATGCTTTATCAGCAGTTTGCAGGATGAGTAAGACACTTTTTTTTTCCCATTTGAATGTAAGGGATCTGACTTCTGGAGAGCAGAAGAAAAATATTTCAGAAAAAAGTAAAAAACAGGTATACTCTTGTCTTAGTGGTGTCTGCCTCCTGTTGAGCACTGTGCATGGTCATAATATAATGAACCTTTGACTGCACCAAATGGTGCCCATGTGAGCTTATGACAGCCCTGCAGTATAGTGCTTATAGGAACTGCTTGCTGGAAAGCTTGCAGATAACGTGCCTGGTTTTCGGGGATTGTCCAGCTGGCAGTAGGTTCAGTGGGTAGTGCTTTGAGAAACGCTAAACCGACTTGGATACCTTGAATCTTCTTTTTCAACAATGACAAGAAGACTTAGGAGCGGAAGTGTTGAAGACAGGGTCTTCCGTAAATGGCGCTTTGGTACCTAAGTGACGAGGTTTTTTGCAGATCTCACTGTCTGACGGTGATCACACATGAGGCTTTCTGGCAGACAGCAGTAATGGATTCACAGTCTGACTTTTGTTGTTGTTTTCAGTATGACTTGGACAGTTTTGTCACAGTGAGATAATTCTGACTGATGCTAACACTGGGCAAAAGAGGCCATCTAAATGGGATGCTTATGAGTTCTGCAGGACTGTGTTGAACAACAATTTTTTTTGGGTCCTGCCTTCAGTTCCCCGATTGACTTTCTGATTTCCATCCCACTTTTCCCCTTTAGCAAGCCAGAGAGATGTATTTGCTTCGAATAGTCCCAGTCCATCAGTTCTCTGCAGCATACCTTGAACTGGGTGTGTGGCTGGTGCTCTGTCTGGGAAGGCACATCCTACTGAGCAGCAGCAGAGCCAGCTTCACACGCAAACTCCAGGGAGCTATGTTAGCAGTATAGCAGTGTCGTGACCTGGGCTGGCTTTATTCTAACCTGGAAGATTATCAGCTATGCTTCAGGCAAGTCACTCATACTGGCTTAGGGACCAGCTCTTAAGCCCTTGTACTTTTCTGTTTTGTCCACTTCAGAAATTTCCATTGCAGGTCAGGTGTGGAGGTTTTATTTCTTGGTTTTCCTTTTTTTTTTTTTTTTTTGGGGGGGGGGTGGTGGTGGTGGTGGTATTGTTCCAATATTTGATGCACAAAGTACAGACCAGAATCACATGTTTTATGGAAAGGAAAATCCTCATGGGAGGAGCAGCTAGAGTTCATGATTAATTTCTGGAGCATGCATGCCATGTATTAGGGAGGGAGGGAGGGGAGCTGCTTGCTTTATGCTTCTTCTGTCCTCAGAAGAAGCATTTGTAGCTAGTAAGCCTTATAGATGTGGGATCTGAAAAACTGATTTCTGCCAACAAAAAAGACCCAGACTTGAGATGCCTTGCCGGTTCTGTCAAATGACGTTGGATAGTAAAAAGGTGTTTCCATCCTGAATAGGATTTTTAACTGCTCTTGCTGTCAGGAATAGTCTTTGGAGGCTGTTCCTTGCTTTGACTGCTGTCAGATGTTCTGAGTTAAAAAAAAAAATGCTAGAGTGCAGTTTATAGAGTAGCTTCTACCTTCAGAGCTTGCAGGGAGTTATAAAGGAGAGTGCGATGAAGTAATCCTCCACTTCCCATGTGGAAACTAGGGCAGAATGGAGAGAGGAACTGGTTTGGTGACTGATGTACTTTCCTGGTGGCTGAGGAAACCCACATCCAGCTCCCAGCTTTCCTGCAGGCTTCTGGGGTGTCACATCAGTGAGTCAGGCAGGACAAGCAGCTGGCAGGGCTGACTCTGTGTCCTGACTTTCTCTCAAGCCAACAGAGCCCAGCTTCTCCAAGGGGTGGTGCAGAGTTGGACCTTAACATGAGCAATTCCCCAGAGGTGTTTAGGAGACTAGGCTTGATGAAAATTATCTTTTTAGCATCCTTGTGGCTCTGTAGTCACTTCCAAATCCATTAAGTGTTGGAAGAATGAATAGAGATTGCGAGCGTTGGAGCAATAGGAAGATGGTAGATAACAGAAGCAGGAAGATGTGAGGGCAGTCAGCAAGTCAGTGGCTGAGCTGTGAATAAAACTCTGTCCTCCTTGATGTAATCTACAGACAGCACATCTGTCTCCTGGCTGCCCTGACTCTTCCCTGCTCTCTCGATCAAAGGCTAGATCGTCCTATGGGCTAGGAGACCGTTGTTGCCTTTGTCAGCTGAGTGTTCTGTCTGTTCTTTTTTGAACTTAGGTTTGTGTGAAGTCCCCCATTCCCTCTGCCCGAATCTCTTCCTCTGAAGCGGTCACCAGCGTGTGGAGCCTGCCCCACACCCATCACCTGCCAAACCACGGCCTTTACCTGTGTCTTCCGGTGTTTCCCGTGCGACCCGTCCTGTGGGAGTGCCTCCTGGGCCACCCCAGAGTTCACGCAGCGCTCAGTGGCTCCAATGGTGAAGATGACAAGGTCCAAGACTTTCCAGGCATATCTGCCTTCATGCCACAGGACCTACAGCTGCATTCACTGCAGGGCTCATCTTGCCAACCACGATGAGCTCATTTCCAAGGTACGTCCATGACCTCACCCGCAGGTACTGGGCAGACGCCTCCTCCCTGGGGAGCGGAAGGGTGCGTTTGCTCACACTGCAGGTCAGTTGCTGTGGAAGTGCCTGGCCTTAAGTGGTACTGCAGTTTTTGCTTGGAAAATGGGCTCTCAGTCTAAAGGATCCACTTGTGAGCTGCCGTTTTTGTTTTAAGTGATCTTTAAAATAGCTGTAGGGGACAGGTTTCCAAATTTGGGCCTCTGGAGTGCTTACAGGTGGTCTGCCTCTTCCCGTGATACCGCCTCCTCCCTCTCATTTCCAGCTGTAAAACTGCACTAACTGATGGCCAGGACTGTGTAAATTACCTTCCCAGTGCTTCTTGTTCACGTACGTGCTTGTCAGCGTAGCCGAAGGGTTGTTGCATGATCGTGATTTGGAGGCAGAGTATCTGGAGATGTTCTCTCTGTTAAACTGCGAGCTGTACCGTGCAACTAAACTAAAGCCCCTACTTAAGGGAAGGTTCTCTGATGCGTCTATGAAAATGCAAGATGGCTTTCCAGAGACTGATGAATTGTCGTTCAAACCCTCGTATTTTTGACAGTCTACTAACAAGACACTTTGCAGTGAAAAAGCAAGAGGTGGATGGTAGTAGGTGCTCTGAGCTGAGGACGGTGGAAGGATTCTGGTCCTGTCTTCTGATCTGTTGATCACAAGGGGTAAGGTCTTGAGGGTAAGCTAAATTAAAAGCTTTAAGAGCCAGTAAGTCGTGGGCCTTTGATGCAGAGGGAGCAGGCCAGTAAGAGGATCTCTTTCTGAAGTGTGAAAACTAAACTTTCTCAGAGTGTCTTTTGGAGCCTGCAGTGCCTGGCTGTGGTCAGGCATCAAGTTTCCAGGTTTTGGCTGCCTTGGCAATCAGCTGTTCCATAAAGTTTATTCAGCCTATAAAATTTGTGTTCAGAAAAAGCAGACACACCATAGGATTTATTAGCTGAGACGAGAGGAAATTGCGCTGTGAGCTCTGTGCGTGCGCAACTTAAACTGCTTCAGCTTCTTGGAGCAGCCTTGAGAGAAAGGCCAGGATCAGAACGGACAGAGGTGCTCTGCCCGTTAGAAAGTGTGTAGTGCTTCCCCCCTTCCTGTTTGCACAGGAGAGATTAGAATGTGTCACCTTGCACCAAGGGCATCTGTCTTTACAGGGTTGACATCTTAGCAGCTGTGGAGGTCCTTCTGGATTCTCTGTGTTGGGTGCTCAGACCTGCCTTCTTCAGTTGGAGGCTGTCTCCATCCTTTTTCTCTTGGTTGTTGCATGGGCCAGGTTGATCCGCACCTCTGTGATGTTGTCTCCATGCCAAACAGTAGAATTTAAGTATTGTGCTATAAATAATGCTGATTGCAGACTGCTACAGTTGTGGGTTTTTCTGAATAGACAGGCTTCCTATTAGGCTATCGCTTGTGAGTCATTCTGGGCCTCCTGGGGGGCTCCACTTGCTCTGGTACAATTGCAGTGGTTCTTAGTAGAGCTGTCCTTGAGGACTGCAAAGCTTCAAGCTTTTAAAGGGGAGGAGGTTGTACATTTCCTCAACAGAAAGAAGTTTGAAATGTAAATGTCAACAGCAGACTGTGCCCAGGTCTGGATGTGAAATACATTCAACCTCTCAGACCAGCTGTGTGACTTTAGGCTCCTGTGCTCAGTTGAGGTGTCTGTAAAATGGGGTAGTCACTCCCCTGCCTTTTCCTTGGGAGAGTTGTTACCAGCTGGATTTTGTGTTGGGACACAGAAGGTGCTTTACTTGATAAAGAAGGAGGCTTGTTTTACTTACTGTTTTTATGGTAGATTAGAGTTTGTGCTCTGCTTTTTTTTGACATAGCTGGTCCCCAGCCAGGGAAAACACAAGGCTATGCGTGCCCAGTGGTTTCGCCTCTGACACTTCCTTCCCCTCCTTGTTCCATGCCCATGCTCCTTCTGGTCTGCTGTGCAGTGCAGTCAGCTTTTCAGGTAAGTAGCTTCCAGCAGGGCAATGCCAGTGCTACAGACCGCTTGGAATTTGGGCTTGTAGCCATCGAGGCATGCAGTAACTGCCCAAGAATGCTGACTGCTAAAATGTAGGCACGGGAGGGAAGGTATGAAAGCACAATATGAGGCTATGTCTGTTGGAACACAGAAGTATTAACTACAGTGTGCTGCAGTGCTTGCATCTGCTCGTTCTAGAAGTTCGTTGTACACTGTGGTGTAAATTTGTAATCGTGTCGGGAGTGCGTTGCTGGTGGAGCACTAGCAGGCTGTGCGACTTGAATGCAAAGGGTTTGGGGTTTTAGGTTTTATTTCTCAGAGTTATAAACCCTAATAAGATACATTCTTTGTGTAATTGAAAACCTTATAAAAGTAATTGTGCAATCATGATTTGTACAACTGGCTATTAAACTGAGAACAGAAGGGCAGTCCCTGCCTCAAGGGGTTTCCAATATGTGTAGCAACTTTCCCAGGCAAACTTAAATAGTCATCTTTTTATCTGTTTGAGTTAGGTTTTAAACATCTCCCTGAGGCCTTCTGCAGTTCTTTCATCACAGCCTTACATTAGCATCTGAGAACCAGGCAGTGCAATTGCCATGCTTGTTTTCCATATGAAAATGTGGCAAACGGAAGGAGGAAGCAAGTGCCATGAGGATTGGAAAGGGAGTGGGAGATTTTGTCAAACCGGAGTATTTCTCAGTCTGCAGTGTATCCCATCTTGAACATGACTATGTCACTTTAATCAAAACAGCCCAAATGACACCATCTTTGGAAATGTTCCCCAGAAAACAGGCTTTTATGTAACAGCAGGGTGTTGGTGATTTGGCTTGATGAAATTAATTCCTCTATTCCTTTTGCCCCAAGTTGTGCAGAGACCACATGAGAGCTGTGCTCCTTTGCATGCCATGAGCTTTTAGCTCCTTTGGATACATTCAGATTGCAGCATTGGCTCATGCCGTTGGCTGAAACGCAAGCTGGAGCTGAATCCCAGTATTGTTCTGTGTCAGACCATACTTTATTTGCTCTTCATCTCCAAGTTTCCCCTCTTAGCGCTTCAGCACCAGTGTTAATCTACTCTGACTTCAAAGTGTTTTGCCAGGACCAGGTATCCGAAACTCTTTGACAAATATGCCTTGGCAGGGCGGTTTTTGCTTTCTTTTCTACTTAAGGATAACCTTGTGCATTAAAATGGGTAGAAGGTTTCTCAATAAGCCATTGCTATTTAAAGAAAATAATCGATTCCGAGGCTTTTAAGAAAATCTGAAGCTGTTACATGAAGCCGGTTACCAAAATGTTGCCTGCTTGCTTGGCCTTTTGTCTTCGGCAGCCAGAGGGGGAAAGTGGTTTAGTACGTCTGATTTGTAATAAGATCTAAATTGTGGGTTGGACTGTCTGGCCAAGAAAGGTCTTACTGACTTAGGAAATATAAGGTGATCAGATAGATTGGGTGGAGTGAGTAACTAGTTTTCCTTTATATGTTCCGTTGGTGTCTGGGTTAGCATGAGTGGAGGTGCTTGTTCCCTTGCAGCAATGCATCATTTAAAAATCTGTGCCAAATTTAGTACATACTCTTGTTTCATTGCTTTTTCTAATGCCTAAGTGGACTGAGACTTTGGGAACTCAACCCTGTGTGACCTTGAGTAAGTCACTTAATGTCTTTGTTCCTCCTTTCCCCACCTGTACAATTGAAATGCTGCTGTTTTGTCCAGTCTGCTTGGAAGATGATGCTTTGGAGCAGGTACTGTCTGCTCTTATGAATTAGTACAGTGTGTCCTAATCCTCTTTAGCTTTATTGTAAAAACAAAAATACCATGCCAGACAACTGTAGTTAAAAAGCATATTTCAATGCCTTTCAATTGCCAAAAAATAAGTGAAAGATACTTGTTACATTTATCCTTCCCAGGCACAATATCCCATGGTTTTTAGAATGTTTAAGAAAAATACATATTCGATAATCAATGGTGGCAACACCACTCCAGGAAAGAGATGGAGGGGCTTTTCTTGAGGAAATGTGCCTTCTGCATCATTTTCTAGTGGGGCCTGGGGGAACAGCTAGCGTAATCAACATTCAGCTGTGTAAATAGCATCTCATCTCTTTCTCAAAGTGGCAGATGTGATGCTGGTTTCTACCCACTCTGTGCTATCCAAACTCTTTGTCAGCCTTTTCTGTTTGAATTCATATGTACCTGGTGTCCAGTAAAAAAGGATGGGAACAAGAGCAGAGAGATACAGGCCAAACAGCCACGTTAGTATCTTGGTTGCTGACTTTTTTTCCTATGTGAACAGTAATTCAGCAGAAATGTCCCTGATTATGGAAATATGTAGGGAATGTCTTGTGGGCATCCTGCAGTTTCTTTTTTTATGAATTACTGTGATCCAACTGCTAAACATTATGCAGTGATGTATGCTCTGAAGTTAGCCTAAGGCTTGCTGAGGAAGTTTAATGTTTTCCTTTGATGTCTTCACAGGACCCTTACTGAAAATGTATGTGAAATCCTTCAACACAAAAGGCTGCAGCTCCTCCAGCACAGAGAATTTAGAAAAAATAGAGAACTTGTGTGTGCCTGACTTTCTCACTTGGGGTTGGATTGTTAGTTAGGGAACACTTAGAAGCTCTCTTTTCCATCTTCTCAGGCACGAGTTGCGAGGCTTATAAGCAAACCTCGTTCCCAGTCACTGTGGCCTAGCTGCTTCCCTGGCTAGCAGACTCCTGGAGCCTGAACTTGTTCGTGCAACAGCCTCTTACTGAATTTTATGGCACACTGAAAGCATCAAACATCGCTCCATGTTGCAACTGGGGGATCTTAAAAGGATTGGAAACTTTAGTGCTTCCTTTCAGATAAGTTGTGGAAAAATCACTGTTCCCCATGGTCATTTTTTCCAGTGGTTAATCATCCTTACTATTAAAACTTGGAGACTTTGAATTTTGGTTTGTCTGGCTCGTGCTTCCCAACGTTGGCCATTATTTTCTTTATTTTGCTAATGAAATAGATCTATAGTACATACTATTTCTGCCTATAAAAGGTTGTGGTATACAGTAACCAAGGTCACTCTTGAAAACTTTTTTGATAGGCTAAACAGATTCAACTTTGTCATGGTGCAATGTTATGTTTTCCAGTTCTATATCATTTTGGGGGTTCTCTTCTACAACTTTAGTGTTTCGACATCTTTTTAGGAATGGAAACGGGGCTGGTCTCATTGTTCCAGTCTCAGACTCAGCAGTAACATCTTTACAGCGTACACATTTCATAATTGTATTACTCTTACTGGCTCAGCACCGCACAGTAAGCTTCTGTTCATTTATTTGCTGTTAGCTCTTCATGCACCAGGTTTATCAATTTTATGCACGTTTCTAGAAGCTGTCGAGTAGCTTTTGGATCCTGCTTTTCAGCTCTTGTTCCCTAATGAATTTTGTCACTTTTAGGTATTATTCAGAGCTTGCTCTTAATTGCAAGTATTGCTAGAGTTCAAGCTGTAAGTGATAAACAGAAAAGCAGTTCATCAGTGAGAAGCGATTCGAGTTTTTTAGCTTCCCACTTCACTGCTGTGAACATGTGGTAAGGTATCTTGTAGTTCCTGGCTTCCACAAAGTTTAAATTAAATGCGGGTTGAGAGGACTTCAGTTCTCAGTAGAACAATGTGTCATCAAAGTTGTTAAATGGGAACCTTTTCCTTCAGCGTTTCAACCAGATTGAGCACTGGTTAGGTAGAGGTGAACTCTTGCAATCAAACTCATCCCCAGGACCTTTACTAGACAGATCGGTGTTTGCTGTCCTTGATGTTGCTGGCCTGTATTGCAGCAGGGAGGAGGGGAGTGGGTCTCGACGGCTGTCATTTGAGTACCTCTCATCAGCTCTGAGCAGCCTTTATTTGAGAGCGAATAAACAAACAGAAATGCCCTTTGCAGGAAAAAGTCAGGATATGAAATCTGAGCTGAGTAATGAGTATTTGTAGGACCTATTCCATAGTACAGTTACCTAAATTAGATCTTTCTGTCCTGTGTAATTGCTTCCTCTGGGGCTTATCCTACAAGTTGCTGTGCTCCCTCAATTCCTACTGTCTGTAATGGGATACAAAGACAGTCAGGATCAGGCCTCTTGTTTAGTCAGGATGTGGTTGTTTAATAGAATGAGCCCAAGGTAATTTGTACCTCCTTGTATAATTGTGTTTATACAGCCATTAATTGCTATGTGATTTTAAAATATTTCATTCTATTCCAAAAAAGAAGGAAAAGGTAATAATTCAAAACGGTTTAGAATTCCCTGTCAAGGAGGAGGGACAGGGTAAAAATGGATTTTTCTAATCCATCACTTTCTGTCTGGAAATAACTCTCCTTTCATCTGCTCCTTCCTCTGCCTTAGAATTGATGGCCTGGGCATAAATAAAATATTGTTCCCATTTATTATCCAGGGAACTGCCAGGGACGAAGGACAGTGAATCATCAGGGTTTTTGCTGCAATTGCTGCAAATCCTGAACAACTGGAGCACGGAGTTGATCAGGTCTGAGCCTTCCTGGGTTCACTGGGTGTTTCAGTTGTTGGTCCTTGCAGTTGGAAGAGGAGGAAATGGCAGCAGGCTCGATGGGGTGAACTGCCCTGTGAACTTCCCATGCAGGTGTGTACATTTAATCTGATTTATAGTTGTAAGAACAAGCCCAGGAAAAACGCAGATGTGAGTCTCAGAATTCTGAGACCTCTGGTTTAATCTGTAATCTGGTCACATGCACACATGAGTGTGGGGGCCACGCAGGGGGGGCTTCTTCACCTACTGCCTCTTGGGGAGGAGTCTGGCTTCTCTTCTCAGGAGGAGTCTCTTGTGATCTTTTCTGTTGCAGTCTCATTTTATAGTAGCAGGAAATGCTATCAGAGAGCTTCACATCTGTTTTAGGGGAGCTGCTAGATCTGCCAGCAAGAAGCAAATCTCTCGAGGAGTCTGGCCTCTCCTGGAGAGGGGCCTCAGTGTCCATCTGTTGAAGTGTTTGGCCTGACAGTTTTTCTGAACCAGAATAACTGAAACGGGCAAGGATTGAAGCTTGAGCACACAAGGAAACTCCACCCAGAGTCCCCTCTCTTAAAATACTCAGTGTGTTTGCCTGGAAATCAGAAATATTAGAATAAGTAGCAATAACCAAGGTAGAACCTGAGATAGTCTTTACCTGAAACCTGGAATTTGAAAATTTCCAGTGATCTCTCTCTCTCCTTTCAGCAGTGATTGCCGCAGAATGGATGAGTTAAAATCAGGTTAAGCTTAGCTGCTTATGGAGTATCTCAAGTATGAACACCTCGATTCCAGCCCAGCTCTGAGAGGGGAGGCTGTGGAGAAATGCAGGCATGGGTACACACATTTTCTGCTTCCAATCTGTAAGAGGCTGGGCCTGTCCGGTGCTCTGGTGTGGCAGAGTGACCTCCGTGTCTGGGGACCTGTCCTCTGGAGCACACGTTTTTGTTCACTTTCCATAGAAGGCATATCCACAGTAATAAAACAAATTTCAGTACCACAATGCTTGTTCTATAGTAGAGACGAACATTCAGAATTTAGGCAACAGATTAAACAACAAAGGATAACTTTTGATGAACCTTCTCAGCAATAAGGTGTACATATGGTGGCTTCATCTCACTGCAGTGGATCTTATCCAGGGATAGAGAAGAGCTGCTGCCCTGGACAGATTTGCTTTTGCTGAAAAGCAAGTCTGCTCTCACTGTCGGCATTGGCGCTATTGTGAGCTTAGCGGCTGTATTAATGGCATACAGTGTTCCGCTGATACACGGACAGTTGCTATTATGTTGCTAATTAAATAACTTGTTGCATTAGCAGTTTCCATCTTCCATCCCAGTTCTGTCTTCTGTTTATCTCCAAAACCCATGCAGTAGCAATAATTAATGTGGAAAGAAAGGGCTTTACCCTCCCCCCTGCCACTCCTTTTTAAAATGACTTGATTGTTGCATGCTTTGAGCCGGCATCAACCTACAGGAAGACAGCAGCACTCAAAAATGGGGGGAAAACCCCACAGCTGCTGCTGTAGCAATTGCAGATTCACCAGAACAAAAATGCGTTTTTCCTGCAAAGCCGCTGGGCTTTGTTTTCATCTTCGGTAGTTTTTCACAGTAAATAACAAAGTGCTTCTCTCCATATTGCCCTTCTACATACCAAAATGTAAAGGCTTGCGTTCGATGGATGTCACTGATGACTTAAGTGCCAGAGATGCCAAACTCATCTCAACTCCCTTGAACTTCCTGCAGATCTGGGAATGCTGGTGTCTGTTGGGAATGAAGCTGTGGAGGTGGAGGGATCAGGGTTAACCAGTAGTATGGCTGAGGCCCAGCATGAAGACCTGGAAGATGCGGATTTTAATTTCCTTCTCCCACGCCTTGTCATCTAGATCATACAGTGAATGTGGAGCTTACTATCTCCTTTCAGGCACTGCCTGTGGGAGAGGGCCTGCTCTTCTCCAGGGCTCACGGCAGTGCTCCTGCAAGGAGCTCAGTGCACTTCCTATGAATAAACATCACTTCTGTCAGCTGGCATACCTTGGTCGTTTTCCATGGTTTAATGTTGGGTAAATGTTGGTCTCCTGTTGCAAGTGGTCTTCAGCTTGTTGTCAAGCAGGAATTAACCTGTGGTCTTTCTGTGTACATGAATTTGTGGTTTCCTCTCTTCAATCCAGTGCTGCTTCTGTGGGCTGGCTTGGCTTGTTGTTTGGAGTGCTCTATGTGGGGAATGAAGCAGAGCTCTAAGACATGTCCCTACCCTTTCTCCCCATTCCATCTTCTTGTGGGGTTATAAATGCTCCTTAGGCAATGCACTTGCTCTTATTTTTGCCTGATTAAGCAGTCTGGTGTCAATACATACGTAGTTCCAGAAGTTGGTGAAGATCATTAGAAAAGCCTAGATATCTTTTAAGTCTCCCCCCCCAAAAGAGGTAAGTTTCCCATGAGAGAGAGGAGAGTTTTACCTGCACTGTACGTTTGTATTATACAGCACTTTGTTCCCTGGCAGCAAGGAGCAGTGAAAGAGGTGGAGGAGAAGTGTATACCCCACAAGAAGAAAACTGGACCTGCTCAAAGAACTCAATGCTAAATTCCCTTCCTATCTGCAGGGCCTCTGGTAGATCCCAAATCCTTGATCTGAAGTGAGGGCATGTGGCAGCCATCCATGCTCGCAGAAGCTGCACTGCTTTTCTGCCTCAGGTCTGCCCAGTGCTGCGTTAATGGAGGAATGGCTTTTCCTCTGACAGAGGGAAGCTGAACAGGAGAGGAAGGGAGAGGTCACTCCCTGCTGCAGTGCCCGTGCTCCCTGCTCTCATGGGGCTGCAGGCCTCTTAATCACACATAACTATCCCCCCATGTTTGGGCTGCAGCAAAGAGGGGGCTTTGTCTCCTGCAGCGTTTACTTTCAAAAGCAATTAGTCTGATACTGCATCTGCTTTGTTTCCCACAGTATTTCCATCCTTTTTCAAGTCAAGTTTTGAAGCACAACAGCAGCAGCAACCAGAGACCATCAAAATCACAAGAGAAGCCCCAAAATATTGTGAAGTTTTATAGAAGTAATAAATTTGGTGTATTTTTTTTATTTGCCTTCAGTTGTTTGCGCCTTTAGCATTCACATTTTGAAATTTCCCTTTGAAGTCTGTGGGCTAGAAACACATTTAAGAATAAGTAAGAACAGAGTCCAGGAGCCTAAGGCTTTAATAAGGAGGCTGAATAGCACAGGACTCATGATAACATGATGAGACTTAACAGCGTTGCATTTGAACTGAGTCAAAGTCTGGAGGGGAGCCTGCTGGGCATGTTGGAGGGAGAAGGGGACAGAGCAGTTTGCACCTACTTTCTGAATTTTGACATGCTTTACAGAGCTTTGCTCAGGCTTTAGCTTAGCAGAGTGGTGGCTTCAATTGTGTTAGAAATCTTTGTACTTGAGGAAAAACAGAAACCCCAGTTTTAGGTGATTTGTATTTCCCTAAATACTGATCTTCATTAATTGCAAAGCCTCCAAAGAGAGAGATCTTTCCGCTGCAACTGCAGTATAAAATTTCCCTTTGAAAGAAATCTCTTGCTCTTCCCTCTGGTGATAATGGACAGTCATACTGACACATGAATTAATAACTGGGAATTTGCTCCTGGATACTAACCCATTTAAATCAATTTGTACAGCCTATCTGCCTGGGAGCAACACAGCCCCATCGGAGCATTGGTGTCACCTTCATGTTGTGCTGACGTGTGTTTGAGAACCGCTCCGATGAACAGGACAGAGCTGTGTTTCATGGCTTGCTTCTGATGGGATCAGGCATCCGTATGGTCCCATTTGTTTCCAGTCTTCCTGAGCAGCATTGATATTGCGGAGATAACTCTGCAGAGCGCGAGCTGAATGTCCTCTTGTGGTTCATGACGCTTTTCTTCAGTGTTTTTGGAAGTATTGTGAACAGTGCTGATTTTTCTTGGTTTCATCTCCTAGAAAGATGAAAAGATGAGAGAATCTCACTTTAAAAAACAAAATAAACCAAAAAAAGTCCTTACTTAAAAAAAACTAAAAATCAACTACTACTTAAATTTGCTTGAATTTTGAGCCAAGCTGAGTATTTTAAGGATCGGGAGGGGGGAGGCTGGCATGTGGCACTGGAACACTTGTTTCAGAGCACAGCAGAGATTCTGGGATGTGAAAGCTGCGTGAGCACTGAAGGGCTCATGTAGGCTCAAGTAGGTCTGAAGATGGCTTCAGCTGGCGGTGACAGCTAACTTCTTTCAGCCTCTTTGTAAAGTCTGCCCGTCAGTCTCTTCTGGTTGTGGCACAGGGGGTAGAGGGCTTGGACCCAGCTCACGCAGCATTGCTTCTGCAGTGCACAACAGTTCCAAGGGGTGAGGTTCTCCTCTCGCACACAAAGCAGGAATTGATGCTTTCCCCGCAAAAATGGGATGTAGCAGAAGCATAAGGTTCTTCAGTTACTGGTAATTTGCTCCGTTACATTGACCTTTTCTCTGACAGTGTCACCATACAGCCTTTTCCGAGCAGCAGAGAATTTATTTCACGGGAGGTGGAGGCAATGCCAGCGGGATAGCCTGCTGGTATGTTTGCGGGTGTGTTTTCAGACCTTTTGCACTGTCTGGCTGCAGTCTCTCCCCACCTATCCTGTGTGGTGAAAGCGCTGAGGTGGTTCCTGTTAGGACAAAAGGGTCTTACCAGAAACGCAGCTCGCTCCTGCTTGTGTCGGGTTTGGAGGGAACAAGGGGGTTCAATGAACACCTGCTGCTGCCAGGAGGCAGAATAAAAAGTTGTAATAACATCTTCCATCAAAATAAAAAAAAAAAATGTAGTAACATCTTTCGTCTTTCCAGTCTCTGCACCTTCCTTCTCACAGGCTATGTAACCTGAGACATAAACAGGGTGTAAAACTGCTCGGATGTAGCTGTTCCTAGGGTGAAACAGCAGACTCATAGATATTCACTGTGTAATCGCATAGCAATGTAAACTGCTGGGGAATAAGGCCGTGCTGAATTAATTGCATTACTTCAGAGATGAGTTTGGTCCACTAATTCCGTATCGACTTTCGGCTTTAAATAGCATTAAGGACCCATGTTAAAACTCAATTAAAACTCAGGAACGCAGTTTGAACAGGGTAAGGTCACATCTGTGCATGAGGTGGAATAATGTAACTGGTTCCCTCGACATGGGTCTGTATCTCGCATAATCGGAGCAAAATTGAATCTCAGTTTAATCTGATCATTGACTGTCCCTTCTGTGAGGCAGAACAAGGTGAAATTAATGAACCCTGAGGAGGTCTCTGTAGTCTGTGCAGATACAGGGACCAAGTAATTGAACTCATGCTCCCTTGGGAAATACTTGAATATGATGCAAGTAGATGGTTGAAATGGCTCGCACCGTCTAGTGCAACCCCCAGAATCTGCAGCAGGTATTTTTGTAGTCCAGTTCTCCCAACTTTCTTTCCACTGTGCAGTGACTCACAAGTAACCTCCTCTTAGAGACATGCACCGTTATCTCTAAACACATTGCAGGACTTATCTTTTTAATCAAATTATTGTTGCCCTAATTAATAGGGTTTGAAAGGTGCCATTAAGGCAGAGCTTTCTGTGCTATGTTGGTTGTTAGGTGGGATAGCAACTGATAGGAATTGGAATTAAGTGCTAGAGGGAGTGGGAGGAGAGCCTGTGTTTTGGAGCATATCTTTATATGCAAGCTTCTGTGCCCTCCAGTTGGATTGACATCATGCTTTGGTCATACTTAAAGGTCTCCTCTCCCTATTCAGATTGCATTTTATGAGAACATCTCATCCTTACATGGTTAAGGGTTAAATCAGCAGCAAGAATAGATAAATCTTACAGTCAGTGTTGTGCAAATGACTGTAGTAACTTAAAAGTTGTACGTGGAGGTGGGAAATAAGTGATAACAGAGCTATCTCTGAATAGATGGATGAATTTTCTCACACAGACTTCAGTGCCTCTTAAACCTGGGAGTTTGTAATACTGTTTGTCTTACTCACGGAATTGCTCTGTCCCAGTGGGGATATCCCAAGCACAGAAAACGTCCTTTTTTTGAGGAGTCCAGATGGCTGTGGTCATTTGGCTTCTCCTGATGCTACCATTTCACATTGCCTAGGACGTGCCAACAGCCATCAATCTCCAGCGGTGGCTTTGGGCCCTCTATTCCTGTTTGCATCCTTGCAGTGAGAATTATTTGTAGCTTTCAAGAGCGTAGCGTGGAGGGGCACGCTCTGTTCCTTTTTCCCCTTGTACCTCTTTGGGACCAGTCGCCCTTTCATTTTTGTTTTATTGGTTTCTTAAAAGGCTGCTAGCTGGATGTAGGTAAGTGGGGGTTTTCTCTGCTGCAGTCTGCAGAGTACAAGCATCAGTATGGAGCCATTTAGTCCTGGCAACTGCTTCCTATTTTTCCAGATGCTTCCAGCCATCTCTTTTTGTGTTTAGCCTATTGTCGAATGCCGTCACAAAGACTTGGGGTATTAATCCTGTCATCTGTTCAGTGTGTGGAACTGCTGAGTGGGCTGCGCAGTGAATGAGAAGCTGTAGGTACTAGGGAAAGGGGGTATGGTGTGTAGGCGTGTTTGGAGCACATTCAGAATTCATGCCTTTCCTTGGCTGTACTGATTGAATGTGAAAATTTCCTTCTGTGTCTCCAGCGGTCACCAGTAATGGGAATGTGCAAGTGTGAAGGTCTGATGGCAGTGGGAAGGCATGTGGAACGTGAAACAGGCTGGATTGATGGAGGGGCATAGCCCTTCTCTGCATGCGTCTGTGGTTGTCTGCATGCTGTTGCTCTACTGAAGAAGGCTCTGAAGGAGTCATGCATCTTGCTCAGAGCAAACAGAATGCTAGATTCAGCACTTCAGATTGAGGCCAGAATGTAACAAATGGACTAAACCAAAATGACAGCTCCCAAGGTCACGAGTGTTGAATATATAAGGATTCCGCTTTGAGTCTTGCAGGCTGAGTCCATCTCTAGCGAGCAGAACTTATCTACCACAGAGGAGCTGGCACTTAGATGCTGGCTGCATGTTACGCTTCCTCCTGCGGCAGATCTGGTTTAACAGCATCTGTGAAACCCAAACTCCCTATCCTGCAGACTGTCTCTCACTAGAGCTGCAGTTCTGCACTGTGGTTCTTTGCCAGCAAATTTGGTGTGAGAACTTCCTACTCTGAATGACTTGCGTCTGCCCCCATACTGTGATTATTAAGTAGTCTGTGTGATTGCCCTTTAAACTGGATCCATGATACGGTACAAGGAGAAAAAACTATTTCCCTCAAAGCCACCCACCCCCCACCAAGTATTTGTTTTTAAAAATAATGATTTCACAGATCCAATTTAGAATCAGCACAGCTGAGAGGGCCATAATGAGTGTCTGCAAATTGGGTGATTGGAACTTCTTAAACCAGAGCAGCTGCCAAAGGCATCTTAACATGGAGCTTCTGCTGTAAGGAGAGACAGCTTGGCAGGCCAGGGTCTGCAGCCAAATAGTTGACTTCAGGCTTGTGGTTTCCCACCTGGGTACTCAAATCAGCACTCCTTAGGCCCTGCAGCTTTGAGATGACTCCATGCCGAGTGGAGCACCCAGGAGCAGGGAAGGTTTTTGAATGTGAGTAGTCAGGAGGAATTATTTGGTGCATTGCACATCTCAAAAGCTTGTATTGTTTTTAGAGGGCTCAGGCAGATTGAGGAGGGAGAGTTTTGTTGCTGGCATATACAGATGTGTTTCCAGCCAGACACTGAGCGTTAGCAGTGCGGAGAAAAATATGTGCTTGGGCTTTCAGTGGGAAACAACAACAAAAAAATCCTTTCCATTTCTTTCAGCTGGAAAGTGATGCCAGGAGCTGTTGTTTTAGAGAATAAGAAGTCTGGATTTATAAGCATGCGTGTGACACACACCTTTGCGTGTGTATCAAGAAAATCTACATAGAGAAAATGCATAGCATAGAAAGTAGGTCTTACTGCTGACTGTCACTGTTAAGGGAAAACCGAGCGTGTTGTGGAAATCTCTTTGTGTGTTTCTTAAAAAAAAAACAAAACAAAAAACAAAAGCAAAGAACATCTGTTTGTGTATAAATAGATCTGTTTCTTCTGATTTCATAGTGCTTGTTACAGCATGTGCCAATTTCTCTGGAGTGGCAGAAGAGAAGGAACTTCTTCAGAAAATGTTAACATTGCAATAGCCAGATAAAACCTGCCCGTGCTACTTTTGTAAAGATGCAGTCAACTTAGTCTTGCAGAGAGCAAATGCACTGGTGAACTTGACATGGTTGCCAGACCTTTCTCACTTCTTTTTATATGATTTGCCAAATCCTTCGCTAGCTGGAGGGTGAACATTAATATAGGCAGCTGCACTGAAAGCTGAGCAGTGGTATGTTGAAAAGTTCTGCCTGGGCAGGAGATAATTAATGGGATTTTTTTTTTTTTTTTTTTTTTGCAGTGACTGCCCTTAGGTGCCGTAAAGTGCTGGCTTGAGCTGGAAGGAAGGGCACCTCTGAAAGGATGCTACTGTCCCCTGGGAGTGGGTGGAATAGTGTCCAGTGAGCCCTGAACACAAAGCTGATGGGTTTGGTTTTGTTGTTTATTAAAGACAGGCCTTTGTACAGCAGTAACGGAAAATCCTATTTCTGTACCAATAAAACTTTGCTCCCATGGTTGTTGTTATTGGCAAACTTAGTCACTTTGGTGTTTATGGAAAAGTATTTATTGGGAAGGACTGGATGGTTAGCAAGCATCATCTGCTTTCATTTTGCTTTGATGGCACACATGTTGCTGTGGGACCTTCTGTTTCATCCCTGTACCCCATCCACAGTCCATCCTTCCAGACTGGTATCCCTCTTCTGCAGCATGGATGGCCCATGCCCCTGCTCTTTGATGTAGCAAGGTAGAGCATTGCCTGGCTCTGGCTTGGACTCTTCTTTCTGGCCTGGGGGGCATTACCACACAGGGTGCTGAAACAACGCAGTGTGTGTTTTGTAGCAGTCAGGCTAGACCTAGTTGGCATGTAGGGTATCAGCCAGCTGACAATAACAATAATAAAGAACTTGAGTGCGGCAGAAGGATTAAAAGAAGCTTCTCTAATAAATGCAATTACGCAAACATGCTTGAGCCATGTGTCCTATTTAATTCTTGGCCAAGAAAAGAGGCATTCCTCAGGGCACTGCTTTTGTCTGAGTGAAAGAGATATCCAAGTGCCTCAGGCATCCTCTCTGAATCCAGAGTGGCTCTTCTGTGCCCTGGGTGGCAACTAATATTGGGCTTCAGATTCCTCTGAAGAACAGTTATTCCTCCAGGACCGAGTCAATTCTTTTGCCAGGCAGTGATTTTATAGCTGGCAGAGCCCTTGCTGGTATCCAGACCTCCCAGGCAGCTTTCATTGCTGGATGTGGCTCCCTGCCTGCATGCCCCGTGGCATTGTGTTTGCCCACAGAGGTGCCTCTGCTCTGTGGTAAGGAGCCTTTTGCAATTGGGGATCTTCCGGTGGGCCTTCACCACTTCTGGAGAGTACCTTGGCACCAAGAAGGGCACTAGGCTAAACACCGTGACAGGCTGTACTCGTTCTCTTGTTAGGGCAGTTTTAAATCAGGCCTTTAAGGTGTTTTGCTCTCTCCTGCTGGTGAGTGAATTTTCTGTCTCTGCCTTTCATGTGAACAGGACTCATGATGGAGAGAACATCTTACAGGCTGTTACAGAGCTGCTTGCCATTAACCCAGGCAGCACCCAAGAAATACTCGCTGGAGCTAATGGGTTGGTACCCCAGCTCTGGGAATTAGGATCGTTAGCTGGAAACATGCAGCAGCCTCCCCAGCGTGGAGGAGGCAGTTGATTAATGCAGATGTGTGTGGATGTAGGAAACATGGTCCAGATCCATCCACAAGCTTGCTGGTTGTTGGGCATGGCTTTGACTTTGCTTCTCTGTGAGGCAGCGGTTGGGCAGGCGTAGGGGTGCATCCCTAGGGCTGGACTGGTGGAAGGGAACAGCCTGGGAAGGGCAGGGACCTCCTGGAGATTGCTTTATGTGCCACAGGGAGAGCACGTTTGTGCTGCCTCAGGGTCGGGTAACTCAACAAATGACCAGTGTTAGTGGGCCAAGGGTTCAACCTTGAATGTTTCTCTCTTCTCTCAAAGCTCTGTCTTCCCCCTTTTAAGGGTATTCAGTCTGAAATTGTTGCTTATCTGTAGAAGCTGAGGTTTTAAGAAAACCATTAAATATTCCAAGGTTTCTGGTAAGGTGCAAGGTAAAGGATTAAATGATTCAGAAGAGCTGCTCTTTGACTTTCCCAGCTCCTTGCCCCTCAGTGCATACATTCCCTGAGGTATCTCATAAGGTAACTTGTGTGCAGAGAGCAACTGTGCTCTTGCTCATAAGCACCAAATGTTTAATTCAGTGTGTGCTTGTCAAAGTACATTAAAAATGCAGGTAGCACTTGCTGTGTGTGAGCCAGCTCTTGTTAAGCGAGGCACCGTCACACAGTAACGTTACAGACTTGGCACAAATGGAGCCTGCTGGCTCTTGGAATTGTCCCGGCTACCTGGAGTGTCCTGCCAGGTTGGCATTGCCCCGCTGTCTTCGAAACGCTGCCTTTTTGTGGTGATGCTGTAAGATCCCGCGAAAGCATGGAGCAGAGAGGATGTGCCACAGCTGGTGATTATCTGGTGTGGCTTTGCTGCTGCGCAGTTCTCTCTTGTCCATGTTCATCTCTATCCAGTTGTATCTCATCCTATGTTTAGATCCAGTCCTGAAGATCTCCCTGGCATCAGTGAGAATATGAAGGCTTGCAGACACCTCAGCAAGGTTAAGGTCTTTCGTAAAATCACTAGAGTAGAGGTTGTATTTGTGTGCACAGCACCTTGCACAAATAGGTCCCAATCTCTCAGTTTGGTTCAGCATCCATCCGTGCGGTCTTCCTCAGGGGAATTCACGTGCCGTCAAGTGCAACAGCAGTGTTTCAAAACCAGGGCAGTGCAACAGGAAGCCTCCATAAGCACCTTGTTTTTAGAAAAGAGATCCAAATCAATATTTGGCAGCAAGGCTGCATTAGGTAAGGTTGAGGCAGTAGTGTGAAATTCATAAACAGACCTGAAAGGATGAAAATAGACATTGCTGCGATGTGAGAGAGAAAAGAGCTTAACTCTTGAGTACGTTGGGCTTGTGTGGCACTGGAAGTGCTGGTAATATCAGGTGAAGTTCCCAGTGGGCTGCCAGTACGCCTTGTGAAATGGGCAGGCATTAGAACTGGAGGCAGCTGCTCCCTTCCCATCTGCAGGACAAGACCTCTCTTCTTCATCAGTGCCCATCTCCTCCTGACATTTTGCTTTGTGCTTTTTCCATCTCGAAGACTGTAATGATGTGCGTTTCTCAGACCCTGGCTAACAGTTGCTATAACTACCATTAATGCAGTCGTTGAGGGCAGGTCCTGGTTTAACCTTATTTCTATCAACCAGCCAACTGAATTTTGTTTTCTTGCCTTTCAGTCCTTTCAAGGAAGCCAAGGACGAGCATACCTCTTCAATTCAGTGTGAGTATAACTTCGTACGTGTCACCTCTGCATCTCTTAGATTTAAGAAAACCCTCATGAAGAAGAAAACAAAAGGGTAGTCTTCCTTTAGAAAACCTCTGCCTGAGACTTGGGAGCTTGCTGAAAATGGCTGGAGAAAGAGGCAGGAAATAGCACTGATTCATATTTGATTTTATGTTGAGGTTTCAGATAAGCAGCTAGGAAAAGGTGGTTTTTTCATCATCAAATTGAGAAATAAGAGCTAACGGATGAGTCATTCTCTTCTCAGAGAATGTAATTGGACCAAAGAGTCAAAGTTCCGTAAATGTAGAGAGGAAATTATATCTAAATACGAACTTAGTTTTTAGAGCTAGCATAAAAATTAAGTATAATTTTCCCAATAACTGAAAATAGTTTTGGTGAGATCACTGCTGGGATGTTTTTCAGAAGAGCTGCTGATTTCGGTTACATTTTTCAAGTTTCCATTTGGGAATGTAAAAGTACCATTTTATCAATTTGAAAATGAAAATCTTTGTCAAATGCATAATTAGTGCAATTTACTAGAGTGTTACTAATCTTCTGTTCAAAGCTTTATTGAATTTTTAGTTGAATAAAAATTCTGTTTTACCTTTTCATTCTGTTTGGAAACTGCAAGAGATCTTTGTTTTGGGCACAGCTGTGGTACTTAGTATCCTGAACTCCCTGCTTATGTTTTCAAATACTGCAATAAAATTGCTGTCAGCTTCATTGTAGTGTCTTGCTGTGGAAAGACAGACTAATAGGGAGCATCTCTCCTTTTTCCCCAGAGTTAATGTGGGTTGTGGCCCTGCAGAGGAGCGGGTGTTATTAACAGGATTACATGCGGTTGCAGATATTTACTGTGAAAACTGCAAAACCACACTGGGTTGGAAATATGTGAGTATCAGTATCATTTGTTTTTCCTGTGGACATCTTTGCTCCAGCCGTTTCTGAAAGTGTGTGTATGATAATGTGGTGTCCTGGAAAGACCATTAACTTGGGAACCAGAAATGCGGGTTCTCGTCTGTAGCCACATCTTTTTTCCTTTCTGTGTTTCCATTTTCCCTCCTGTCTTGTGTTTGTTGCATCCATTCAGAGCAGGAGCTCTTTGCGGCTAATGTATTTTTTTTACTAAGAATATACACTGTGGGCCACTGGTTTTGGTGGGTGTCCCTTACTGCTACTTAACATAAATGAGGATAACTTCAGTCAGTCTTGTGGTTCATACTGTCTTTTTTCCCAGATGATATCAGAATAATAGCATGACCTATTGTTAATCCTGTGTCCTTCCCACTGGAAACGCTATTGAACATGAGTTTATCTGTTTGCTGTCTCTTGCTCTTCATAAATTCAGTTACCTTCAAATGAAGGCTTATGCTACATCCTAATTTCTGCATCAGGAGGCACGCAGCGTGCTTGTTTGTCAAAACATTTTGACCAGTGTCTAAACAAAACATGTATTGTATCTGTGGCCTCTAGACAGAAATATTCTTTAATAAATCAGTTGAAAGGCTATAAAAAGAAAAGCATTAAAAATTGATGTGGTAGGAGTTCATGCAGAAACAGCATGGATCTCACAAATGGAGAAGGTCGCTAAGTACATAAATTGAGTTTATTGTAAAACAAAATACAAAATTGAGTAAACACAGCAGTGAGCCCAAGCCTCTCCAGCAATAGAATTACATCATTTCAGATGCATTACATGCACGCAAACAGCACACTTGAGCAGAGCTGAACTGCTTTTGAGGATGCAGCCTCAGTAACAGGAGTCCCTCCTGGTTAGGGATCCCATAGATATCCTTACTTCTTCAGTTCTGCAGTGTTGAAGCACTGGGTGTTTCTGTAGCTGCAAGCACGCATCTGTGTAGAGTGGGCCCTTCTCGTCCCTCGGTGCCGGTTTGCTCTATTTCCACGTGAAGTTTACCGTAATCCGTCTCATTCCCAATGGTAGTGCTTTTACAGCATGTTTCATCAGAGGACCTCTGCATTCTTAGCAAACATTAATAAATTCTCAGATCACCCTAAAGAGAGGAGGTGGGTTTTATCACCGATGATTCCTAAAGTATAGTTCAAGGAGTAGTTGCCGTTGGCCTACAGAAAGCTGCATGTTTACATGGTGCCGATTGTTCTTTTTTTCTAGCCTGTAAAGAGAGCTAGAAGCAGGATTTAAGATTCTTCCAACGTAATTTTCCTGAAAGCCAACAGGAGGACCTGCTGTTTGACTGTTTTACTCTGTAGACAAGGCTAAGGCTTGTACCAGCATTCCCGGATCTGATCTGTAACTGCGACTTTACCTTCAGATATCATCTTGATCTCATTCTTTCTCCTTTTTTTCAGGAACACGCTTTTGAAAGCAGCCAGAAGTATAAAGAAGGCAAATACATCATTGAACTAGCTCACATGATCAAGGATAATGGCTGGGATTGAATGGAAAGAGCCCAGCCCTACCAGTGTGTAAGAGAATGCCATCCAACCGAACATTATATCCAAGAGTGAGAGAGTGACTGAACGCTTGGTTCCATGCATTTAGAGGCTCTGCAATTTGGGAGCATCTTCACACCCTTCTCCATCTTTATTGGTGACTGGCCTCTAAATTTCTGTCTCTCTGTCTCTTTGCTTTGTATCTGTTTGTGAGTTGACCCTGGCTGCTTCTCTCTCTGTTCTGGCGTTGGCTAAGAGAATGCACCGAATGCCCGACAGCCATTCCATGTTGACGAATGTTTAAGTACAAACCGAAGTTGGCTCTGTGGTGGCATTTTATCGGAAGGTCTCGGTGCGGGAGGAAGACCCGAGTTTTGGGCAGGAGAAAGTGATAGGGGGTGGGGAGTGGGCCCGAAGGGAAGTCATCAGAAGTTTGAAACTGTGCTTCTCCTTTAAGTCCTGGTTAACCAAGGCTTGAAACTATCTACTTGTCTAAATGGACAGAAAAATACCTCACGGCTGCGTTCTCTCCGAAATGTAAAACCGTGCTCCATCGGTGGAGCTTCAGTCTAAGCCAGCTGAGCACAAGTCATAACCAGTTCCCCCTGCAAGCTAATCGCAAGTCTGTGTTTTGTTTGCCATTTATGAACTTGTTGTTCGGTGGGGGGAGGACCTGAAGGCTGGAGAGATTCCCTGCCTCTCCTTTTTCTCGCTGTTTCAGGGTAGGTAGGCCAAACGTCCCAACAGAGCGCAGCTGTGGTGAGCATCCTCACAGCTGGAGAAACCAAATCCTGACTCTTGAGCCCTTCAGAGAGGAGGAGAAAACCACTTGAGGCACAAGGGGGCTGGAGCTGCAGCTTAGAAGATATGACAGGAGGAAAAAAAAGGCATGTGCTAGGCAAGAAAGAGGAAATTATGTAGAGGAGGATGGGGACAAACTTAGTAACGCAGGGTACCCCTTGATTTCCCGGCCTCCACTGAGCATCCTTGGGGGTCTTTTACCAATCCTTCACAAGTGCGAGTAGGAAAATGCTGTTACAGAATCTTTTTCTTAAATCCCAGGCCCCAGCCTTCAGCTCTGCTCTTGGAGCCTGGCAGAGAAATGGTGTGAGAGTGGGGAGAGGCGGGAGCAGAGGAGCCTGGCGGTTGTAGCAGTATTGCACAGCTCAAGCCATGAGGTATCCTCCCCAAAACCTTCCCCCCTTTTCCCACTCCCAGAAGCCTGTTGCAGGCACAAGGGGAATGGGAAAGAAAAAAGAAATTAAACATCTTCCCCCTACCCCTGAAATTGTCTATGCCTTGGAGTTTAAAGGGGAGGGGTGTATGTGGGCATCATAATGGCAAGAGACAAGTCCTTCCCATTTTAATTTTCTCATTTTAATTAGTGTGGACCTTCCTGAGGTGGTTGGTGGGGAAGGGGCATCGTGTGTGAGAGGGGAGCTGCGTTAGATGTAAGTGACAATGTAAAGTTTGCTCTGCAACAGTCCAGCCAGTATCTGGTGCATAACTCAAGACTATTTAACTGAGTTAGTTTTATCTCTCTGACTGAATTTTCTTTTTGTTTGTGGAATTCTTTCGAGTTAATCTATTGGGGGAAATCTTTCTTCATCCAGAAGGAAAGAGTATTGTGCAGGGGTTTGTAACGTCCTTATGAAACTGAAGCTTTGGAGCTGTAATCTGTTGTGGCTTGCCCCCACCCCCAGAGACTCTCAGTTAGCTCTGGGATCAGGACGGAGGGCTGATGGTGAGAAAGTAATTTGCTGTTAAGTGAAGGGGATGTGAGCAGAGACGCTACTTATGGATCAGGGTGGAACTTACGTGTTGTGTCCTTGTGCTGAAACCCAAACCTGATGGCCCATCTAAGCAAAGGCTGTTTTTTCTCTTGAACCACTATTCTTTACAACTGTGGAGAGAGAAGTGAGATGGAAGCTGGCCACAGCTCCTGCAATGGATGGAGTTGGCTCCGTTTGTGGCTGGCCTGTTAGGAGGTAGCTTCTGCCTTCACCCTTTCTGCTGTGGCTGTGTAACAGTTGCTTCAGCTTTCGTTTCTGATCGTCTCTGCTTCCATCATCCACATTCCCTTCAGTGATAAAAATCTAGTAGAAATCAAAAACTCTGCAGTATTCGCTATCTTGTTGACTTCGGCACTCACCTGGTCCCATTTTCCTGTCCTTTGATTGGTGATCCATGGCAATTTATTGGGTTTTGCTTGGTGGGAAGTATTTTGCGTTCTTTGAAGAGCTCTTCAGTCTCCCCACGTACGTAGCCTTTAAAGGGGTCTGGCTGGAGCTGGGAGAAGTGAGGATAGCCCCAAATCATTAATATGAGGTTGAGAAAAAGAGCAGACACGGGTTCATGGTTTTATGTTGGTATTTAGAGTGATTCCCTATAAAAAAGCAATATAGAAGGTAGGCCTGTCTAGAGGACTGCTCTGAGAAATAAGAACAGTTACTACAGGGAGCTACCAGATGTAAATGTTTTTATCCGTGTATTTGGGACAAGAAAGGACGATGATCCATTAGATCAGGCTGTTTTTAACTGTTCACAGGGGTTACACTTTTCATGGCAACCAGTCTAAGCTCGAATACGACAAGATCTTAATCTGGTTTTAATTGGTTTTGTCCCATCAGCATCCACAGATTCACACTTGCTGAGAATCTGGCCTCAAGCCCCAATAGGAAAAAAATCTGTGTGCCTGTGAATGTCCCCAACACCCAGAGAATTATCTATAGAGTGACTTTAATACACTGTACAGGGAGATAAGGAAAAACAGGCTTGTGAGGCTCATTGACGTTTGTTCTCTGCTGTGTGTCCATTAAATATGAAGTACTTCTTCATCTGCTGCTAACTCATCTGTGACTTGCTGTATTAAGATACATGACAGTATTGGGAGGTGGTGACCAGACAGGATGATCAGATCCGTATGCTAGTGGCTACCACAATCAGCGCAGGCTAAATTGATGACTCGTAGAGTGATATATTCAGAGCATAACCAAAGAACCTCACTCCCTGCATCCCTCTGGTCGTGTGAGTTGACTGTAGCCAGTTCGTTAGCGACTGGGGTGAGCAAGGTGGGACCGTTGTTTCCCAGCTAGAGATGTGGCCCATGGAAACTGCCTCCTTGGGCAGGCAATGCCTGAACGCAGAGCACCAAGTGCCTGTGGTGCTGCTTTCTGTGGGTGACATCCTCCGAGACAACACGAACAGCAGCGAGTTTTGCTCTTTTTTTTATGTGGCAGCCTCATCTCTGGCAAGCTGCATGCACCCTTGAGTTTACATCACCCCCGTCTACCCCAAAGCTCAGACTTGAGTAAGTTTTTAAATTGTTTTGCTCTGGTGGATTATCTGGTGTGAAATCCTGATCCCTGTAATAAATATTCAGATGATAATATATACAAAGCAGAAAAAAAAAAGTTATCTTGTGAAATATACTTTTGTAAATAATATTTAATTTTTTTAAAAAAATAATATATTTGGTGCTGTTTTCTCAGAGCCCCTCCCTGAGAGCACTTTTTTGTTGTTTATAAATGATACTGTTTCCTTCTGTATTTGTTGGAAAATATGTTTAAAGGGAAACAAAAATCATAATATACGTTGCCCTCTTAAGTCAATCCATTTTTCCTCTGGACGTGGCAGGAGAGGGGAGTCGGTCCTGCTTCCATCTGGCAGAATTGGTCTCCGGCGCAGGCGGTGGCCGGGTTACGGAGAGCAGCCTGCGATCCGGGCAGGTAGTGATGTGTGGGACAGGAGGTAGCTCCAGGCGCTTGGGGAGTGCTCCGGTATCTGGAGTTACGTGCTGAAACACCTTCAGTCAGTGCCGGAGGTCCCGTCCGGCAGCCTGAGCTCCGTGTCAGCTCATGCTCCCACGGCGAGTCCCACGAAAGCCGGTGGGGCTCTGTCTGGGCACAGCTTTCCTGAGGAGATCTGGTTTGTAGGATCCGGGCCTGAAATTTTCTCTTGCACCAGTATTGGCTGGAGTGAGGTAGATACCGAGATTTAGAAAACAGGACTGAATACAAGCTGCAGCCTCTGAATCGCTGTTTCCAGTTCCTGGGGGGCAGCAGGGATGGAGGATGGAGATTGCTAACTGGTCGTTGTTTTTAAACTAAAACATAAGTCTTTGGACATGGATCCTGCTTTTTTGGGGGGTTTTTTTGTTGTTTGTTTTTTGGGGTTTTTTTAAACCAGGCTGCTACATAACAAATCAGAGTAAAAGTTTACCTCTCTGCCAGTAAAGTTCTTTTTTTTTGTTTTCCTTTCTGTCTTTAACCTCCCCCCTTCTCCCTCTTCTTCATTTTTAATTCATTGGGTCTCTTGTTTATCCCAAAGTGGACCAACAGCACAAACCACTGGACTGTGTTTTGCTGAGCAAGGAGCTGTTTTCAGCGCTGAATAACTGTTGCACGCTCTTTAGTTCTCTGGTTTTGGTGCACACGATTTGAAAATATACAGGAAAAAAAAAACCCTACAAATGAAATCTGTTGTTCTTGTGATGATCAAGTGAGAATTTTCTCTGTATGCATTTTTCTAACTGGTATGTGAGAGTGTGTTAATCATGCATTTCACTGCACTTCCTTGTTTCGGGAGGAGCATCGCGTTTCCGTGTGAACCAGTTCTTGGATGAAGAGATGACACCCAAACACCCGGTTGTGTGAACAGGCTGGCGAGAACCAGAGCTCAGCTCAGTGGGAAGGAGCTCTTCTCACCAGGTGAGAGGCCTCAGAAATTAAATGCTCAGAAACTATTACGTTAGACATGGATTTTGCAGAATTGTGTTCAAAAAGAATAAGCAGAAGAGGGGAAACAAAATCATCTTGAATTCAGAAAAAAAAAATCAACATATTTAAATGCAAGCAGAATGGCATTGTGTAAGGTACAACCACAAATAAGCTATTCTCATAGTTACGAACTGTATGTATCCTTTGTTTTGTTTTTCATAAGGAAATGGGAATGCTTTCCCCACTGACAAAACTAAAGGACAATATTTCCAATACCAGCCTGTCTGTTGATGCTCTTGTGTTTACAAATTGTGTATACTTTTATTTCTTTGATCTTATTTTATTTTTTGGCATATTCTTTCAGGTCATTTGCTTCAGTAATAAATGCAATTGTTTGTTTTCAAATAATTGGTTTTCACCTTTTCATGTATTTGTACATTGTACATAGTTCTTCAGTATTAGAGGGAGGCGTATTGTTTGTCATATTTACAATATGTGTTGGTGCTCATTTGAGAAAATAAAATTTTCAAGTACTAAAACCGCTGGTCCACGTTTCTGTTTTAATCTCCTATACTGTGTGCCAGTTGGAGGCAGCAAAATTTGGTCGTTCAAGAAATGTTACATTTAGCTTGAAAATAGTCAAATTATCCTTTTTTCCCAACACCCGCCAGTCCGGAGCAGTCACCTGGCGTGCACTTGAATGACTTCAGCACTTAGAGACTGTAGTCACGGGCAAGGCCTGGCAGAGCAAAAAGATGATTCGTAGCCCCTGAAGTCTAGGATTTAGCACGAGAGGAAACCTCAGACGGACCAGGAGACAGTGCTGACGCCTGGCACCGTTGCACCGTAACCGAGTGCCTTTCCCTAATCCAGACCAGCAAGGGAAGTGCTTTGTTTTGTGAGGAATTGCACAATCTTAAGGTATTTTTAAGCAGCAACAATAACAAGAAACCCATGAAATAAAATCCCATCAGTCTCGTTAAATCATTCCCCATGGAAGAAGGGTTTTGTCAGCACCGTTACATAACAGCGCCTCGATGGTAGAATGGGTCAAGAAATTCCCAGTGGCCAGAAAACCACCCCGGGGTTTGGAAGTTTTGCTTGTTGGTAGAATTCCCTCTGTAGCTCTGTGTCTTGTAAAGTCGTATTGTGACTGTAGGAGATACCTGTTACTCGCAGTTAAACCAAAACATCGGTAAAGCTGTCTGGCGCGTTTGGGTATTTGCAAGTCAAACATCCGTTTCAGAAGTTCAGCAAACGAGATTTTCCTGGGTTCGATGCACACTAGTCCTGAAGCAAAGAAAATCTGTGTGTGGGAAGCAGAGCTTGCGCTTTGGAGGGAAGAGAGGACAGAGAGGTGATCCTTCAATATTAAAATACAAAGCAATTCCTTTGAATAACAAAGGGAGCTTGTCCATCTCAGATACGTGCTTGTGACACTTTCACAAATCGTTTTTGCTAGCTGCAGCTGCAGCCTGCCACCACTCACCTCATCGGGCAGCATTCACAGAATTGCTTCTCTGTTCCCAGGTGAGTCGGGTACAACATAACCGATTCCCAGTGCCTTCAGCTTGAAAATCCATTTGAAACTTGGGGTCAGATTGAAAGCAGTGCTTGCTTTCAGGTGGTTTTGGATGGGCTGATGCAATCCCTCTTCGTCCCACTGCTGAAGACGGCTGGGACCTGGCCCTGTGCCCTGTGCCAGTGCCCGGCAGTTCACCGTGCTGCTGCACGCCAGCTGAACGCCCTTAATTCCCCACGTGTCCAGAAAAGCAACTTAACCTTCTTTGGAGAGGACCCGATCATGCCAGCTGCTGAATGCCCTGAACTCAAAGTGTAGCTCAGGCTGTAGCAAGAAAAGCAGCAGCTGAGAGCTTGGAGGCGAGGAGGAGCCGGGGGGTTCGTGGGAGGTGGGTAAGGAGCTAAGGAAGATGCGACTGTGAACCGATGTCCCGTGCGTGCCCATAGCGTGGGCAAACAGGTTCAGCTGATGGGACAGTCGATACTATTAATTGCTTGCCCAACGGGCTCAAGGTAGTTTGAGTTCTTGGTTTCGCCAAAACCTTAATTGGCTGTGGTTGGTGCCGCACCCGCGTGTGACGTGCTGGGTGTGGGCTCTGGAGGCTGCCGGTGGCATCCGCAAGAGATGGGAGGATGAGACGTGCGCTGCCTCCGCCCTGCGCAGCAGGAAGGTCTCAGGCGTGATGGTATCTCCAAAAAACGCGAGGCCGGTCCTTGGGGCACGCCGTGGTGCCTGGAAATAAACACGGTCTGGTGCGGGGCGGCTCCTCGCCGCTGTGCCGTCACTGGGTTTGTTCCTGCAAACCCCTGAAGCTGCTGTACGCCAACGGCTGCTGCCGGGTCACTCAAGAAGCCCGAAGGTTTTAACTCCGTTTCCATCTCATGTTGTTAAGACAAGCAATTACTCCGTTGCAAGGGCAGCTAAGCAAGCGCCCACGTCCCGTGGCCACGCGTGCGTGTGCTGGAAGAGGGATTTGGTTTCCACCGCAGCCAGCTGTTCCCGCTGGGGCGAGGACATGGGCAGCGCGGTCCAGCCCACCATGGTGGCGAGGCTGGTGCCTCCCGCCGCACTCCGTGCCTCGAGGCGCAGCGGGTAACGGTGGGCTCGAAGCCCAAGGCGGCTGTCCTGCCCCTGTGCCACCTGTGCCCGCTGCTGCCGTAGCCCGAAAGAGCCAGGCATGGAGGGACCGGGACTCCGGCCCTTTCTGTTGACTCTATGTGATTGAGAGAGGAAAATAAAAATACTTCTGTCTTGTTTCCCCACCCTCCCCCTGAAACCTGCTGCTTCTGCTGGGGCGGGAGGGTGCCATCCTGCGCGGTGCGGGCAGCAGAAATCCCTGGCGGGATGGGGAGGGTACCAGGGGATGTGGTGGCTGCTGGCTGCTCCTCTCCGGTGGGAACGGTTCTTATTTACCAGCCAAATTGTGTGCATGGGCCGTGGCGCTTTGCCAGCTCGGACGTAAGCCCTGTAGGGAAATTCCCACCGGGAAAAAGCGTTGTGCTCAGTATTTCCTATCCTGAGCATCCGAGTAGGAGCAGGAGGGCTGGCTCAAGGCTTTCTCTCAGCAGCGGCCCTGGAAAGAGCCTCCAACCCCGCGTCAGCCCGTTGGCTCCAGTTTAGGATGAGAATGGAAAAGTGCCAGAACGGCGACACAGCCTCGGGCTGCGCTTACGCCGAAGGTACGGCGCAAACCCCTCGGCTGGTACCCAGCCACCGTCGCAGGGCCAGGGTCTTCCCCGCTCCCGGGGCGATTCCCAGCCAGGGCAAGGATGGGAGTCGTAGGGAGCAGCCGCTATATTTGCGATACGGGGCAGCGCTCTCACCGGCTTGCATTAGATGTATTATTAAACTGCAATTAGAGCGCAAGCAAGCCAAAGCAATCTATTAATAGCCGGGCGCAGATAAGCTGACTCAGACAGCAGCAGACGTGGGCTCTGGCGAGCGGCTGCAGCTTCGCTGCTGCGGACTTGGCCCACAGCTCCGCAGCGGGAGAGCGCGCGGGGAGGGAGGCTGGTGCATGAAACCCCCTCCTCGCTCCCCGCGGAGGTGCCGCCCCGGGAGGTGACAGTGCCGCAGGAGCCACCGCGACCTTCACCCGCGGCCGGAGGACGGGCTCTAAAGAGCGACGGGGCCGAGCGCGGGGCAGGTCCCAGAGCTCCTCTCAGATCCTACCAGTCACAATGTGGTTTTTTTCAAAAGATGATCATGAAGTTATAAATACAGCGGCACCGGTGGCCTTTAATCCCGGTTCAAGAGCAATTTGACACTCCTGCTTTGCTCTTCAGCCCTTCTTACGGGACAGGGGAGCTGGGGGGGGATGCTGCCAGTCGCTTCTCCCTTGATTCACCTGATCCCTTTTGTCCTCTCTCGGGCGAAACATTCGGGGTTCAGCCCCACGGACGCCCCCGGGCTTCCCCGGCAACACCTCTCCCGTGGGGACAACAGCTCCAAACCCAGCTGGGGGCTTTTCTTGCTGACAGAGAAGATTTACAGCAGCACTTTCAGGCAGCCAAACACGCCGGGGTTATTTTTACCCGGCTCCAGCCCAGGGTATAAATAGTGCCGAGGCCATTCCCCGTTGCTGGCTGAGAAATGTCCCATGGATGCGGGCTGGGCACGAAGGACATGTCACCCCGAAAGCGGCCGCAGACCCGCAGGACGGGGTGCTGCCACGTGGCCCTGGCTGCAGAGAGGGGTCCCCGGGGGGGGATGGCTGAAATAACAGAGCCCCAGTGCCGCCCCTCTCCCTGCAGCCCCCAAAAGCCACCAAGCCCCCAGCGAGCCCCGCGGCCTTTTGGGGGGGGTCTGGGAGTGTTGCGCCTGGCTTTTGGGTACGAACCTTGTCCGGGCCATGCAGGGGATGGCCGCCTACATTAATTGTACATTAAATCTTTTCAGGAGAGACATCCGTCAGTTGGGTCGCCCCAAGTCCGTAAGGGGGAATCACCCCCATGAGGAGAGGCGCTGGGGGGCTTGGGGAAACGCTGCCGCAAGGACAGCGCGGGCAGGGGCGACGGACATCACCCACCAGCCTTCTGTAAAAAAAAAGACATGGATATTTTCCAGTCTGCCCCGTTATTTATGGCTCAGGATCAAGCGGCCAGCTCCCGGCGGGGGCTGCCCCGCGCAGCGCCGCAGAGGGCGTTTCTGCAGACGTTTTGTTCCCCACGTATGGAAACTTCTGATTAGGTGAAGTAAAATGCTGGGGAAAAAATAAATAAAATACTTCACCAGGGGCCCAACCTCGCCCCGTGGAAACATGCCCCTCGGTAACGGGTCTCTGCGTGAGTTTTTGGACGCTTTACAGAAATAACAGAAGCTATAGGAGTGCGCTTTTATATAGCTCTGCTTCCTCGTGAAACCCAGACTGGTGTTTTCTTTTCCACTTGGATAAGGATTTTCCCATAATTGTGCTATTTTTAGGCAGGTTCCAGGAGAGAAATCAAGGGCCTCTCCTAGCCGAGCCTCGGTGTCGGAGGAGCCGAAACGTTGGAGGATTCAGCCTCTGACGCAGGTTTCCATCTTCACCGAGTCCCTTCGCTAGCAGACGTCTCGCCCTGTCGAAATGGGGGGTTTGCTCCATCCTTCCCTCCCAGTGATTTTATTTTTTTGGAGTTTCCTGCCTGCAGACGAAGTGGCCGCGGTGCAGCCGCTGCACGAACCACGGTGCCCCGGGGGAAGTGCTGGAGCCTTCACGGCTGAAAACAGGGATTGCCCCCAAAACCCCCACTCAGAGGGCACCAAACCGAACACCTCATCAAGCCAATATAAATTTCTAACAGCCGGCCAAGGGGCCTCCATCTGCCACGTGGCAGCTCATCAACACCCAGATTGCCGCTGACGAGAGAAAGCCGCAGCGCAGGCTAACGAAGCACCGGCAGCTGATGGCTGAGATGCCACGGGCGAGGTATCAGCTCTGCCCATCACAGGGGCCTCCCCTGACCCCCAGGTTTTACTGGTTTCTGGAGAAACCGTGATATATTTGTGCTGGGAGGGAACTTTATCTAGAGCGTTGGTGCTGCTGAAATCCTGGCCAGGCTTCGCTGCTCAAGCTCGTCTCCCCGGGACGGGTGCTGTGGCAGGTCAGTGGAGAGGAGCCAGGTGGGAGCAGGTTTTATAGGGGAGGAAATGAACAGGCTGAAGGGATGAGTCTCTGTTGTCTTTAATTTGAGCTCAGATTTCTTTCTGAATGCAATATTGGAGCTGTTTGTTGAGCTGCTGTGGCTCTGTGCTCCCTCCTCTGTGCAGGAGGAGGTTGTCACGGCGGCTGCGATGGGGGATTGTTAACGTGGGTCCTGTTTGCAGGTTTGCAAAGGTGAATTTAATCCTTTAAACAGGCGATGCCTGGTGGGGAGGAGCTCCCACGCGCTGGGAGCTGCCCACAGCCGGATGGCTCCGCCGCTGGCGCCCTGAGCCATTAGCAAGGCGGTAATAATGTCCTTTATTTAATCATGGCCACGTCATACACGGCGTTTCTGGATGTGACCAGTTGCACATCCCTTCCCAACCCGGTTCATCCTGGTGGGTGCCTGTGGAAGTCAGGGGCTGTTGAGTTGCTCCGTGGGTTTTTGGCAGCTCCTCGCTCCGGCGCTCCCTGTCCTACAGAAGGGGCCATCGTTTCCCCTCCTCAATTCCTCCCCAGGTCCCAACGACCTCAGACACACACGGGAGTTTCTTTGGCTCCATTTGCTGTCGGCAGGAGAAGAGGAGCTCAGGGCGGTTGGGACGGACCCAGCTCGTGCAGGAGGCGGCTGCATGGTGCCCCTCGTCCCCCCACCCGTGAGCTCCTGAGCGAAACCCCTTGTCCGAAATCTGGATTTCCCCCAAACGCAGGCGGTTCAGCCCGCACTGGGCTGGCTGCGCTCTTTGTACCCGGCTTGCACCGGGCCGGGCTTTGGCTTGTTTGGGTTTATGGGAGCCGCAGCCATCGGTCTCCATCACAACCCGGCTCTGAGCATCTGCGTGTGCATCCCATGTCCTGGCTTCCCAACCATAAAATCTGGGAACAGGGCAAAGTTCAAGCCTTAGGAAAAAACCCACCCTTGCTGGAGATGCTGGCTGAGGGAGAAGAGGGCTCCTTTTGGATTAGTTGCCCACTAGCAAGAAAAGCTATTTTGAAGCAGAGGCTGGGAATGTTTGAGCTAATCCCAGGTGAAAGCTGATTAAGGGCTCGGGGGGGAGATTCGGAGCAGGTCCCGGCGGCACAGGGAGCCCGGCCGTGTCCCCCGCTGCACCGCCTGGCAAAACCACCCCGCTCATCAATGATTAACAGAAGGCAAAGCTCAGACCCGCATTTCCCAAGGTGTTGGAGGGGATTTCATTGCACAAACTCTCGCCAAAGTCCATGGAGCTTAACCCTGACTGTTGGCAGCTTTCGGCACGTAGGAGCCGGGGAGGGGAGAGCTTTCTGCTCATTTCCAGGCTGATGAGCCGAGGTGGCACAGCGGCACCTTCATTAGCACTTCAGCTATGGGTTACCCAAATCAGCATCATGGCAGCGAGTGCCTTTGTCCTGTCTGTGTCCAAGGAAAATATTTAGACTTCAGTCACCATTTTCAGGGTGTTGCAAATTTGTTTCTACGGGAGACGCGAGCCCCAGCCCGGGTTGGCTCTGCTTCGTGACGCAGACGCCCCACACGGGCAGTGCCCTTTCCAGGGACCAAAAGCCACAGGTTTTAGGTGGGATCTTGAGGATGCACCAGCCATTAAACTTGCTGTACAGATAGAGCTTTCCCCAGGGAAGGCGCTCCGTAGCTCATTCCCGTGGGTCTCTCCCCTCTGCTTTGCAGGAAAGGAGGCACCAGGCGCGGGGACACGACATGGCACCCGTGTCCCTCCAGCATCGCTGTGCCCAGCACGGGAGGGTGGCAAAAAGGTCTTTGCAGGAGCAGCAAACAGCTTTTTGGGTCAGTCGCCTCCAAGCATTTGGAGCAGTGAGTCTTAAAGAAAGCCACGGGAGATCTTCCCGCTGCGCAGAGCAAAGCTCCCTGCGACGGGAAGAGCCTTGCAGAACAATGCTAGACCCCGGCGGGCGGCAGGTTGGGCCCTCCTGACTTAAATATTTGCTTTTTATCCACCTTGCCCTTGCCAAGCGGCCGCACAGCCCCGGTCCAACAGCAGCCCCTTGTCCGAGGGTCGCGGCTTGGCAAAAACATGGCCCGGCAAACAGACACCGGGTCTTGCACAGCGCAGCACGCGAAACCACAGGGCTTCCTATATGGATAAACGCTGAATTCTTCACCTATACGGTGCCCGGCACGGCCAAACACTACTGAGCGTCTCCTCCAGCTGGGTAAATACTAAGCAGGCTGGAACTCGGCTGCCGGCGGTGCTTCAGCAAACAGCATTAGGTGTAAACACAATGTAATTTCCTAATTTCCTTTCCAGAAAAATATTTACTTACCTCTCTGGTGACTCTGGAATCGAAAACACAGTGGGAGCGGCTTATAAGGAATTGCTTAGATTTGATTTTTCCTTAATTCCCGCCCCCCCTCCAAGCAGCGTTGGGCTCCGGGGACGTGCGTTGGCTCCAGGAGGAGCTGCCGCAGCTCCACAGTAGCAGCATTATAGCCAAGTCTGAGGCGTGTTTTAAAGACCCCGTTTCAGGTGTTTATGTGCTGTTGCATATAAATCACACCTCGGACTATGAGCCTTTGTACCTGTTCACGGGCTCTTAGTGTTTAAAATCTTTCTGAGGCCGAGACCTTGCTGCACAAAGAGCCCCAAAGCACGTCCCCCCTCCTCCCAGCCCACCCATCGCCAAACCCCCCCGCTCCAAATTTAGCGGCTGCGTGGGGGGCACCCAACCCTGGGCTTGTCCCCGGCATTAAGGGAGTTTTCCTCCTGGCACCGAAGCAAAGTCCCAGGCAAGCTCTGTGTGTAAATTGTTGCATGCATATATTTGCAGATATCTGAATGCAGCAGGTAGGCTGGGAGCAATGTTTCTATTTAACGATGCTCAACCACCCCCGTTGTCCATACGCATGGGGAGCGAGGAACTGCGGGGAGAGCCCAGCCCATGCCCCTCTCCTCGTGTAATCGGTGGTTAATCGCCTGGATAAATCCAGGGACACGTTTTGTGAGGGTTGGGAGAAAGGTGCGTGCCGGGCCGGCTGCCCCATGCGGTGTGGGGTCAGGCGGGGCGGGCGGTGGCTGCGGTGCTCGTGGAGCCCGGGCTTTCGGCTACGTAGCATCCTCTGCTCCTTTGAATGTGTTTTCAGGAATTAATTTTTTTGCCTCTGTGGAAGATTGCAAACTGATCGGTATTTTCCTTCCCTCTAAAAGTGAAGAGTATCGATAAATCTTATTTTTAAAAAGTCCAGTCTGGAATCTGGGACACATGGCCCCTTTTCCTCCCCTTACCCATGGCCATAGTGTGATACAGGGTCAGAGCATCCCAAAACTGGCCGTACCCAGGCACGCACAGCGGCACGAAGCCCCACTCTCTAATCCGCACCACCGAGCCGGGGAAGGCACCGCCGGGAGCTGTGGCCACAGGGGTAAAGCCACGTCCCTCGCGGGAGCGACTGAAGCCCCGTGGCCTCCTGCTTGCAGCATGCCCTTTTTTCTCCGGAATGCACCCAAAAGCTCGGCGCCGGCGTTCGGCCGTGCTGGGAGCGAGCGGGGTCTCGGGGTGCTGCCGGGCGGGATGGGCAGGGAAGCACAACTCCTGCTGCGGTCCCCGGGGCTGAGCCGTACCCTCCAGCAGTGATGTCACGTTTTTTTGTCCGGATTAAAGGGAAATTAAAATTAATCCTCAGAGTCCAGGGAGATCTCTGGGGTTTAGCATTTTTTCCCTGATCACCCACTATTTTTAGCAGATGCCTTTTATTTTTAGCTCCTCGCAAAGACAGCAGGTACTCGAAATCCCTTCCCCATCCCAGTGTCCTCGTCATCTGAGCAGCCAAAAGACGGGATAAAGGCCGTGGTGCCTGAGCAGCCCCGGCTCGGGCAGGACGTTGACGGCTGGCGAAGGCAGAGCAGGGCTCTGCGGAGGAAACACAGGCACCAAAACCTTTTCATCACTCCCTCAGCTGAAAACCCAACCCGCCTGCCAGGCTTCAGGCTGCTGGCACGGGCCAGCTCGGAGCTCAGCCCCATCTCCCTCCCTTCCGTTACCATAATACTCTTTCTTAAATCATTTTGCTGTGTCACATCTTTGCTTCCCATATTTGCATTTCGTTAGCAAGAAAAAAACCTTTCTAAAAACAGAGAGAAGAAAAAAACATTTCTATTTTCCTCTCCTGTCACCGCCGCTGCCCCACGGCGATGGGGGAGAGTCTCATGGGGTGCGGGGAGAGCCCGGCCAGCAGCCGCCTGCGCCCGGCCGAGCAAATCTGGAGGTGAAAACTGCAGGAACTTGTGTTTTTTTAAGTTGCTGGGTATTTGTAACAGCTCATGAAAAAATTCCTACTGGTATCAGGGAAAATAACACAGACTGGGGCTGGCTGCCCCAGCCAGAGCTCCTCCGAACGGAGGAAATTAAACCCCACCCATTAATCAACTGTAAAAAATCTGAGCGCTGTTACGCTGCGAAATGCTGCTGTGAATGCTTTGCACCCGGCTGGTCGGGGCGAGATCCCCAGTCCCCCATGGGATCCCTCGTCTCCCCCATGGGATCCCTCATCTCCCCCATGGGATCCCTCGTCTCCCCCATGGGATCCCTCATCTCCCCCATGGGATCCCTCGTCTCCCCCCTGCGGAGGCTCTGGCACCGCAGGGCTGGGGCTGAGCGCCCGCAAACTCCGGGTCCTCTGTGCGGTGCGGGTGTTGCGGGAGGGGGATGCTCTCCCCGCGGGCAAGGGGAACTGTTTTAATAACGGCAATGGGCAAGGGGAGAAACGAGGGCTCCTTCACCAAAATAACCCCAACTTGGAGGCACCACAGCAGCTGCACCCCCTTAAAGTTGCTGTCGCTGCCGTGTGCCGCCGGGGCTCGGATCAGCAGGAACGACCATCAACCTCTCCTCCATGCCGATCAGGGATGCACTCGGCATCCTTTGAGATAAATCCTTGGCTGCCATCGGCCTCTCGGCATCCTGTAAACTGGAACGAAAAAGCGAGGTTAATATTTAATTAGACATATTCTTTCCTTTGGATCACAGCAACCCTGCACGGTGCTTGACTCTAGAGCAGATCACAGCAACCCCAGGATTTATATTTATTTTCACAAGGTTTGCAGAAGCAGGAGGTGCGCACGGGGCTGCATCGGTCCAGACGTGAGATAAGAGCAGGTGAAGCCGCGTGAGGCTTCGCCGCCGTCGCAGCTGCCTGCCGAAAAATGCAAATCCTCTCCCCGCCGCATCCAGCTCGGCACAAAGGCGCTAAGCCGGCACACGAGGGCTGCGCGTTGCCTGGCATCCTGCGTCAGGTGGTGGAAAAAATATACGGATGTCAGCGCTCGGCTGAGCCGGTACACAGGCACGGGGCTCTGCAGGGATCTTAATTAAATCACTTCCAGCTAGATTCGGTAACAAGCCCTGCACCGGCACGCACCGCTTCCAAATTCCACTTATAACCCGCTGCTGCTCCCTGTTAAAGGAATAAATCACTGGGGCCCTGTGGGGATCAGCGGGTGCCCAGGTCTGCTCCCGATGCACGTCCGAGGGCGCGGGAGAGGGCGAGCGGAGCAGCACCGGCTTCGCCATAGCCAGGGGAGAGGAGAAGCTAACGGCTTTGCCAAAAGCCGCAGGGCATGACCGCGGCCGAGCGAGAGCATCCGCCAGCAGCCGAATGCATTACTCAAAGAGCAGAGCATCGTTTTTGTGGGGTAGCAGTAAATGATGAATATTTTGCAGACCGTCCCTGTTTTGCTCCGCAGACCGTCCCTGTGCATTTATTGCTGCGTATTTGTAAACGGGGAGTCTTTCCGACGGCTGTTGCAGCTGCGTTGACGTCCCTGTGGCAGGACGAGCAGGCACGCTGTCGAGCACGAGCCGAACCCCTCTCCTTGCAGAGCGCTGCTGCGTTTGCGCCCCAGTAAACAGGAGTCGTTCCCTCTCCCTGTGGAACACGGGCTGCGCGTGACCTGCCCCACGGCCCCAGCCGCTGATTTTATTATATCGCTGGATAGTGATTGCTTCGGCCGGGGACCGTCAGCAGGTCACGCGCCGAGTCCTACGCTGGCAAAGTGAGAGTTACACAACGGTGCTGATGGCAACGCCATCGTCCCCCGGGGCTGTGACCGGCGAGTCCTTGGGCTTCGCTCAGCCATGGGTGCCATGTGCGAGGACGGCTGGTGGCTTTGCAGGGACCTCCTCCGTGCAGCGGGAGGGATGCCCCAGGCTCCTCTTCACCAAACGCGCCATACCCTCGGGTTTCAGGCGGCGTGGAAGATTGATTTCTTGATTAAAGTCTAACGCGTGGTATAATTAAGGAAATCCTCCCCGTTCAGAAAGTCATTAGGAGACGATTAATTGGGATGAGGCTGGGAGCTGCCTCCTGCGAGGAGCAGACGCAGATGCATTGCTGCTGCGCCCCAAGGGCTCCCACACCACGGCCGGGCCATCGGCAGAAGCCCGGGCTCTGCAAACCCAGCCCGGCGAGCAGCGTTTGAGATCCCTCTCGGTCGCCGTTTACGCTCCTTTCATTAGCAGTTAAAGGCCTTTGACTTCAAAACGTTTCATTAAATAAACCAGCTATGCTTTAGCTGCGGAGTCGCAGAAAGCCGGGGCTGGCCGGTCCCTCGAGAGGCGATCCAGCCCACGCTGCTGCCCGCGGCGGGATCCGTCCCTCCCGGGGCCATGCCCGTCCCGCCACCTCTTAGACACCCATAACACAGTCCCGACCAGCGCACGTTGTCTCTTTTCCCTGATAATCTCTGCGGTTCTTGCACTCGTTTTATTTGTGGCATTAAGAGCAGAGGTAGCAGCCTGCTCTGAGCGTCTTCTCGTTGGCTTGCAGAGAGATGTCAGGTCAGTGCGGACATCTAAAGTTCATGCTAGGGACTGGCGTCTGCGTCACGAACCGGGTTTGTTCTTGAAATGTTAATTGAATACTAAATTGTAGATCTGTCAAATAGATTGGGTGACAAGATCAATTCGCATTAGATAGAGGAGACCGTGTTTCGAGACAGAAAAAATGAATTAGGGAAAATCAGTAATTCAGCCTGTCAGTGTGCACCAGCGTGAGTTAATAGCTCACGTATCAGACATGTCTGATGAGCTTTGCATGTGAAAATTATTATGGATGGAGGAAATTTTGGTTGCACAGCTGCTTTAGTGTGTTATTTGTGAAAAGTTTAGCTCTGCTTGACTTAAATGGGCTTACTGAGCTGCGTGCACCCCGAGATCACCCCGCTCCCCATAAAGGGCACCAAAAGGCGCTCGGGGCTGCGGGTGCTGATTTCTCCCAGGCACTGATTGCGGCTTGCTAATTAACCTCCTCTTCTCGTGGAACTGCAGCAGGGAAGAAGATGCTCTGCTGTGCCAGTCCACCCTCCCTCATGCCCTGCAGGGTTGTTTTTCTGTGTAAGTTAAGGAAAAGAAAAAAATGAAGTACTAAAGAGTAAAATTAAACCTACCATGAAAATGCATCACTTTAGCACACAGTAACTGCAATTACATCCGCAGGCTCGTCCTGTCCAAAGGACGATGCAGTCTGGATGCTGCTGGCCACGCTGGCTAACGTGTGCGCTGGAAGTGATTCACATCTCATGTTGCTGTAAACGTCGCGGCTGGCTGAAACGCCCCGGCGTTACGCCAAGCCGCTGAGCGAAAATGCAACCGCGTCTCTGGAAGAGGATGGCGGAGGGCTGGGGGTGTGGTGAAGGTGAGCATTCCCAAAATTAGGCTGAAATATTTCAGTTACGCATACCCGGGGTAGCGTAATCCCGCCCTGCGCAGGGCTGCAGGGCTTTGGCTGGTGCTCGGTCGATGGCGACGCGCCCTCCCAGGATGGAGCCCACGTACCCATTGGGAGAGGCAGATTTGTAGGGAGCCGTTGGGGCTCTGGTTTGCGCATCGTATGAGGTGGCATTAAAAATGATCGCTGTGGGTGTCTGGGGTTGTTCTGCTTGGGGGGCTTTCCATCCCTCCCACAGCACAGGAGCGGGTCTGTGTCTGTGTTTGCACTGGAATGAACTTGCAAAATATCCACGTATTTGCAAAAGAGGGGGCTTTATCCTCTTCCTCATGACATGGGGCTCTCCAACACCCCAGTCACGTGTCTCTGTGCGACAGGTAAATCCAACCCACTCCATATACCATCATTACTCGCTCCTCCACCGGAGCCGGCGTGCACGCCTGCTTCAGCAGCACCCGCGTGTTGTTTCCATCGCTGTGGACCCTTTCCACCCTCCAGACACCTCCTTGCAAGCCACTCGCACCGAGCGCATTTCAGACCAGCAGCAGGATGGATCTGGTGCTGAAATGGCTTTATTTCAGAAAGTCAGCCTGAGATCAAGCGGCTCCGGGCGGTCCCCCACGGCCTCTGTTCCTATTTTCTGTCTGTCACGCAGCAGCGGGCTGGAAGGCAGCAGTTTATGTCCAGTTAATGCAATCAGGAGAGCATCACTCAGTGATTCCCACTGTATTTCACTGCTGGGTACAAAATGTCCTGGACCAGATGAAATTCCAAACCGAAGTGTTTGGAGAAGCAAAGGCATGGCCGGAGGGCAGCGGGTTGCCCGGTGCTGCCCAGCTCCGAGAGGGAGATACGGGAGGAGCCAGTGAGTCTCTCCATCGCCTGCTGCTGCTTGATCCCTCACGGAACAGGTTGCGTGAAGAGCTGCGACCGTTCCGCTCTACCCCAGCGGAGCCTGTGCGTGTTGGGTGTACGGCACACCTTCCCCACGCAAGTCCTCCCCAAACCTGGGAGGGAAGCCCGTGCCCTGAGGAGCTGCAGGGCGAGTGATGGGCAGGTTTGGGATTGCTCTCGGGTTTTTCGGTACTGGGTTTACCCCACGGAGCGAGGAGAACCCCCCAGGAGCTGCGGTGGGTGATGCTCCCCTCCGAGACGCTCTGAGGCCAAGCTAAGGCTGCGGGGCACGGGGCAGGCGGGGGGTTCCCTGCCGTCGGCTGGGCTCTCGCTCCTCTGAAAGCTTTAAATACGCGTGCATAAACCCTGCCTTTTCCGATTGCTCTTTCCGAGATAAATGAGGCTCGGAATGGAAAACAACCACACCGCCACTTTGCTGATGAAACGCAGGGCGGAGGAAGCTGCCTTTTGACCTCGCGTTGCGTCTAAAGCACACGCTGGAAGGAGAGACCTGAAAAGAAATGACAGCAATCAGTGCAAGACACCTTCAAATAAACACTCTGCAGCAAAAAGCTCGGTGAAAAAATCCCTTCAATCACGAGCGTGTGGGCGGCCGCTGAAGAAAGGGGGAAAATATGACAATTTTTTTTGTTCAATTTTTTTTTAACAAAAGATAAACCAGAATGCAACCGCATCCCCCCCTGCACTTGCCAGAAGTTTAAAATCCACGGCACGCGGTGAGCTGAGCCAGCGCAGAGCCCCACGCTGTGAGGCGTGGAACCAACCATCAATAATTCCCTTTTTTAAAAGCCATTACGAACCGTCTTACTGGAGGGTACTGCTGCGCCTCATTTAAACATCTCAAAGAGCGGGAGAAGGGGGGAAAAAAAGGAAGACTTCAAATCCCCATCAGCGAAGCGATTCACCCAGGGTTTGTTCTGTGATGGAGAAGATTTAAATCCTGGAATGAGCGATGGATTCAGGTGGCAAATCCGCTGGAAAGAAGCCGAAGGCCGGTGGTCCCAGCGGTGCCAGGGGGGAGGAGGATGCAGCCCTGCAATACCAGTGAGGGGTTAAACTTGAAGCCACGCGCTGCAAAAGGACCTAATCCCAGCTGCAGGCTGCGTTCTCAAGGTCATGGCGTGCTGCTTCAGGGTGTAGGGAATAATATTTCTGAGCTTTTCCAAATTAAGGGACATAGCAGCAGCAGGTCTGAATATCTCCTTGGCTTTCTGCTGCCTTTTACCTGATCTTGGAATATTACTCCAGAGGCTCGTGTCTTTCTTGGAGCCAGGAAAGCTGGACTTACATCAACTCTGAGACACCCACCTTACAGCATAGTAGATAAAAACTGGATGTTTGCTGAAAGGTGTTTCATACCTAGAGAAAAAAGAGCTGTGTTGGAGGTAGGTGTCTGCCTTGTCCCGGCTGGGATGGATCCAGCACTGGACCACCACCGTCTCAGGAGCTTCAGGTTCTACCTGGGCTGTTTAACGGGGAGTCCAGGTAGGGCACAAAGGTCCACCACGCGAAAAATAGCTAATACTCACCCAACCCTGGCAGTGAGACAAGGACGTATTTTCAGGTGTCAAAGATACTCTGAGGTTCATGTGCTCAGTTGTGCTAAATACCAAGATTCTTCCCCCAAAAAACCTATAATCTAACCAGTTCAAGAACTCCCCCAACGCCTATGTACGTATGTAGGGAACAGAGTGCACAGCATCAGCCGTCAAGGAGTAAATCTGTTCAAATACAGCAAAACATACAGTTCTTATGCTGAAGTCATTAAATCTTTGGCCAAGCTAAAAAGGCAAAGTGAATAATGTTTTTAATATGCTCAGGAAATCCTCCACGTCGGATGAGATCAGAAGAAGCCATTAGTGAGGATAGACGGGGATTCTCCTCCAAACAAAGGCCGATACTGAGTAATTGCAATCCTATAAACGGAGCATCACTTAAGAAATTCAATAATTTACCCAGCATCTGGGGAAGCATCAAAACTTGGTGTTTCATGTAAAGGTAGATGGATGGAGAATAATTAGGACCCTTACAGTTCCACACTTATTTTTCTAATCTACATTGTACTCGAGCCATTACATATTTAACGGGTTTATTCTGCACTAATGGGAATGGTATTGCCAAATTCCATTCACGCTCAGAGACCTTCACGAGCTTTGTTCTTTTGAATTAAAGGACAGAGACAAGGTTTTTTCTGAATATGCTCACTTTTATTTTTCATAAAAGCCTAAAAAGCTGCTTAGATCTTTTTTTTTACAACAAATTGCAGCAAAAACCCAGCAAAAACTGTAACTTAATGTAATACTTAACACAGAGGGTTAATGCAGGTTTTTACTAGCTCTTAACAGCGGAGAAGCATTTGAGTGGCTCTCAAACACCAGTTAACCCTCAAAACACCACTAAAGTCCGTAAGTGTTGTGATAACAATTTTATCGGGAGCAAAGAGGTGGGTCAACTTATTCACCAACCCATGAATCTCCATCTCCAAGATCCTTCCCAGATTAGCTGTTAGTCAACCAGCAATACGTCTCCTTCGTTTAATGCTGGGCTATAAATCCCAGCGTTCAATTTAAGAAGCGAGTCCGTGCTGGGCTAGCTGTTGTCCTTGCTAGTAATGGACTCAAGCTGCAAAATTTGGATTCAAAGCTCAGAGCTGTTTGGATTTAGGGTTTTAGCTTGCCCATTATAGAAATAAGAAACAGATGGGATTTGCAGGCTTGGTTCGGACTCCACGCTTCTCATAAGGTCAGTGTTGTTTAAGTCAAATCAGATTTTAAGCCAGATTCACTTCTGCCTGCGCCTGCCTGCCTGTTGCACTAATGGCACACACCAGCACAAAGTATCCCCAGGGCTGGGAGCCTTAAAACACTACGTATATTTTGTAGATCTCGGAAAAGAAATATTACCGCTGGTTCTGCAAGCGATGTGAAATTAGTGGCAATTGGGAACGTTTGTAGTCAGGGCCAGAAAGGTCCTCAACACGTATTTATACATCAAAGTTCCCCTATTTTTAGAACTTTATAGCTGAGGACTGTACAATATTTCTTTTTCATCTATAAGGGCTCTGTGAGACACATGGAAGGGCAGGGCTTGATATATTCTTAGCAATTTACACAAAAAGAGCACCTTGCCTCAATTTATTGTAGACTCCGCTCCTCAGGGCAGAGCCGGCAGACCGATTCTGCTGGGACGGTTTACCAAAGGAAGCTATGGCTTCGTCATCTTTTCAGATCAAGTCTGGGTATCTTCTGTTTGGAAGCATCACTTCAGCTGAACAAATTACTAAATTTAGTAGTGAAATTACAGGCTCAAACTGCATTTTGCGGAAGGTCAGATTAGGGTATCTAATGGTTCTGTCTGGCTTTCAAATCTAAATGCCATTTAAAATAAGGCTGTTGAGCATCTTACGGTGTACGATGGTGTACAGCTGTCTGTGGTTTGCTCTTGTGTGTCACTCACCAGTAACAACAATTCCTTGGAAAGGAGAATTTCCTGGAGGGCTCTCACTTGTTCCTGATGACTTGTGGAGATGGTTTTAGCTGGAAAAAGAGATTTACAAAAGCATAGCGTTAAAGATTCACGGGCAGGTGTTGTCTCAAATGCTGTGCAACGAATATGCACGCCAATAGATCGGCAAATCATAGGCAAAATAAATAAGCTGCTGTTCGCAGGGTGTCTATTCAACAGGCCTGCTGCTTTTGTCACGAATGCACAAAACTGGAGTATCTAATAAGAAAACACTGTAATGTTGGTTGAGCCTAGCTGTCAGACCAGCTGAGACAAGAGCAACGCCTGGGGACACAGCAGCCACAATGCTGCAGGGAATAAAGAGCTAAGGAGGGCAAATGTTCGGTCTATAAAGGCTCCCAGCCTAATGTAGGATTAGTGGAAAGAAAATGGGCTGCACATTAAAATTCATGAAGGAGTACAATTTAAGATCCATGAATAACAGGGCCACAATTATGCAGGACCGGGTATTTGGGTTTGTTTTTGTTTTTCCAGAGCTGGTGGAAGAAATGAAGTCATTACCAGGACATGTGTGGCTGCCGCGTCCTCTGCCCTCGTTGCTGGATGCTGCGGATGCCCACAGTTGATGATACCGAAGGGATATACATATATATATACACACACATGCATATATGCATATATATATACACGGAGACAAGAGGAAATTGGGAAATGCAACCTCTGGGCTGCAGATTCACAGACAAAATAGATGAGTTGTTTTCTGGTGGTCTGTTTGATAGGCCTGCCTCCTTGTCCCTGGATCTCAAGGCTGAGTCTCCGGTAAGGAAGCGCTGGTTGGGTCTAGCCAGACCTCTTAACTTGGGGGTGTTGCACTTGGGCGTCTCTTGCTTCGAACACCCTCTGCGACATGCGTAACCTTGGTCAAGTCACTTAATCTCCTGGAGCCCAGCTCCCCCCTAGAAAATGAGCTGACCCCAGAGGGGAGCGAGGGATGAGGTTATTAGACTTGGGAGGTGTGACAGCATCAGCTAAGGCATGGGAAGATTTCATACCTGCTGTTTTCTTCTTAATTAAGCTACATGACTCTCAGGTCCATCAAAACAGGCTGTGGAAAGAAATCACCCTGTGATTTCACAGGTGAAATCACAGGTGATCCTTTAACTGCAGTGCGTGGTGAGGGCTACGGGAAGGGGAGGAAGGCAACGGGTGTCTCCAGTTCATCACCATCTAATTCTGGGAGAGCATCAAGGTGATCTGGCTTTTCTTAATGACTTACCACGAGAAAAGCTCATGCCAGGGGTTAATTCTTCACCCCACGTTCCCCTCTGCGAGGACAGACGCTAGGAAAGCAGTCAGCTGCTTTTATTCTATGGTCTTAATATAGAACAAAAGTGTAGTGTTTTGTCCTAGATTTAACAGTTGGGGAAATAAAACTACTTTGGGTGGTAGGAGGTGCTGTCACATACAAGAGCACAATTCCAGGATAGTTTAGGCTATCTGCTTATTTTACAGTCATAGAAATATATTTAAATCCCAGCCACGGTGCACTGTAATGGGAATGTAGAGCCTAAGTGAATTATTGATTATTTTGCACATTTGATAAAGAAGTCAGAAGAGAAATTATGTCTAATATACAGAAATAGATTAGAAGCCTCCCATGGGTTGTAACAGAAGTGCAAGTGTGAGAAAGTCTTAAAATAGCCATCAGCTTTCATTACTGCAGGTACAAAAGGCCTTGAATTAGTGAAATACTTCAGGTGGAGATCCAGGGAGATGGGTCTGGTCCCTGCCTGGTGGATTTTTTTGCCCTGATGGCTCTCAGTACATGGTGTATGTGCTAACTGCCCATAAGTAGCTGCCTTCCTTTATTTTCTTAGGTGAGCGTGGGAAGAAAATATTCCAATTTAACGCAAAAATCTCAGGCACCATTTAAAGATTTAGCTATTCTACAGTCTACCCTAACCCAGTCTCCGGGGAGACTGTTCCCATGCCATTCTGCATTTATATTTCTGTACAGATAATTTCACGGATCCAAGGGCTGCTTGGAAGATTGTTGTAAAAGCTTTTTTTAAACCACAGAGAGTGCACATCTTCGGTAGTGGCTTTGTACGAGCGTCACTGAATTGTTTCCAATATTCAGCTCCTCACCTGTCCGGTTCGTGTGTGCGGGCTGGTGGACAGACCGCGCTCTGTGTAAGTATGCCAACAGCTGAGCCAAAGCCTAATCCTTCCCCCTGAGCCTGTGACCTTTTTATTCATACTTGCACCTGGCAGGAGCAGCAATCATTCCTGTATGTGGCCTCGGAAACAGCTGCAGATCTGACACTGTAGTTAAATTTAAAAAGGGTGATGCAGGCATACGTGTGAGGGTGGTAAATTAACAAAATCAATTGCTAGCCCATCATAGACCAACGTTAAAGACAAAAGAACGCAGGCCTTTAAGAGTAACAGTTCAGGCTTGCAGTTGAGTATGCCAGGTCTCTCCTACTGAATACAATAAGGTTTGTGCAGAAACGTTTGCAGAACTGGGGCAGAGAGACCTGAATCTGTAACTGTGATTCACTGCAGGTCAGGTACGTGGCTGTGGCCATGTGCAGACAAAGCTCCGGCACCCTCGGACCAGCTGGCTCAGGAAGGGGTAATGGTACAGGCAAGCTGTGCGGGGCTGTCTGGCCAACAGCGAGTGGACGAGCAATTGCTGTAGCAGTTATCTCATCCTTCGTGCCAGCAGTAGCTAAGTGAGATCTGACTGAGGAGCTTCTACAGGGGCTGTGTCACGCACAAGACTGCAGCTGAGATGTGCTCTCAGAGTAGACTGACACTGCAAATCCTTTCCCGGCACAGAAATACTGGTATTTTATTCCGGCAGAGCAATTCCTAGCCTGGATCCGGCCATACGCTGTCCCTTGCCACCTGCTGAACAAAACAAGCTAAGCCAGTAGAAGGGCAGATTGCTGCCAGTACTGTGTTTCTTGCAGCCTTTTTTAGCAGAAACCTGTGAATGCAGTTAGGAGTAACCTGGCTATCCTGGCAGAAGGCTGCACTGTAGAAATTGTTGTTCTCCATGGAGCTAAACGCAAGGAAAATCTATTCATTATGCAGGAGAAAGGCTAAGGCATCTGATTCTGTCTTCAAAAAGAAGCAATTCTTAACAAGCGGAGCAAAATTTGAAATAAAACTTGTCAATTTGTAAATGTTTTGTAGCAAGGCACTGTAAGATAGCAGATGGAGGTGTAAAAGGGGTTTTGTTTTTTTGCTGTGTCTAACACCTCTCTACAGCGTTCATCCTCTGTTTTAAGAATAACGCCTTTTCAATAATGACTCACAGCCAGTGCCACAAAAATTCTGGCTGTCAGAAAAACTGCTGGTCGTCTGACAGGAGTGCAGCTCGTAGGGAATATTGGTTTATTCTGTTTGTCTGTACTGAAATTACAGCTCAGGGATCATCCTTCTAGAAAGCAGCTCTACTTAGAGGTTCCAGGCACAAGGCAATTATCTGTCTTTGCTTGCTCAATGTAATTAATAGATGTGGTTTTCTTCACAGGCACCAAGGGATGCCGTGTTCGTCATGGAATGGACCACTTTGTCCAGGGCAAGGACAAGAAAATTCCCCAGGAATGCGGGCCTCTCCTCTGGGAAGATGGATAAACCTGGGGTGTACAAGTAGGGACTGGAATATTCCCCATATCCCTCTACATCTCTGCTTGTCAGAAGAGAAAAGATACCCTCTGCTCAGAAGGGAAAAAAGACATCCCCAGGAATAACTCAGTACAGGAAGCTGTCAGAGCTACAGCCCTCTATCACCTCGCAGAATTTGCAGTTATGTGTAAAGCTAAACTTTAGGAAAAGAGCAATTTCAGTCTTCCTGGCTAGCCTGGAAGTAACCGTGCTGCCCTGTGCAACGCAGTTACTGACAGAGCAGCCGCATGGGTAGAAAAGCATTTTTACAGAGTTATTAGAGCAGGGAATTGTGCTAGGATTACTGGGTTCTTCCCCCAGCTCTGCCTTTGATTTGTGGTGTGTGCAGACCCCTCAATTTGTTTCTGTTTTCCCATCTGTGAAACTGAGATAAGACCACAGGGGAATTGTAGATTGTGATTCATTAATGTTTATTAGACAGAGGGAAATCCTTAAATGAATGGCACTGTATTCCAGGAGGACAAAGTTCAAGACTGCAGAGAGGTTGATTAAAACCGAATCTGCTATTCCCAGGCTAGGAGGACAAAAGAAGAAAATTGGAAAACCTTACCTACCCCTGTGTCTGCCAAAAGCAGTATGTGATTTAAATAAAATAAAGGAGAATGTGCAAGTGTGCATGCATTCATGCATACATACATATCTATGAAAACCATTGAATACTTATTAGTAAATGTATACCAAAAAGTGGAATGAGGGTGTGCTTGAAGTTTCCAATAAGAAATAATAAAGCAATGTATATGATCACCATTAACTGTGTGAGTCACTAGTGGCAACACGGCATTAATACATTGTGAGGGGATAAATATGATACGCTTTCATAAAGGGATGTAACAACACACAGTGTATCGGCACATTCCATTATGTACCTAAGTGAACAGAGCTACAGATTGGTTATAGTAATCTTACTGCAAGACTGACATCATTTTCATGCTTATAGAGGAGCATTTAAGTTATTTTAGGTAATTGCTACAGGAGAGCCTCAGACAGAAACGGAAGATTTATACACCTTAGTGTTATTCGAAGTAGGAATCTGCACATTGCAACAAAGACCAATGTGTGAACGATTTGTCGGTAGCTGATGGACAGTGTGTGTACCTTCGGAGAAGGGATTAATCTTTCATTTTTTTGTCAGATTCTTGCAAACATCTCAAAGCAATAAACCCAGAGACATAATACCAGGTATCTCTCATGGTTGTGGTACTGTAATGAAACAGTTAACAGCAATGTTCTCTTCTCTCTGGCTACATTAGTAAGGAAGGGCAGAAAAACAGCTTATCTCTCCTGACTTTACAATGCCAGTTTGTAGACAGGCTATACAAATATTTATAGGTTAGACATATCTGAAGTTGGCAACATTGGGGACTGATGTAACGTTTTCCAAGCTTCAGAGCGCGTTGCAAGCGTTCCCGTCTCAGCCCTCACCACTACACCTGAGCCAGTAGGTGAATATTCCTCCCATTGTGTCAGAGGTAGAAACTGAGGCGATTGGGGATAACTGGGGTCAGTAAGTGGCCTCAACTCGGTCCTGCTACGATGACTAATTTACTGCGTGAGTCTTGCCACTGATATAGCCCGATGGAGGGTGTAACATTAACATACACGGGACTTGTAAGGGAAACAAACATGATGATGCACAGACAAAACACAATGCAAAAAGTGTGCTTTAGGAGAAACGGGGGTTTAGTTGCGGCCGTTAGGCACAAGTTGGGAACCTGGACTGCAGGCTGGTTTCACGTTAAGCGTACATCGCTTGCCACCTTCAGGTCGTACGTGAATTCACAGACGTTGCCAGAAAGCTGGGGCCTTCTGTCAGGCCTCGGGCGCCAGATCAGAGCATCCTCCGTGTGGTAAATCACAGACTTTTTATTTTATGGAGCAGTTTTTCCCCCGTCGTGTCTCTTCCACACACCGTGTCGATGGTGAGGGGCTATTTTACCTGTTGAGAGAGAGCCACTGGTTACATCACCCGCAAACAGACTGATTTTACGCCGCAGTTCAACTGTGCCAGACGCGGAGGGGCTGAGGCGCTGGGCCCCTCCGGCCTGCACCTGGGCCTGGGCCTGGGCCTAGGCCAGAGGGAGCCCCGGGGCGGCACAAGGAGAGGTGCCGCTGGGTTTCCCTGCGCTGGCAACGTGCCTCGGGAAGGAGCAAGTGCCACTGTGAAAAACTGCAGCAGATTTGGGGGAAAAAAATAACGCTTTTGGCTAAACAGGAGGGCAGCTGCTGCCTCGGGCAGAGGCCTGAGGGCTGAGGAGAAGTCGGGGCGGGGCCTGCGTGGAAGGGCGGGGCTTCACGGGGAGGGGCTTAAGGAGGAGGCGGGGCGTAGAGGCCGGCGCATGCCGTTAGGCGTGCGTAAACCGTGGACGTCATCGGCGTGCGCGGCGCCGCCGCTTCCGGTCACGTGAGGGGTGCGTGTGTTGTACCTGCCAGGGCGGCCGCTGGGCCCCGTGGGGTTTCCCGGGGCGGCGCCCCTCGGCCGCGGCCTCCTCCGCCGCCGCCGCCTCCTCGGCCGCCATGGAGGGCGCCGCCCTGCCCATCCGCCGGTACCGCCGGGCCCTGGTGGAGGCCGTGAGGGAGCGGCCCTTCCTCATCGTCACCGGCGAGACGGGCAGCGGCAAAAGCACGCAGCTGCCCAAGTACCTCTTCGAGGCAGGTAACGGCCGGGGAGGGGGGAAGCCCCTGAGAGCCCCCTCCGCTCTGCGGCCTCGAAATGTGCGAAATAAGCGCAGATAAACGCAGATCATCGCCCTGTCCCCTCAGGGCGGGCGCAGCTTCAGGCTGATGCGCGTGTGGTGAGAGGAGGTGGCTTGATTAAACCTTTTAAACTAAAAAACTATGACCATATGTATGCTATGTAGGTACTCGTGTATACACTGACTCTGAGCAGCGCAACTCAGCGTCCCTGTTCTCCCCGTCTCTCCCATAGGCCTCACCAAGCACGGGGCCATTGGCGTCACCCAGCCCCGGCGCGTTGCCACCATCTCGGTGGCGCAGCGGGTGGCCGAGGAGATGGGCTGTTCGCTGGGGGGTGTCGTCGGGTACCAGGTCCGCTTCGATGACTGCACCACCGAGGTAGGGCTCCGAGGGCTGCGTTCCCCCAAGTGTTGTCATGGCAGGGCTGCGGCTCAGTGTTTTGCTTGTGGGCCTCTCCATGGAGTGGCACGGCCCTGTTACCTCTTCTGGGGCTTTGCGTGCAGAAGGTCTCAGAGCCTTGAGGGGCCATCTGTCCCAGCTCTGGTGAAGCTGCAGTTGTATGTATCATATAACTCATTTGATCAAGTTTTTTGAACACCTTACAAGTGAAACACTGCCAGGCACCTATGATGCCGTGGATAAGCACCTCTGATGCAAGCTCAGTGTGTGTTCTGGACAAATACGTGATCGATGTGGAAGTGTTTACTTTACTTTGAAGTAAAATCCAGGATAACAGCAGAATGTCTAATTAAACCTTTCAGGATACTGCCATCAAGTATATGACCGATGGCTGCTTATTGAGGCAAATATTGGCAGACCCCCTTCTCAGCAAGTACAGTATCATCATTTTGGATGAAGCCCATGAGCGGAGCCTTAGCACTGTGAGTGTCGCCTTATATCTGTCCTTTTGGGTTGCTATTTCTCCTTTACTGAGCTCTACTTACACCTTTCTTTCACTTCTGCACAATCCCCAAGGATTTTGGCTCATTTGCCATGGGTGCGCTTTATCCTTTTGCTGTCCTAAGACCATAGAATTGCTGCTTCGTTTATTACATGCTGCATAATCTGAAAATAAGATGCAGCCTGTAATCCTGTTGGAATTGTTGTAGCTGTTGTTGTGTTTGAAAGCAGTTAAAACTTGGCTGGCTATTGGATACTTTCCCAAAATTTCCAGGAGTTTGAAGCCAGCACGGTGAACACAAACTTTCTAGAATCCTAATTTCAAAAAACCATAATACAAACAAAACCCTGAAATATCTCTCTCGCTCTAAGGCCTAATGTTTCTTAGGGTGTGTATATGACTGCGCAAAAAGATTAGGGCTTTTGGGATCATGAAAGTATCTAGACCGACCTAAGTACCAAAAGTTATCAAATGTCACTCTGACCCTTCTGTGGCAAGCAAAGTGAGGCTCAAGTCACTCAGTCCTCAAGAGATTGTGTTGTGTGTCAAACAACCTACCAGTCCAGCAAACAACCTACCAGTCCAGCTGGGGAAAAGGGAAAATGCTTACTGAATCCCAGTTCTGCCCTCACGCATCTGAGGGTATTGCAAGTAATTGAGCTAGGGTGATGTAAGAAGTTACTGCTCTATCACCTGTGTCCAACTAAAAGGAGCAGATTCTTACTCCAGAGCAATGCAGAGTAAAATGAACTTGCTGAAGTCATAACAATAAAAAGGACAACAAAGGAGGGTTCACGCTCCAGTCAGGTAACATATGCTGGACAAAGGTGATGTTTAAAATGGGTCTGGGGTAACTGCTTGCAAATGACTTGACCGTGAGAGTATGAAAACGAAAACCAAAGGATTTTAAGTTATGCTGATTCTGTTTGTAGGCTGTGAGAATTGCTGATAAAAATTTAATTAAATTCTAGAAACCAATTAGCATGCTTACAAGACAACCAGCGTAAGTGTATGTATCCTTCTGAGTGCTTAGGCCCTGAAGATGTGATTTTTCTATCTTCACTATACCCATGGAGTAAAATCAGTCCCTTCCAAGTTTGTCAGACACTTCTAAGAAAATTGGGGTACTAACATAAGTTGCTTCTGTTCGTCTGTTAGGATATTTTATTTGGTTTGCTGAAGAAACTATTTCTACAAAAGAAACCACCGGACAGGAAGACGGCCATGAAAGTGGTGGTGATGTCAGCCACCCTGGAGGTAGACAAGCTCTCAGAGTTCTTTGGACACTGTTCAGTGGTGCACATTCCAGGAAGAAGTTACCCCGTCAAGGAGATATTCTGCAACCTGCTCAGCCCAAGGGACATAGGCAGCTCTGCGTATGTTACAGAGGTCTGACCTGTCTTACTTTGTTTCTGCATTGTGTTCTGTGTTCTTGGTATGATTATCATCTGTGAAAGACCAGAAGAATTAGCTGATGTATTGCTGTGTTCTTAGCATCTCTGCAGGATATAGGGAAGAATTAGCTAGTACTATGAGTTTTAGAAAGAGTAAGTGAGATGCCAGCTGTTACTGGCTTGTTTGTTGTTTGTTTCAGGCTGTAAAAGTGACATTGGATATCCACTTAAATGAACCAGAAGGCGACATCTTGGTTTTCCTGACAGGTGAGAATTTTTCTTTCAACAACTGTTGGTTATTCCCGGTGAAGCGTGGCATCGCCAGCAAAATGGTACATCCTTCTAATGACTGTCTTGTCCCAGAGCAGTAAGCAGAGAAGGGAAGGTTGCAGGTTGACGCACATAGTCCTGTGAAGTGATAGTTTTCAGAGCATGTTTAGGTATATCCATGCCTATGAGATCAGATAAGAAAGACATTAACTTAAAAATTTGCATATGCTCTTTTTTCCCCTGTGCCAACTTTACTCTGTATTGTCTACGTGTTTTATTTTGCTGTTAATTCAGGAAGGGAGAATTTCTTTAGCTGCAAAACCCTACATCCATGTATGGGCCAGGCACTTACGCAGTCATCTTTTGAGGAAAAGCCTTAGTGAGAGGCATTGTGGAAAGACTGGATGTCACCTCCTAAACTAACTCTTATAAATATTACCTCCTTCTGGTGATGGTGTTGATGACTCTAATATTGACAAAACAATCTTGTCTAAAGACATTGCAAAGTAGGAAGGCAGAGTTGTAGCTACATAGGTCGTTTAAATGCTCTTGTATGTTTTTTAGGTCAAATTGAGATAGAAAGAGCTTGTGACTTGCTTTTCAAGAAAGCAGAATCTATTGATTACCGGTATGAAGTACACGATCGGTCTGTTGAAGGCCTGCTTATTTTACCATTGTATGGGTCAATGTCAACAGGTAAGAGCGTATAATGTCATATGGAACTTAACAACTCTTGCAGTTAACATTTATATGCATTATAAACAGTATCCTGCTCAGATATTTTTATTGTGATTGCAAAAAATGGCATTCATTAACCCAGTTATTACAATACTGTAGCACTATGGGGTTTTTTGTGGTTCATAAACTAATCCAACTTCAGCCTTCTCTGTACTTGCACAGAAGCCTATTATCCAGGTAAAATTCATATTCACTGGAAATGGCTTCACATGGCATCAAGGTCTCCAGCTTAGGAAGGGGATTTTGTGTAACTGAAAGTTCAGATGTCTTGTTTAGGCCATCATTTTTTATTTTATACGGCAAAGATATTGCCAGTAGGTTTTTGGTGATGAAAGTAGACCTGTAAGGGAAGATAGAAGTAGTACAGTGTTGCACAATATAGAAAAGTACAGGTTATCAGAATGAGTCAGTCTGTTTTATTTGGCAGCAATACCACAGTTAGTTTCAAAGAGTTAAAAACAAAGGCCCTTTGACCTGTTCCGAACACAGACACTGTATTTTCAGATGAACTTCAGTGCAATGTTTAAATGTGTGGGTGCGGTATGTAGAATGCCGAGAGGCTGAATAAGTGTTCAGAAGAGCAGGACAGTAATTTCCACCTGGAAGTGCTGCTGAGAGAAAAGATCTGGTAATGATCTGCAGAGAGGGAGCAAATTTTTTTCCTTTTTCAAAGGTCAAAATGAGAAGTTGCATAAAAGAAGGGTATAGCTTCTTCCTTACTCCATGACAGGTGGTAGATTCCTGACTAAGAGTGATACTTTTTTTTCTGTGTGGTAGTTTCTTGGAGGCCATTGTATTTGAGTATTTTTAAATAACACAGGAAAATTTTCCTTAAAGAGATTTTGATATTTTTCAAGTATAATAACTTAAGAGGGAAAATTTCTGGGAAGAGTTGAATTTCTACCTTCCTTTTTTTGTTCCTTGAAGGCCAAATGAATTAATGGAAACTGCATATGCTGCTTAGTTACATGCTAAAAGAAGATTTGCTGGCAACATAGGGGGTCTAACTGACTCTTTTCATATTTGCCTTCACTTGTTCTGATTGTTACAACCCTTCAAATCCTTCATGAAGATTCTGTTAAGACCAGACATCTTGTTTGTTTTTCCTAGCTCTGGATTAGGAAACATCCAGGAGACCTGGCCTTTCTTGATCTCAAAATCTTCTTGAATATGCAAGCAATAAAGAAGATATTCTCTAATTTCTACATATGCCAGAATAATACTGAATCCCTATTTTAGAATGTTATGTGGTTCACTTTCTAATTTCATTCAAATGACTTTCACGAAGTGTTTGAGTAAGTTTGCACAGTGTTAGAGACGTGGTTTGAAATCAGAGCATTGTAATGTAACAGATTGTTTGACTGACTACCTGTCATTTTAGATCAACAGAAAAGCATATTTTTGCCAGCTCCCACGGGCATTAGAAAATGTGTGGTATCCACAAACATTGCTGCAACATCTCTGACGATTGAAGGAGTCAGGTATTGTTTCCTATCCTTCATAAAAGCTGTAACAGAGGGAATAATTCAGAAAATTCTGCTAGATTAGGAAAAACACATCTGACTTTCTTCCGCTACTATTCCTGCCCAATAATTACCCGTTGCATTTTTTTGTGTGTGTAGCGAATAATAACCTCCCCCCCACCACCTTGATACTGTTACATAGTCTTACAGATGACTAATACTGTTGGACCCTAATTTGAAATCAAATCTGACGCCATTATTTTCCTTGGTTGCTGGGAGGTATTATCTGTAACATCCCGTAGACTGAACCGTTGCAGGGCTGCAGCTGACCAGCGAACTGCAACAACCTTTTTGCAGCGATTGTAGGGCAGATGTGTTCTTGCTCTGATCATATGCATGTGGCAGTTACTTGTCTGTCTACTGAGACCTCTGTTGTTTTCTTCTCTGACGGAGTATGAATCTTTTTCAGATATGTCGTAGATAGTGGATTTGTGAAGCAGTTGAATCATAACCCCCGAGTTGGCTTGGACATACTGGAGGTAGTTCCCATTTCAAAGTAAGTTTTAAAAAGGTCATTTGTTTGGTGTTTCTGGGAGTTGCTCTGATGATACTGTGTATCGGTTGATCTTTAAAAAAAAAAAAAAGAGTGGGTGGATGGCTTTGAGGCTCTGTAATTTAAATCCATTTTGTTTGCTGCTAAATAGAAAGTGGTTCAGGACATACAATTTCCTCTAAGTTACAGGCATTAAGAAGGAATTGACAATGCATTGTCTGTAGTCTGTAGGCTCACATGTTATCTTGGGTTTGCTGAATACAACAGCCCGATTCAGAGAAGTTTAAAAAAAATCTTCCTTTGCACAGAAATGCTTCTTCATTCTTCTAGTTCTTGTATAGCTGGATTTCTCAGCTGCTGCACAGTATAATATATCGTCCATCTACAAGCACAGAAATTGCTATTATTTACCATAACTACAGCGCGTTCTTTTTGGATGATAACAGAAGGGATCAAGAGTTTGGATTTTTTCCCTGTCTTTCTGTTTTGGCAGGAGCGAAGCAAAGCAACGAGCTGGCCGAGCCGGCAGGACTTCATCCGGAAAAAGCTATCGGCTATACAGCAAAGAATTCTGGGAGCAATGTATGCCTGATCACACGGTCCCAGAGATCAAGAGAACCAGTCTGACATCTGTGATCCTGACCTTGAAGTGCCTTTCCGTGCATGATGTCATAAGGTAACCTCCATGGAGCAGGGGGGATTATCATTTTCTTCCTGAGTCTCAGCAGCAAGGCAGCACAGGCACCAACAGCCTGTTGGCAGGAGACAGGATTAGGTCTCCAGCCAACTGAGACACTCTGATACAATCAGCTTGTCAGCTTTTCTGCTGTTCTCCTCAGTCTTTGATACCAGATTGGATCTTGAGCTCAAGTTCAATTTGAGGTTCTGACAAAACCTAACTCCTTATCTCCAGAATTAAACAGTTAAACATCAGTATTTTAAAAGAACACTATTATATCCTAAAAGCTTCATCTCTGTGGAATTGTTCAGTTTCCGGATCACAGATGTGCAGAAAATACAGTTCGTCTTTGCATGTGCCATGCTGGGAACTTTCATAGTAATTCTTCATCATGAGGCTGTGTATGTAGTAACACACCCATACACTGAAGATGCTTATGTGCACTTGGTCAGAAACCTGACTTGGAAGGTTACAAAAGTATTTTAATAAATATGAAAACTAACAAAGCTATACTGAGTCTGAACAATGAAATTTTTTTTACTACTTTTTTTTAACTATAGATTTCCCTATTTGGACTGCCCTGAAGAAAGGCATATTTTAGAAGCTCTCAAGCAACTCTACCAGTGTGATGCTATTGACAGGTAAAAGATAAAGAGGTGTAATAACTACAAGAATTTAAAATTTCATGGTTTAACTGGTGTTAGTGAGTTGTTTATGTGGACTAAAGGACTTCCCCCAGCAGTAGAACACATTTTCTTGTTAGACCGGGAAGTTAACTACTGAGTTTTAATACACTCTGTGTAAAATTAAGGTTAGAGCATGGCTTAGGACTTGAGAGATACAGATTAATCTCTCCACATTGTCCTGAAGTTCCTGAGTGACCTCAGACAAATTACCTCAACTCTCTGTGCTGTAGTTGCTGACAGCAGATCCCAGACTGTTGTGACGAAGGTGCTTAGGCACTAGCTGTGAGGCCCATCCAAGAACTCAAGACAGGAAGTGAGATCTTATCCTAAGCTTCCAGGAATTCTTCTAGCAAAAAAAACCCCAAATATCTTAAGCATCTGATACACTTAAAAAGCTGGCTTTGCCTGCCATGAAGCAGGCATAAGCAAATTGGAGAAAGGTGAAACGTTCTGCTAGTGATGCTTGCTGCATGTCTCCAGGACCTATCTGGGCACACACAGAGTGCAGTGTTAGAACAGTCCAGAGGCAAATGCTTCTTTCATGCTCTTTATCTGTATATGGTGGCTGACATTGTGGGTGCATGTTCCGATTTGCATTTAAACATAGTTTTGTTGAATCTGGAATTTGAATCTTTTTCCTGGGATAAGGAGAGGCCACGTGACAAGACTGGGTGAATTCCTGGTGCAGTTTCCCCTCCCTCCCAACCTGACCTGTGCTGTCATAAAAGCTGCTTCTCTTGACTGTGAAGACCTGCTGCTTCCCATAGCAGCCATGTTGTCTGTGGAAAATGTCTTCATTCGTCCAGGTAGGAAGCCTCTTATCCCAAAGCAGCCTTGGTTGGGTGGGGAATTCTGCTTGGACAGGGACATCTCTGGCAATGGTTAGGCAGCACACAGTGCTTCACCTGGAGACCTTTTCTACAGCTTCCCTCTGCAGGGTTTTTTGCTCTCAGTAGTTTTCTGTGCTATTAGTTTGTGAGGCCACAGTATCTTATAGATGTATCTCAAGGTTATAAAGTGGGAGCTGATTCTGTATTTTGAACAATGGTAGCACAAGCCTTTACTTGAGAGTAAAGATACTTTTGCTGGGGAGCAAGCTGGTCTCCTTAGTTGGGCCCAGTGCTGGTGGGAGACGTAAGTGTTTACCTCAAACTAATGCTTTAAATAACCCTTATGTTGCAGTGTGAGGAAGTTTCCTCCAGCGCAATGCCTTGTCTCCCAGACTACATCGTAGCAGATCTGTAGGGAAGAATGTTAAGATTAGGACAAATACGCAATGGCACTTTGCCCCTATGCTTTTACAGCTTTCTCTGGTCTTGGAATCAGGGCACGTTGCATGCTAAGAATTGGACAACAGCTATTCCAAAGACTTCAAAATAGCATGGAATTGGGTTGCGTTTGTCCCAAGGCTGTGAGCTGTAAAGCAACATACGGGTAAGCGAGTGGATTGCTGAGAAGTCATAAGGGGGAAAACTGTGTTACAGGAGGGGGAAAAAAAACCCGAACACCAAAAAATGAAAACCTACCACAGCAGATGTTTTGCTGTTGGTGTTTGCTGTTGGTCTAAGTACAGACAACAGGGACTGATTAATTTGTTTTTAAGGAATGGGGTTGCCTCTGGATTGTTTTTTTTAAAGGCAGACCTTTTAAGTTACTGTGGGAAGCTCATCTTGTCACTGCCTCCATTTCCAGTATTTTTCTAAATGGAAAACATAATTTTGCTGTGGTTCCAAGCTAGCACCTCTCACTAGCGCTAAACTCAGTCTCTCACATACTCCTTCCTGTCTCCTTTCCCCTCCAGTCTGCCCCCCACCACCCCCCAGCTGTGCTACATATAGTCTTTATATGTAGCACAATCTTTGTGGGAGACCTTTGTCCTTTCTAGTCACTCATTGGCTCTTGTCCAGTTATCTCTGTAGTCTATTAACCGTGCCCGTTAGTGCAACAGCTAAAGACACTGCTGACAGTACTGATAGCCTGGATTCTGCTCTGGGGTCTTTCCCATTCCCACAAATGTGCTTTTGCTTTCCCATCCTCCATCTGGCAGTATGCCCTTGTTATCTGTTCCGCTAGCTAATGCACACATGTCTGTTACTGTCCAGCAACCCTGTACATTAGGACACAAACACAGAGACTCACATACTGAAGGAACTTGCTTATGGGCAATATGTATACGAACAGGCCTCCTTACTTCCTCGGTGTTACTTGTATTACCCACAAACTTCTGACATCGTCTGCACAGGACAGCAGCAATGCAATGCATCGGCCTTTGCAGCCATATCCCTCTCTACTAAGGGGCATAGGTTGTGCTGGGGAAAAAATTCTTTAGGTATTTAAAACTTGAAATAACACTTTGGAAATGTTGCTTTTGCCTAGTACATTCCTAGCGTTTAGTGACGGCGAATTCCCACTAAACTCACAGATCATGTTTTTTCTAGACTTTTATTTATTTTAAGACCTCCATTACTATGGCAGTTGAGTACTAGGACAAAAGCTGAATTAAATAGATTAGATGGTGCTATGATGGGGTGGTTTCAACAGTCTTGTTTTTTCTCCCAGAGCAAAACTTTCACTTGATCCATGTGAGCTGTTTGTTTAAGGTTGCTGTTCCATGTCGGCATTGGAGTTGTTTGTGAGAGAGCAATACATAGAACCTTTCTTTCTAAGAGACTAGAAGTCTTCATCTCTAGTGCTGATTGATTGAGATTGATCATAGATTTAATAGCATCTACGTATTCTCCTTCAGCAGCAGTGGAAGGAGGAAGAACTGTAAATGCACCTGTGGAGGAGAGACAAATCTAAAAATAACATGAATAAAGAGCCAAGACTGTCAAACACACTTTGGAGAGATAGTAATAGATAATTAAGTAGGAGTGACAAGTAAAAATGACTTTGAAGTGAGATACAACTTACTTCCTCAGGTGATCCTCAGAAGCAAAAGGAGGCAGAACTTCAACACCAGGAACTTTCCTCACAAGTGGGAGGATGCAATGACTTTGCAACCCTCTTAAATATTTTTGAACAGTGCAAAGCAAGGTATAAAATGATTCCTTACAGTAAGTGGTTTTGCATTGCTCATAACGCCCAGCTGCTGACGGTTTTTAGATATATTGTGTATACGCACATGTGTGTACTCAGACCTAATTGAAGATTTATTCCTTATTGTGATCCGAAATTTCTATCAAGACACCTATTATTTAAACTAACAAAGTATCTGGCTCTGTAGGTTGCCTTCTTTGTACGACCGTAACAAAAAATAGAGGCAACTTTCTGCCTTCAGCTTACAAAGGGCTTCTTTATAATACAAGTATTTCTGTTCTCAGCAAGTCTCCTTCAGCTTGGTGCCAGAAATACTGGATCCATTGGAGAGCTTTAAAATCTGCTTTCAGTGTGGAAAAACAACTTCGGGAAATAATCAGTAAACTGAAACAGGTAAAAAATACAATTTTTATATATGGTTGAATTATATAAGTTTGTATTTAAGACATGTACTGAACTACTGAGCCTTTGCCAGATGGCTGCTGCCTTTCTCCAGTAGAAACTAATCCACTTAAATATTAGAACATCCTTGCTGTACCTTGTGTAACTTAACAAGCAAGAAAGAGGGTTTTCCTCCTTTCCTCGTGGTTTCCATAGGGTGAGAAACCCAGAGTTTAAAATCCATGGGATGGAGGGAGTATAGCAGCTTTTTCTTTAGGAAAGATCCTGGTTCATGTTGTTTTTTCTTTACATAGCTGCCAGACTTCCCTAAAGAGACATTTGAAGGCTCCAGAACTGAAATTCTAAGAAGATGTCTGTGTGCAGGATACTTTATCAATGTAGCTAGGAGGTAAGTAATAAAGTTTGGAGAATTGAATGGGAAAGATATTATGCATATTCTTTAAAGGTGTAGCTGCATATTGAAACAGGGTAGTAACAATATATTGTTAAAAGTAGCAATTGCAGCTGAAGGTGGTGTTTCTGCACAGGGCTGGAAGCCTGGTGCGTACTCTGCTTTTGACTCTCCTAACATTCCTGGGGAAGTTGCTTACATCCTTGGAATAGTAGTTTTTCTATCTGTGAAATGAACTTGCAAGCTGATGAGTAGTTCTGGATATTAAACTAAAGGGCTTGGAAATGTCCAATTATCACGGCTGTCAAAGACTTCAATCCCAAACCCTGTTTATTATTGTGGTGTTGTACCTGCAGTGTTACTGTGGTAAATCAGACAGATACATTTTATTCCTCATTGTTTTTTTTTTACAGTTTAATTCTGGAAGGATCTTCCTCTGCTTATATATTTTAGTATTTTCTTTTATGCTGCTGCTGATTTGCTTAGTTCAGTGTTGCTGTCTAATCACAGCAAAGTATGTTTCATTATAATTTTTTTTTTCACAAACCTTTTAGATCTGCAGCCAGGACATTCTGCACAATGGACGGACATGGCAGCATAGTCTATATCCATCCTTCATCTACAGTAAGTTACCAAATTCTGTTAATAAACTAGCAAAGGATCTAGAAAAGGAATAAGAGGCAAGTCCCTGTAAACTCTTCCTCTTCTGTTTGGTTGGTGCTAATTTATGGCCAGGAGAAGCACTGTTGCAGTGTTCATTTTGAGAGTGGGGAAGGGCCTCACTTCTTCAAATTTGGTAAGTGTTTGGCTTATGAAATGAGTGTGACATAGACTGAGCTTTCTCTCTGGCTTTCTGGGTTTCCTGGGCAATTTTAAGCAAGTCATTATGCCTCAGTTTCCCTGTCTGAAAATTTAGGGTAATGTCAGCTTTATCTCATTCTTGCATCTGAAGCATTGGAAGATATTCCAGTGGAGGGTTCTGTAGAAATAAAAAATATTTTTTATCAATTTTGAAATAATATTTTAATTTTTCAGCTATATAACCAGGAGACTCGCCTCGAGTGGATCATCTTCCATGATGTCACAGTGACATCCAAAATCTATGTCCGGACGGTGTGTCCTGTTCGCTATGAATGGGTCAAAGACTTGTTGCCCAGATTGCATCAAATTGATGCATATGAACTGAGCAGTGTGGCACGGGAAGAAGTGACTGAAGAGGAAATAACCAAGTGGAAACATAAGGAGGACCTTAAAAGACAGTATGGTAAGCACATTACTAGTCTATATCTATGGCGTGTGTAATTTTTCTTCGTTGTTGTAAACGTGTCTGTATATTATGTCACTGAACGCATTCTGGACTAGTAGGTGTTAATCTGAGTGTCCTTAACGTATTCAATGTCTAGCTCTAGTTCTTTTCTTGTCTTACTACAGCTCTGCAATCTTTATTTTTCTGCCTCGGCAGCGTGTGTAGTGGTATTTGCTGAACTGGTTCTTGCCATGCTCCCCCCCTTTGGTATAATATAGCTGACAGGAGCAGAACTTTAACCCAGAGTTGAGTAAAAGCATTTTGAGTCTAGCCATTATTTAAGTTTGCAAAGGGTATCTAGCCATAGATACTCAAAATCATACTGTCCTGAGAGAGAGAAGTTCTAAGGGCTGTAGGGTGGGGAGGAGGGGAGAAAACAAAAAAAACCACCACCAAACAAAAAACACAGAGGAAAAAGTATCACGTTTTGGTGAATGTCTCATGCTGACAATGAATTTAATGCCATATATTTAAATAGTCAGTTTTAATTAAAACTGGTGCCTGCTAACTGATCTGGCTGCTTGACATTCTTTGAATTCTTCTGTCAGCAGGTTTCTTAAAGCAGCCAAGTATTCAAAGGGCCTCTTTGCTCCTGAGCTGACCCTTCCAAAACATTTATTTAATATACAGTACAGGCACTGGCAATATAGATTCTCTTCAGTTTCCTTAACAATGGAAAAAAAATGTAGACTCTTGTGCTCAGACCAGCATCTCTTTCTGCCCTGCGTTATTGTATAAAACAACCATTTTAAATGATAAAAACATGAATTGGATATGGTTATAAATTTGCTGGAAAGGATACTTGCATTACTGGATAACGCAGAGGAGCCTCATCTATTTATCTGAAGTCCAAGGAGCTGAGGTTTGTTCTCTTTGTCCCCCTTAACTCTTTGACTTCACCAGGCAATTCTAAATTAATTTGAGATTAATATTGACCTTACAGGTGATGTCTTTGTGGGAGCTTCATAAAAATAGGTGGCTGAATAGCTGACAAAAGCTTAATTAGTGCCCAGTGGAATGAAAGGCTGCATAATGAGCTGAATTCTTATTTGACTTCAAGACAGAATAATTACAACTCTTCCAAGAGTAAATGCTGATCAGAGCTCCTTCCTCATATCAAAGAATCTGGTGCCCAGCCCCAGAGCTCTAGGAACAGGCTGTAAGCAGCTGCTTCATTCACACAGTACTTAAGCTCTCAGAGTCTATTTTTTTATTTTTTATTATTATTTAAAATGTTATTTTAAACTGAAAATATTTCCTGCTTTTCTTTCCTTCTGGGATAAGCACTCCCAAGGTCTCCACTCAGTGGGAGAATGTGCATTTCTATTAGTGTCTGATCTGGAGTATTTGACTTTTCCCACTCTTTTATCTGTGTGTTATCCTCTCTCTTCCTCCTACCTCTGGAAATTTATAAAGGGAGTTTATTCTAAGCTTTTTTTTTCCCCCCGGTCCCAGTGCTGTCTGTCTCCTGCCTGAACCTGAGTTTTAACGTGTAATTTAGAGAAGAAATGGGTGCATAGAACACAAGATGCACAGTATCTCTTAAAATAGAAAGCAAGATACACATTTGGGGGTGAGATGAGCCCAGCTGCAGATATTGACATGGGAGTTAAGGCATGATGGTTTTTTTTTAATTTATTTTTCCTCCCTGCTGTGGTACAGTCTGTCCTCTTTGGAAGTCCTTCAGATGACTGACTGGGACTTGAAAAACATTTGAGATTGTTGGGGTTTTTTGGGTGTTTTACAAATAGGAGGAATTGTAATGCTGGTTGGGGTTTTCTTTTTTTTTTATATACAGAAGAGTATATTTCTCTCTCTCCTTTCCCCCCAGAAGGAGTCACAGACAACTCTGCAAAGAAGATGGAGAGAAGGAATGATGATCAATCAATACTGGATGCCCGAGCTCGCTATCTTGAGAGAAAGCAGCAAAGAGCACAGGGTTTAAGTGGCCCATTGAAAGAAGTGGGGTAATACTTGCGGCTGCTCTACTCCCACTGTGAGGGAAGGCAGTTCAGTGCAGTTGTTCAGAGTATGTTTGCATAATGCAAAATGACTAACTGGAATGAAGGGAAACTTCTGCTTTGTGGTAAGTTTGAGTGCCAAGGCATACAAACGCAATCTTCCTTTGCTGCATCCAGCAAGGAAGAGTTAGCAAGCTGAATTTTGTTGCTACATGTCACTGGCAACAATTTAGTGGCCTCAAATGTGGATGAAGACATGATACTTACTGTGGTGCCAATTCTGTGGCATTTAGTTGACTTAGAAAGGTCTCAGTACCATTATTTAAAAAAAAAAAGCTTTAAGAAAATTTTATTAAAGGAGTGGAGCTGTCACTTTTTATCCATTTTACTTTGTATGATTGTGGCTGTACAATCTTCATGGTCGTACGCTACTCAGGAAAATGTGTAAGAAGTGCTCTTTTAATGGTGGAACCATCAGGGTCAAAATTCAGAAGGACGTTTGCCACCTGCATTCCGTGTTGCAGACAGTGTTGTTCCTACTGTGTATTGTGCTGTACCATGTACAGTGATGGTTCTGGGTGAAGATGTCTTTGTATGCAAAGTATTTTGTAAATGTTTTCACATTCTTCCTAACAATGCATAATTTTTGTCAGGGGTGTCTTAGCACTGTGTGTTTTCCATTTAGCAAAAAACCTCCCAGCAGTCAATCCAGTACTCAGCCAGGTTACTGTCAGCAGGCCTGCTGCCTAGTGGGCTGTTTTTCTGAATTTGGTGACTGTTATTTTTAAAATGTATGGATCTTGGTCTGAAGAATGACTCTTTCAAACATGTAGAAAGAGTACACAAGGGAATACTAGCTTTTTTCCTCAACTCTAAAAAGCAAAGACCTGTGATGCTTTGTCATCATAAAGTTTGTTTCCCTCTCAATAAAGAGGTAATCCCCTTCTGTCACCTTCATAATCCTAAAATGTTCCAGCGCTGTAGCGTAGACCTTGCCTTTTTGCTTTTTTTTGCTTTCAGCAACATTTTGTATAAGACAATTTCCAAAAAACTGGAAGAACCTCCTGTCATTTTTCATGCCTCAGTTGTTTGCACTGTGTGTCACCTTCAGTTGTTTCTCAGGTGACTAGCCAACGCTGTTGAAGTGATGTTGTAAGTAAGTCTTAGCACTTGGTGTAAAACGTTAAGCATTGCACCTCTATACTGCACCGGTTGTAGCTGATCATAAGCTTTCAAAAACCTTGGGATTCTCTTATGGGGAATATGGTAATGTTACTCTTTATAAAGAAGGTAGTAGGTCTGATAATTGTCCCTCTGGCTGTGATTACAGCCACCTGGCGAAGCTGTAAGAGGCTTAATTCGAGCAATACTGTCGTCGTCAACAGCACTAGCAGGAGTGAGCAGCGCTGCCTGCGGCTGCCCTGCAAGTTTCAGTCGCGGAGTTCGGAACTGCAGCAGAATTGCTGCCGCCCTCCCCTTTTCTGTGCGTACAGAGCAGAGAAACAGCAGCAAGATTAATGCCTTTCTAAGGCAAACCATTACTGGATGTGATCAATTTTTGTAGGAAGTGGCCCATCTTTGTTGGGCCCTTTATCCGGGTTCAGATGGAAAAGGATTTTGTTCTCTCACACTATTGCTCAGACTCTGCTTTTGAGAAGCCACTGCTTTTTCTTGACTAAACCTAATAGTCTGAATTTTGCAAAAGCCCACAAATTATTGCTGTTTACTTTGATTTATATTATATCTGCAATGTCATAGCCACTTGCAAGTCAAGTGACATCTGTACCACACACTAGGTCTGAGATCAGTAGCTATCAGTACCTGCTCTTGCTTGGGGCTACTATCTCTTGGCAGATCCTAATGCTTTCTTATTTATTATTTTTTTTTACTCTCTTAGTAGCAAGAAGGGAGGGTTTTTTTTTTCTGTGTTCCAGGGGAATTGTGAATTTAATACAAAACAAAAATGGTATGAGGAAATAACCCTGAGATTGCAAAATAAGAAAAGATAGAAGAAAAGCGGGGGTGAGGTCTGCTGGGGAGCCCCTGCCTCTCGGTAAAGCACTTGTAACGCCTCATGTGCTGCCGTCTGGTAGGAGAGTTAAGTTTTACCTGTTTCCATGGGCTGGAGTTACACTGTAAGTTAGTAAGCACAGCAGGACAGTTGGAGTTTCATTATGTTACTGTAGTTATTAACAAGGTTACAGGGGCAGAGTCCCTGCAGGCTCAGGGGACTGCTGGGGCCTGCCGGTGCTGTTCAGGTGCATCCCCTGATTTTGGTGAAATAAAGGAAGAAGGCCGGTACCGGCTTATGGCCCTTCCCTACTTGGTTTTCTGGTTTTAATCAGGCTTTGTTAGTGCGGAGCACGGAAAAACGCATCCTCCATCGACTGTGGTACCGTGCAGCGCAGCGGTGGGACTTCAAGGCCGTAGAGCACCAGTAGAACACCGGGACAGGTGCTAAAATGGGGGAAAGGGGGGGGCAGAGCCTGAGGGCGGGAAGGGGCAGGGCCCCCACCGGCGGACCGGGGAGCTGCCGGGCTCGGGGGGGGAAATCGATCGCCTTCCTGCCTGGGGCTTCGTGCTGGCCGGGGGAGCCGCGGGGCCCTCAGCCGCCGCGGTGCTGCCGCCGCTGAGGCCCGGGCCCCCGCCCGTCCCCACGGCAACCGCCCCCCCGCAGCGCCGGGCGAGTCACCTTGCCCGGCCGCTCTGCCCCCTTCACGTGACCCGCCGGGGCGATGAGCGCGGAACGGAAGTGACGCAGCCGCACCTCGGTCGCATGATGTGGCAAAAAAAAAGGCCGGGGAGGGAGGAGTGCTGAGGCCCGAAATAGTCCCTTCCGGTGGCGGATCCCTCCGCCGCTCCCATTGGACCCGCCCGGCGCGTGAGTCGCGCCGCTCGCCGGGATCCTTCCGCCCGGCCGGCGCAGTAAAGGCCGGTCCCGGCAGGTGAGGGCAGGCCTCTTCCTTCCGCGGCGGTATCCTTCCGCCGGCGGGGGCAGCTTCCGGATCGCCGCGGCTCTCCCCGCTCGCTGGCCCGTTCCGCCATTGCGGTCCCGCTTCCCCGCGCCGCTCGGACCCCGCCGAGGTGTGACTCCGGTCCGGCCTCGGACTGGAGCCCCAGCCCGCTGCCGCCGCCATGGCCCAGATCCTGCCGATTCGCTTCCAGGAGCACCTCCAGGTGGGCGCGGAGGGTCGGGGGAGGCCGGGCCGGGGGAGCGGGTGCTGGGGCGGGCGGGCTGGCCGCTCCCTCAGGCGGAGGAGCCGCCCGGGGACGGTGCTCGGGTGAGAGGCCCCGGGCCCCTCTGCGGTCCCTCCGCGAGGGCCGTGGGGCGGCCCGGGCCCCTCCAGCGGCGGGGTGGCCGCCCTCCCGCAGGCCTTGCCGGTGTCTAGCTCGGGCAGCGCCTTCCCGCCGCGGGCTGCCCGCCGTGCCGCCCCGAAGGGCACCTTCCAGCGCGCCCGCTGCTGCCTCCGTGCGGGCCCGGACGCGAGGGGAAGGGCTGGGGCGCCGCGGAGCTCCTCCGCGTCCTGGGGAGAGGGCGAGGGGCCGAGGTGCGGGCCCCGGCGCCGGGCATCCTGCCCTTGTCCGGTCCCCACCTTGCCTTCCCCGCTGCGGGTGGTGGAGTGTTTCGTCCCGCTGGTGTGGGCGAGGCTGGCGCCCTGCCCACGGTAGCACCTGCCGGGCCGTGGGAGGGGAGAGCGCGGGTGGCGCCTCTTCGCTTCCGAGGAGAGAGTCCGTCTCCCGCGGGGCAGCGCGAGTGGGAAATCCCGCTTCAGCGGGGGGGGGCGAGGGGGGTAAATTGATGAGGCGGCCAAGCTGTCTCCGTGTGTTGCTTAATTATTTTTTTTTTTTAAACGAGGCTAGGGTTTCTAATCATCGTAAGGACATACTGAATAATTTTAGTGATGTTCTGGCTTGTAATGTCATCTTCTGTGAAGAAAAACCACGTATTGCAGTGAAATGTGGAAGCTACTGCGGGCTTCCCTGCAGTGCAGGGACGGAAGTGCCAGGTCTACACTTTCTGTCTGGTGTCTGCTGGCCGCTAACACATTCTAGGTTTGGGTATCACTAAACCATAACCACGCGCTAATAGATTATTTCCAAGCGCTGGTCCTTAGTTTCCTTAACACGGCCTTGTAAAGGCATTAGTAACAAATTCTAAAATCGCTCCACTGCTGGAACGCAAGGTTACCTTCTCAAATAAGCATGCACCTTTAACGTCTCTGGGTGAAGCTGGAGTACAGGGAGGGGTCTGGAAGCGGTGATACAGTTGTGCAATGTGTACTTCCTATATGACAAGTCTATAGGGCGAAGTACTACAAGCCATGCCTCTCGTCCTGCATTGCTGTAGCTGTAGTGGTATTAAGCTTGGCTTCACTGCTGAGGAGTATTTTTTTGAGGAGGACTTGTATAATAAAAGTTACATTGACATACCTAGGCAGGATCTTCTGGCTTCTACCAGCCTGGCTGTAGCCCTGCTTCCCTGTGATGTCAGCGTCTATACGTAGTTTGTGCTTAGGTAACTGCGACTGTGGTGGGCACTAACATAGTGATGGATTTGCGTGATTTGTAGTGACTTTTTTCTAACCCAAATGGCAAGAATTTAATTTCTAGACATCTTGTTGAAAGAACAATTGCAAAATACTTATTTTGCTCTGTAAATTACCACTGTCTGTAGCATTATTTTTAGATTTAAAAGATGCTGCCATGATTGGTTTTTATCTAGCTAGTTAACTGTTGAGCATTGGATAATTTTACTTTAGTATCAGTTTAAAACCAGACCAGAATTCCAGGGCTACACCTAAGGTATGACTCTTCTTTAGCGAGCAGCACTGACAGGAGAATCTCCTGAGTTGACCAGAGCTTCAGCTTTGAGCAAGCGTTCTCTCCTGGTAGTTGCATAGCCTAGAACCAGGTATTGAGAAGGTTCTGTATACTCAGGTGAAACTCATCCCTCTGGGTAGCCCAGCTCTTAATAAAGTATTGTGGAAATGCATCTATGATACATTATTTAAGATACAAACATTGCGTGTGACCCACCACCAGGTCTCTAATGACATGAGTACTATTACATAAGGAAACTCATCTGCCTCGCTCCAGAAGTGCTGATAGTTTTCAGGCCAGCACTATTGTGGAACATGACTGTTCTGACTAATGACTGTTTATCTGTTTATTTGTATTTTTTTTCCTTGTTCCTATTTAATGTAGAGCACTGGCTTAACCAGTGTATTTTACAATGGTGTACGTGAGCTGGTCTTTTGAAAGACTGGGTGCCCAACCTTCTGGGCCTGCATGCACATGGCTCTTGCCTATAACGCTTCAGTTTGCTGTTCCTACTGAAGTTCCTCATTTTATTTCATTGAAAAAAATTCAGAGGAACTTGAATTCTCAGAGGTACTGTTTTCATGCTGAAACTTCTGACTTGCTGTTGGAGTAAACTTTTGAGAGCAGAAACATGGATGTTGCTACGTTTTTGCTATCTGGAACTGCTTTAGCACATTCCAGGCTGTTCATAGGAGGTCCTCATGGACCCAATAATACAATTTCTTGAACTGTGCCTGACCTACATTGCCTGGGAAACTTGTCATACAAGTGTTGCGCAACACTTGCAATTTTGCAGTTGATGCTTAACAAAAAGACAAGGTACCCAACTGGAGCCCTGTTCATAAAAAGGCAGGTGATGGATATGAATGGGCAAGTTCTTGCAAGGCTATTATTTAAAGTTGCTTTTAATTAATCTAAAGGACTGGCAATCAGCCCTAGGTGTAGTATGATACTAGTTCTCCATGGATCCACTACTGCAGGTCAGAAAATGTAAGTAACTGTCTGTACAAAGCTTGTCCTGATCTTCAGCTTCAACCCAGTTGCACTCCATGTTGCACTACTAAAGGCATGATGCCATTATCTGTTGCTGTCAGCGTCTTGGCTAGGTGATACGGGAACAGAGAGTTAAAGGCTCCAGAAGCCCTGCGCTATTGTGCTTCTGAATGTCTTGTCTCTTGGGTACGTAGTACAGTGTGCTTTGTACTGTCAGTCTGAACTGAAGATCTAGTCCGGGCAAGTAAGATGTGGCAAGTAGTTCACTTACTAGGGCTAAGTAAGCTTTCTGGATATTTCCTAAGTGAAGTCTAAAAACAAAATGTGTAGTCAGGCTTCAGGTCTTGTTTTTTTGAGTCCCATTACATAGCTCTGAAATCCCAGTAGTCACAAATATGTAGGATGTTATCTGTGTATTGTCTATTGTAGACGCCTGCCTTGCCACAAAAGAATGTCAACAACATACTGTGGAGAGACTTTTTCCTTGGGAGTTTCCAAGGAGAAACTTGATTCCTATGCTATCAAAACTACCAGACTCATCTTATAAAACTCTATAGTGCTGCTACTTTTTTTTTTAAGTAGCCATGAGGAAACAGTCCAGTGGGCATGTAGTGGGACATCAGAGTTCATCATGTCGAGTGATGGCAAATCTGGCTGCTCATATTTAGGTTTTAGGGATTCTGTGAGCTGGTGCCTCTGTGTACTTGAGGGTGAAAGTAAAACACAACTGCTTACTGAGGTAGGTGCATGGAGCTTTTCTAAGATTAGATGTTCCTGATGAGTGAGAAGGAACTGGACAAGTTAGCAGGTGATGAACTGTGATTGCCATTTGATTTAGCCACACTACCCTGAAATATATAAAAGCTGAACTTGGACCAGGCACACCACTGTACTGGTGTGACTTAAGGCCTTAATAAATACTCTTCTAAACCTGAATGTATTACAAAAAAAAAAAATTATTCTGTAGACCTGTCTAGACAGTACAGAAAACTGTCAGCTCAGGCTATGCACTCGATGCCGAGACAGAACTACTCATTTAAACTAGGAAAAGGGTTCTTGTATCTCTTGGTCATTGATGGAGCAAACCTGAATGATGGCTATGCTGTTCTAGTGTGGTGGTACTTGGATGGCTCTCAGAATCATAGCTAGCTATGCTAAAGAGCTAACTGAATAAAACTGGACAGCCGAGGCATCATATAAAACTTATAAATTTACTACTTCACTCTAACAATGACAAACAACAAAGTGCTTACATGTATTGTGCTGGCAGTGAGACAGTTTAATATATCCTAAACCACTAAATCTCTGCTGTAACAGCATTAGTTTGAAGCAGTTAAGTCTTTTGTTGGTATTTTAAGTTAGGAATTAGAGAGGGCTGCTGCGCCTAATGCTGTTTTGGTGGGGTTCTTGCCCTCTGCTTCTTAGTGGATCTGAATTCCTAAAACCAGTGAGTTCAGACTGTTCTTGCAGAGGGAAAATCTGTAACAAAGAATGCTGTGAAGAATTGAAGTGTCTTGAGGAGAGTATGTGTGTGTCAACTAATTGGATAGGAACAATTAGTTAAGCAGTTTATAAGCTATTCCTCTTGGCCTGTCCCTCGCAGCAGCAGGTACTGAAGTCAACAGGCCTGCTCGTCTTGGTGGCGGTACTCATTAGCACTTTGTGCTGGGACTGTGGTGACTTAATCAAACATAAGTAATGGCAGTCAGTGGTTCTGAACTCAAGTTTCAGCAGGGAGAGTCTCAGCTGTGGCTTGTAACTGAAATAGTCATGCAGCATGTCTGTGGCTGCTGAGACCGGATGGCTACCTCAGCCTGTTGAGGCAGAAAATAGGAAGGACGTAGAAATAGAAGAGGTCTTGAGTATTATAGAGGTCTCTTATCTGTTGAAAACATAACTTCCTAGCCTGTCACAAACTGTAACTCTTACCTTGCGCTGGTAAATATGAAGTACTTCGGAGCCGTTGACTGGCTGTGGGACTCCTGTGTCAGTAGCTCTAACAGAGCAGTCAGTCTACTGACTGCAGTCAGTAGCTCTAACAGATCAGCACGGATATAAATCTTTTGTGCAACTTCAGTTTGCTTTTCTAATTTTCATGTATGGAACTAAATGAGTGGCTAAAGTGTAGCCTGGTTCTACCTTGTTCAATCAAAGCCCAGTAAAGCATGGCCTTGCAGTAGAGCTAACATGACTCATTGCACATCAAGAAGCTCCATGCTTCTCAAAAGACTGGGAATATCTGTGTTAACTGGCATTTCCCAGCTACGTGATTTCTAGCGGCATGTAGATAAGGAGTCTCTGGGCAGAGACTAAGCAGCTGCTTGTGGCTACAAGAACGGTGGTTATATCCTGTTGAGTGTGAGAGTCGAGGTGAAATGCGTACTCAGCAGTTCCGCACCCTTCCTTGTAGGCAAGGAGAAATTATTTGACAGCTAAGCAAATTGTCACAAGAAAGCGAATGTTCCAGGAAGGGGTCAACAAAGAGACTCTTGTCAGCAGTTTTACCATTCAGTTTGATGTCGAACATGCGTGTACTTCTCTGAGTAAAGCTACCAAGAATGTACTTGAATTATCTTCCAGTGAAAAAATAATTTTACTAATCAGACTTTTACTTACCATGTTATAACAATTCACCTCTCAACACTGTTCAGATAAATGTCATAGAATTTGATGGTTCAGTACAGCATGCAATTGACTGAAGTATCCAGCATGGAGTTAGATGAGTCCTTCAAGGCGACATCTCTGCTGAACAGAAGAGTTGCTGCGGTCTCTGGCAACCTATTTCATGGTTCCACTCCAATGGAGCAGCTACTTCACAAAACACTTTGTTCTTGACATGCTTTCAGGAGACTGGTGTAACTGAACTTTCCAACAAATGTCTGTGTAGAATAACTTGTACTGTAAATTGGTTGCCCAAGCACAGCTAGCAAGTTCTGCTTTCATATCCGCTTAAAAGCCAAGGAAGTGGTTTTTTGTAGTATAATGTAGGAGTATCTTACAAGTCCTTCCTTTTTTTGCAGTCTTTTAAACTTGTTCATGAATTGATGAAAGGTAGTGGACCGAAATGATTGCAATATTAAACATTTGGGTTTTTGCCCTCTGTGGTAAGAGAAGGGGTAGAAAAATCTGCCATAAACCCCTGTGCTCTTTTAGTTGTAGTGTAAAGTCAAGAGTTTGTATGTAGAATAGTATTAAAATTTTCATAATAAAAACCTCCAAAGAAATACCTGCTGTCATGTTCCCTAATAGTATTCTTAGTCTACTGTTTACTTTGCTTAGCTTTATAAACAGTCCTGCTCCACTTGCCTGAACTTTAGCCTGTTTGGGGAAGGAAATAACCTATAGTACAGGAATGATCTGTACTCTTAAGAGTTCTGTGCATCAGGTCTGAGGGCAGCCAAGAAGAGTTACCATTAGCCTTACCAGCTGAGCAGAGCAAGTGGCACTCTTGGCTGGTGACGCTCTTGTGTAATCAAATGCAGAGATTGTCACGATTAGAGTCAACTTCCTGTCTCGATGCTTGAGGCAGACTTGTTCGTGCGCTTGGATCTGTTGGGATTAAAAGATGAAATGTTAGCGGAAAGAGCTTGTGTGCTTAAAGACCTCACTAATGGTTGCACCTCCATCAGAAAGCTTCTCCAAGCTTTCTTTGGAGCTCTAGTGCTGATCTTAAATGTTTCCAAAGAAATATCTAGTCTTTGGAAATGGTCAGAAGTTTGAAAAGGACCACATCTTCCACTGCTTACTGGGGTTGGGTACCTCAGACGTGATGCCTAGCAGATGGCAGTTTGATCATGATTAAGATAAATCTGTCTTGCAATACCTAAGTAACTTTATTCAGCCGTTATGTCTGGACCTCCGTAAGAGGTCTGCCATCTGCTGGGACTTGCTGCTTTGATTTCTTCTGCTAACAATGTTTGAGCATAGTGCTGTGAGTTACTGCCAGCGGAGTGCTTGGCACTGTGAAGCTACCCTCCTCTACCAAATGAACAAGGAAATCGAGTGCTTGAGAAATTATTTTGCACTTGTTAAGTTTGCAGCCCTAGCAAAAGGAAACGCCACATCCTAGTAAGCTTCTCCAGCTCTACCAGATGAAACTTTTACATCTTCAAACCTTCTCTGCCTGCAGGGATGTGACTGGGTTGCATATAGCCCTGCCTAGATGATGTACGAATACCAGAGTCCCAGGCCTAGGGAACACTACCTAAATAAAGGTGTGAAAGGGAGAGTTAACTTAAATCTGAAATCTTATAATTGAATCCATGTTGCTGAAGAACGTGTGGTCAGGTTCTGTGATGCTGGACCTCAAACACTGATTTAAATCCGAGTAACAGAGTTCTGACCTGTCAGGGAGGTAGGGTTTGAGTTCTATGGCTGTAGCAGCATTGAGGCAGTTTTCTCTTGGGAGAGCTGAAAAAACACGTCTTTCACTTGAAAGTTTCCTGGCTTTGTTGTCAGGTGGATGGATGTAAAGGGAACCGTCTTTGAATGAAACTGTTCACTGTGTTAAGTCACAGGAATTGTAGATCTTCTGCCTTGGAAAAATGACTTAAGCTAGCTTGATGCTTAGCTTCAAGAATTACGTTTAAATCTGTTTTGCTTCTAGTCTTATCTCTCTTAAAATCTTTCAAAGTAGAAAAGCTGGGTAGACCTTAAATTTCCCAAAAGATCAGTGTTAACTCTCTGTAAACTAATTGTGAAATGAGCCCTTAAACATGAAAGAGCCTGAACATCTTTTTGGTACAGCAATGAAATCTTGTTTTTTTGAACCCAACTGAAGAGCTTCGAATGGTGAAGACCTCTCCTGAAAGAGCAAGGTAGCTTAAATGAAATGGTGTCCTTTAGGACAAAGGACTTAAGTGCAGAGTGACTGGAGAACCATCTACAAAGGCTGAATCACCTTCTAAAAATTCTCTCCTTCAGCAGACCCAAGGAGCTAAAGCTGACTTGCTTTTGAGTCTCAACCTTAAGCTGCACCAAGATCTGGCTCTCTTGATTCACTGGGTGATACAGATCATCTGTTGAAGTGCCTTTTGTGAAGCTTGTTCTGTTAACTTGGTGTGCCATAGCTTAGATGTTGCTTATTCCTCACATGTGCTGTCTGAAAGCCGGGGCAAAGGGGAAGTATAGTAAAACACCCTCTTTATCAGAAGCTGCAAGTAGGCAGGAACAGAGCAGCTGAGGCGTGGTCATCTCGGAGCTCATACAGACCACAGCTGATAAGAGCTTCAGACTAGTACAATAATACTAAAAAGGTTTTGAAGGTCTAGCCCTTCTTGGGAGACCTTGGGCTTGAAGTTCAAACAGTCTCCCAGGAGGAAAAATATCTGAAGTATTAGAAGTGATAATTCCTCTAACGGTAGAAATCCGATCTTGAATTTTTAAGGTATATCCACACACAAGCTGGGTATCTGTATGTGAGGTGAACTAACCATTCTGCATTTCCACTGTTAAAAATGGAATAAATTTTGTTTCACTACTGACATCCTAATACACTAGCCTGTTACAAGCACAATAAAGTGGTATTAACTGACCTCTGTTTTGTTGCAAGCTGTACTAGAAACATAATTTAAAGGTACACATTTAAAGGTTTACAGAAGCAGACTGTGGCTCAGCAGAAAAGGAGGTGGTTTATTGATATCTTCTGTGTTAAGTGTGGCTGTGGATGAGCCATTTCAGATTTCAACAGTGGCCATCTCATATCTGTTAGCTCTGCCTCCTGGGTGGTATACAGCCTTGCTGCTAGACAGGGCTAGGCTAATTGCTAGACAGGTAGCTTTTTTTAACTCTACAAGGATAAAGATAAAGCTCAGACGCCTCACATGTGATGTTAAGCTTGAAACCACGATAGCTGCCAAGCTCAATGGAATAGGTTAGGGCTGTGGGAGTGAGTACTGAAGCTGCAGCTCTGGCACAGCTGCCAGGGACAGGCAAGTTCAATGTGCCTTGAACCATATGAGGGGTTCAGAAGTTGAGTTCTCAAAACAGTAAGTTGTAAATGTACCTTGAAGATAAAGTACCAACTGCCTGAACACTGCAGAGCTTCTTCAGGAAGCCTGCTGGGCTTAACTGAACATGGACAAGAATTTGTGTGCCATGCCATTTTTGGGTAGCGTGATTGTATTTTCACAAGAGGATAGGTGAAGCCTGGTATCTCTTGTGACTTTCACAAAAGCTGTTCATGGCTATAGCAAGGTAGTAACTTAATGCTAAACCTTTTTTCTCTTCCAGCTCCAAAATCTGGGCATCAACCCAGCAAACATTGGGTTCAGCACTCTGACAATGGAGTCTGACAAATTCATCTGCATAAGAGAGAAAGTAGGAGAACAGGCTCAAGTGGTGATCATTGACATGAATGACCCCAGCAACCCTATTCGAAGACCGATTTCGGCTGACAGTGCTATCATGAACCCTGCCAGTAAAGTCATTGCATTAAAAGGTATGGAAGTCCTGATAAATATTTGAAGTGGATGGAGAGCTTTCTGTAAGACTAGTTTATGACTGACTTAAGTCTCTCGGGCAATTTATGTGGGAGGATCCCTTACCAATTTTCCACAGCTTAATACAAGGTTAATTTTAATGCATTTTTCAGTTCTTCTGAAGGTAGCTGGGCAGTAAGGTTCAGTTAAGGCTTCCTGCTGTTTGCTGATCATTAGGATGAGTTTTTTGCTTCAGTCAGAATGCTTACAGCTTCTGAGCAGGGAGAGCTGGAAGGAAAGCTCAGGCTTTAAGATACTTTTGGAGTCTCAAGTCTGAAATTGTGTTAGAGGGAAGTGAGACCTGATGTCCTAAGCATATAAGGTCTATTAACTAAGCCTCCCCTTACAGAGAAGAAAACTAAGACTAGGGAGGAGGGGAATTATTCCTGAAGGCCTTAGTCTGGCCTTGCTGGAAGAGGCCAGTGCTCCAATTTGTGCATATTTATTGTATCAGTCAGTGATAAGAAAAGTAAAACTACGCAGGGAAGACTTGTGTAGTGAATAAAGCACAAGGTCATCAGCTACCTTGGTATCTCTGGTGATAGAGAGAACAAGCATTCCTCTGGAGTCTCCAGAAGTGTTGAAGTCTTTCCCCAAGCGTCCCAAGAAGCTCAAATACTGTCACTTTAGAAATGCGTATATTGCTAATGGAAAGACTTAATGTTACTTAAGTTTGACTTTAATACTGTGCTACTGTTTTGTCACAACTTTAATGCTTTCTTGTGTGTGTGCAGATGGTGAGTTATATCAATTGACTGTACTAGTTCCTGTCCTGTCTTATGAAAAGAAAAAGCAGACTCAAATGGCTCAGATCTGTGGTGCACATGGCTGAACAGTGGTGTTTAAGCAACTGAAAGCCTAAAATTCACATGTTTTTCATGCCCTCCCAAACAAGGGAATCCTTAAGATTCAGAAAATTAATCCAGGCAAGAACTCTGAAGTGTACTTAAACTATCATGATCTTGATTTTAAGCTTTTTATAAACAGGACTGACCCTTCCGACTTCAATCTAGATTTTGCCGCTTAATATGTCTTGCATAGCATGTAGGATACGTGTTACCTGAATGTCATTTCCCTTGACTCTGAAGCTCTAACTGCACTAGATACGGAAATAAATTGCTAGTCTGTAGCCTGAGTGACACTGTATTAGACAGTCTTCTCCAAGTTCTGGAGAAACTCCTGTCTCTGCATCTTATGTCAATAGCTGAACTAATGGTGCTTCTAACTAAACTAATCCTTGGTGAGTGAAGGCACTTGCCCATATGGCAGTGTGACTTTAGCAAGCTGAGTTACAGTTAGTAACTGAAGCAGATATTCTGACCTGCACCTAGTTTCACATGATCTTTAATATTCCTCTTGGGCTACACTAGCATGTGCTTAAACAGCTGTCTCCTAAAACTAGTAGAAGTTGGTCAGAACCTTCCTATCTTCTCAACAGGAAGAAATAATTCCTTATATGCCACTGCATTGTAAAAACTGGTAGAAATGACTGCAGGTGGCTGTTCAGGATGTATGTATGCAACATTCTATGTAATTCGGAGAACTTTTCCTCTTACCTTCTAGAGCTTGTGTTGGTCACTAGATTCCTTTCCTTGCACAGTTTTTGTTAGTCTGGTTTGCAGCCAGTAGCTCTGTGTATCCCATTAGAGCAACCTAAGGGTTAATGAGTCTGAACTACAAAAGCCCTCTGCCAACTTGACTGTTCCATGTCGTGCTTTTTTTTATACTTAAAACAGATGTGGATGTAGTTTTTAATGACACTGGCATAGCTCTCCTCACAGCTTTGAAGAGACTCAGCATTATTGTAACCTGGTTTTGATGTACGTGAAGTGTCATACAACTTGTTTGTGTAGCTGAAGCTCTTGTCTCCTGCCAGGTTGTTTCCATATCTGTTTAATTGCTCAGTAGTGGCAAATTGGTAAAATTAGCCCTAGGAGTGTGGTCTGGTTAAAAGTAATAGCTGATCCCTGAAGATACTGCCAGTATATAACAGCATTTTGTTAAAGGAAGTCACAAGGGTTTAATGTCATAGTGCGGATCTCCTACTTCTAACCAGTGCTCCAAGAAACAATTGGAAACTGCAACCTGGCTAACAATGTTGTGTTTTCTAGCTGGGAAAACGCTTCAAATATTTAACATTGAAATGAAAAGCAAAATGAAGGCTCACACAATGACAGATGATGTCACCTTCTGGAAGTGGATCTCTCTGAATACTGTTGCCCTTGTAACGGATAACGCAGTCTACCATTGGAGTATGGAGGGGGAGTCCCAGCCTGTGAAAATGTTTGATCGCCATTCTAGTCTTGCTGGCTGCCAGATCATCAACTACCGTACTGATGCTAAGCAGAAATGGCTACTGCTAACTGGCATATCTGCACAGGTACTTCACCGCTGGCGAGGCCTGTCATGAAAGGCCCAGGGCTTGTCTTGTTTTCTCCTTCTGTAGGAGCAGGACTGATATGTTTGTTTTCTTTCCTAAAACATTGTTGGGAATGTAAATGCTTATCTTGATCTTCAAATAGCAAACTTAAGTGTAACTGAAAATCTTACAGTAATGGTATAAACACTAGTACAAGGTTAAGAGTCTTAAGTGATGCCTTTGTAAGTGAAAGCGTGGCGTGGTACTTCAGCTTGATAAGGCAACATATTTACCAATAGTAGCTTAAATGGAATTAATGGCCGAATGCCTGTTCCTGACTCTTGTTCTGTCTTATCTAGCAAAATCGTGTTGTGGGAGCAATGCAGCTATATTCTGTAGATAGGAAAGTGTCGCAACCAATTGAGGGACATGCAGCTAGCTTTGCGCAGTTCAAGATGGAAGGCAATGCTGAAGAATCTACTCTCTTCTGTTTTGCAGTAAGAGGGCAAGCTGGGGGTAAGGTAAGACTTGGTTCTAAATATGCTGTAAGCTTTAATGACTTACCCTGGTTATCTGCTTCCAGGAAAATAAGTGGTTTAATGCAGAAAGTTGCCTTTAGGAAAGAAGTGAAGGACTATGTGTCAGTCTGGGTGCTATATATCTAACGTATATGCAAACTGGTTCTTCAAAGTAGGGACTACCTGATGTAGCAGGAGTCTGTTTCGAGTCATGAAGTGAGGTGGCATGTCATAACCAGCCTAATTAGTTGCTTGAAACACGTGACTCTCAGCTTTACAGGCTAAGCTTAGGGAAAAGCTCTTGTAATCTTTCTTTGATGCCGATCCTTAGTATCGGGCTTAACTTATTTCCAAATTATTGGATAAAAAAAATTAAACGCTTGTATTATAAGGCTAACTAGTAGTCTAATACTAACACTGGAATTATGTGAGCTACTTTGACTGCTAAAACAGTAAAACCAAAGCTAGATTCAGAGAAACATCTTCAGAACTGTCTCTGTAGAATCTTAACCAAGTTGAAAGAGTGTGTATAAAGTGACCTAACTGAATCCTTAAACTTCTAAGTAGCTAGGGGTAACCAAAGATGATGCTTAACTGTTTCCCTCATCTATGGTACATGAATACAGTATGCCACACCTTTAGCCAGTTGAAAATATTTAGGAAGACTGACTTAGTCTATCTTTGCATAAGCTTGGGATTACGGCTCAGCAGCAAAAGAATTGCTGTATCTTCATTGTTGCATCCATTGTTACATAAATTAAATACAAGAACTAACGGACTAATCTTATCTACTGCACAGCTGCATATCATTGAAGTTGGCACACCACCTACTGGGAATCAGCCATTTCCAAAGAAAGCAGTGGATGTCTTCTTTCCTCCTGAAGCACAAAATGACTTTCCTGTTGCCATGCAGGTATGACAGCTGCAAACAAGAGCACAAGAACAAGTCTGTAGCTTCTCCTGGTGGATGTGACACTGTAACGGGGCACTGGCAGCCAGGCGTCAATACGTAGACCTGGGCCTTGGCCCTAAACTGCTGTGATTTCTGCTCCTGCTTCAGTAGTATTGAAGTAAAGGTGGGGACTGAAGCAGTATTCAAAGGGAGCTTCTTATTTGTGGAAGAAATATCCATCTATATTTAACTGTCTTTCAAGCTCTTAAAACATCATTCTACAGTGATAATACTCAAGTATTAAGTAAAAATATAACAGCACTTCTAGTTGTCCTGAAATGGCACAGCTATCTGCTGATTCTTAAAAGCACTTACTTTATCCAGTACCAAATTTGATTAATCTATTCCTGTTTTGCAGATCAGTGACAAGCACGATGTGGTGTTTCTCATAACAAAATATGGCTATATCCACTTGTATGACCTGGAAACTGGCACCTGTATCTACATGAACAGAATCAGTGGAGAGACCATATTTGTTACTGCACAGCATGAAGCAACAGCTGGAATTATTGGAGTAAACAGAAAGGGACAAGTAAGGAAGCTTGGCCTGGAAACCGCTTGTTTAGCTAATCCCACTGAGCCTTGATGATACACGGTGGTGGTCATATCAATGTCTAAAAGTTTCCAGAAATTAACAAGGCAGAATAATAGAATGAGGAATATGGTAGTATCGGATAGCTGAACAGGAGTGCAGCTTGTCTGACTTCTAGTTTCTTCTACAACTCAGGCTCTGGTTGTATAATTTTAAAAGTTTTGTAATGGCAGTCAGTGATCTAAATGCTGTCCTACTGTTGAGGATGGAACTAGAATATACCTCTCTTCTGGGGGCAGATTATACCCTCTTGCAGAGCACATGCTAAAAGAAGTTTTAAATATGTTAACTTTGAACTCTCTGTTCAGAAAATCGCATGTCTGACAGTGTTCTGAGGCCCAAAGAAAATTTGCTACTGTATCTCCATACACATCTACCTTAACTAGTTTAAACCAGTCTACTAACATTGTACAGCTATGCCATTAGACTGAATTGATTTCAAATGTTGCTTGTTAAGCATCAGTAATACAGAGCAGAAGATTTGTTCCTAGTTTATCCTCTAGGACTGGTTACTTAAGACACACTGAGTACAGGTTACAGAAAGACAGTCCTTGTATACCTGTGTCTCTGACCTCTGTAAATATCTCAGTTTAAACTGACTGTTAATCATCTGCCTTGATGCAGTAATGGGATGGTGGAGGTTCTTTCTAACATGAGGTCTGCTTCTTAATTGCAGAGTCTTTTTATTTATCAAAGGATGAAAAAAGCTTTCCATGTGTGTCATAGCTTTCCTTTTAGAGGTTAGCTTAGCCCTTGGCTCACTTCTTATATTTGAACTAACTGGAAGTTTTCCTTGATAATTTATTCAGGTGCTCTCAGTGTGTGTGGAAGAAGAGAATATTATTCCCTATATCACAAATGTGCTGCAGAATCCTGACCTAGCTTTACGAATGGCTGTCCGCAACAACCTGGCAGGTGCTGAGGAACTCTTTGCCAGAAAATTCAATGCACTGTTTGCACAAGGGAACTATTCGGAGGCAGCAAAAGTGGCAGCTAATGCCCCAAAGGTAATGGACCAATATTCAGAATAGTGCTGAACTCTACTGACTTAAGCTTCTTGCTTCAGGAAATCTCACTGAATTTCAGAAGTGGCAAGACAAGGAGTTTTGTTACGGCTCCTGTCTGAATGTAGTACTACTTAACACACCTGTGAAGAACCTGTACGCAGTGTGCTGAGGGTACTGATCGTATGCTGGAAGATCTTAAAGCTTGTATGAAGCCCACAGAGGAGGAGAGGAATTAAATGATGGCTGTGAGGCTTAATGTTTCTGGTACTTATCTTTATTGCTTCAATGATGAAAAAAGTCTTTATGAAAAGACATCCTCCAGCTGAGGCTGCACCTGGAAACAGGACAGAAAGGACAGAGTAAGAGCAAAGATCATACTAAATTCAGATGAGAGGAACTTGCTTGCAAGGACAAGTGTGTCTTAATTCTGTAGGACAGTCCTCTGAACTTAAATCTGCATCACTATTGAAACGAGTCTAATAGACTACTATTACACATCTTCTGTCGAAACATCTCAAAGGCAATGTCTGAGCTGATACTCAACCATAGTACTTCTGACTTATTCTGGGCTGGCAAAACATAATGTTGCTGTAGCAAGCATTTCTAACTTCAGCTTTCTGGAGAAACTCTTGCCAAGCCACAATAGCAGAACAGACAACTAAAGTGCTTCTCTATTTCTGGCAGGGAATCCTGCGTACTCCAGACACCATACGCCGGTTCCAGAGTGTTCCAGCTCAGCCGGGACAGACTTCCCCGTTACTCCAATACTTCGGCATTCTGCTTGACCAAGGGCAGCTGAATAAATACGAGTCGCTAGAACTCTGCAGACCAGTGCTTCAGCAGGGACGCAAACAGCTCTTGGAAAAATGGTTAAAAGAAGATAAGGTAAATTTGGGGTAGATACCTTTAGAGCCCTGCCTGACAGCCTTTCCCTCCCCAAGGAGGACTCAACTGGACAACTCATCAATGTGCTAGTGTGATCAAACAGTTGAGCAATAGGTGTTCGCTCTGCCTTTAACTATGACCCATATTACTGTAAGAGAACTGATCAAATACTTGAAGAGCTTCACTAATTCTACTTAAGATTACCACAGGGTGAACTTAGTATGGAAAGCTTCTGACCTGCTGCTGTTCTTTCCCAAACCACTTCAGGATTCTTTGGATACTGACTTGCACATACTTTGAGCTGTGGTTAAATTTCTGTAATTAGCTGAAGAAAGATGCTGATACAATGTATCACCTAATTCTTTATAGCGCTACAAATGCATTACTGACTTCTATAGAACAGCGTAAGGAACAGAACTCACTAGATCACTGAAAGAGTCAGATGATGCTAGCGAGCTTGGTCTTGGATTTTTTATATTTTTAAGAGAAGTCCAAAAGGAAGACAAATGAGGAAGATAGTAATAATGCATTTCAGCATGGCACGGTCAGGGTGGACTGACTGTATTTATATCTTTAAACAGCTGGAGTGCTCAGAGGAGCTGGGAGACCTTGTGAAATCTGTAGATCCTACGCTAGCACTTAGTGTCTATCTGAGAGCCAACGTTCCAAACAAAGTCATCCAGTGTTTTGCTGAAACAGGACAAGTCCAGAAGATTGTTTTGTATGCTAAGAAGGTGAGAGGAAAAGAAATTGTCGTATCTGTCCTTTATTTAAGAATAACTAGTGTATGTTCCAAAGTAGCTAACAGTAATGGTGGAGGAATCTGAGAGCCTGTGAAGTACCTACTTTGGCCTAAGGTTTTGTTGTGAATAATTACTGCTAGACTTCATACATGTGTCCTTTCACACTTCCCTATGTAGCCTCTTCCAAATGAGGAAATCCTGACTCTGTTGTGTAAGCTACTGATAGTAGCTTTTACTGAGCTCTGTATTTAACAAGGCGTGTGCTCTTGCGGAGTTATTACTTTTTGTTATCTCTTCAGGTTGGATATACTCCAGACTGGATTTTTCTGCTGAGGAATGTAATGAGAATCAGCCCTGATCAAGGACAGCAGTTTGCACAAATGCTTGTTCAAGATGAAGAGCCTCTTGCAGACATAACACAAGTAAATAATTTTATTGCTATGAAATGTTAACTTCAAGGCCTTAAATTGGTAAGAGGAGCCATACTCTTACCATCAGAGAAAGATTTACCGGGATAATGCTGTTTCTTACCTAGTTTTAAGAACACTAAATGCCAGCTTTGTGCAGTGCCAGAATAAACAGTTTAGCTTTGGAAGCTGCGCTTGATGTTACTATGTTTTAAATATGCTTTCTAATCAAAAACCTAAATTATTTTTTTCAGATTGTAGATGTCTTTATGGAATATAACTTAATTCAGCAATGTACAGCCTTCTTGCTGGATGCACTGAAGAATAATCGTCCCTCAGAAGGTCCCCTGCAGACACGTTTACTTGAGATGAACCTCATGCATGCACCTCAGGTATGCTTTCGGAGTTATATTGGATCAAGCTTATCTGTAGCTAGACTAGCCACTACATTGTGGTCCATATCAAATACTAGTGATGGCATTTAGGAACTAAATGAAACTTTTCAATATTCCTTCTAGGTTGCAGATGCTATCCTGGGAAACCAAATGTTTACTCATTATGACCGGGCTCACATAGCTCAGCTGTGTGAGAAAGCTGGCTTGCTACAGAGAGCACTTGAACACTTCACAGATTTGTATGACATCAAGCGTGCGGTAGTTCACACTCATCTTCTCAATCCTGAGGTATGAGATCAAATATCCTGAATCTAGCAAAAGCCAGGCAATTAATAATTGCTTTCAACATTTGACTTCAGAGTGTAGAGTGTTCTACTTGGGTCTAAAATGGCTTATGTGTCTTTGCAGTGGTTAGTGAATTATTTTGGTTCCTTATCGGTAGAGGACTCTCTGGAGTGTCTGCGTGCAATGTTGTCTGCTAACATACGTCAGAACCTGCAGATCTGTGTCCAGGTAGCTTCAAAATACCATGAACAACTATCAACGCAGTCACTTATTGAGCTGTTTGAGTCTTTCAAGAGCTTTGAAGGTAAGTTCATGTTCTTGCCTCTAGCAAAAGGAGCTAGTGCTCACCTCATCATACATTGTATGTGAACGACTGTCTATCTGGTGAAATCTAGAAAGCCATATTGAGCTTAAGTACCTAGGCTGTCTCAAAACCTGATCTGAACTTTAAAGTTCCACCATTAAGGGGACACCAACATTCAGTGTTGCATATTTTGGTTTTCTGAAATGCTTGGAGCTGTAGATAACCTAAAAAGTTCACTGAAGAAGCTGCTGGCCTTTCTCCTTTGTCCAAAATTGAGAGTAGCCCTGTAGATAAGGACTTGGGGGTACTGGTGGATGAAAAGCTTGACATGAGCCGGCAGTGTGTGCTTGCAGCCCAGAAGACCAACTGTATCCTGGGCCGCATCAAAAGAAGCGTGGCCAGCAGGTTGAGGGAGGTGATTGTGCCCCTCAGCTCAGGTCTGCTGAGACCCCACCTGGAGTACTGCATCCAGCTCTGGAGCCCTCAGCACGGGAAAGACATGGAGCTGTTGGAGCGGGTCCAGAGGAGGGCCATGAAAATTATCAGAGGGCTGGAATGCCTCTCCTGTGTGGACAGGCTGAGAGAGTTGGAGCTGTTCAGCCTGGAGAAAAGAAGGCTCCAGGGAGACCTTATTGCTTTCAGTATTTAAAGGGGGCTTGTAAGAAAGACGGGGACAAACTTTTTAGCAGGGCCTGTTGGGATAGGACAAGGGGGAATGGTTTTAAACTAAAAGAGGGTAGGTTTAGACTAGATGTAAGGAAGACATTTTTTATGATGAGGGGTGAAACACTGGACCGGGTTGCCCAGGGAGGTGGTAGATGCCCCATCCCTGGAAACACTCAAGGTCAGGTTGGATGGGGCTCTGAGCAACCTGACAGAGTTGAAGATGTCCTTGCTGACTGCAGGGGGTTGGACTAGATGACCTTTAAAAGTCCCTTCCAACCCAAACTACTCTGTGATTCTATGAAAATGCTCATCTTAAATTTGTGTAGCCTTTGGTTCTGGGCACGTTTGTACTTCTTAACAAGACTAGCTGTGTATAGTCCTAGTCACTGTGGTGGTGTGTCGGTGGTCAAATCTCTGCAGATGTGTGGCTGAACAGCACCTTGCTAAGCTTTAAAGAAAACCTCCTTAGAGACTGAGAACACAACATCATCTTGGACTTTTGGAATTTGGAGAATGGTTAGTGGAATAAGATGCTATTGTAGACAGGTTTCTTGCATAGGCAGCCTATATGTGTGTTTTTGAAAAAAGACGTGAATCTTTCTTGACTACGTGACTTGGCAGTCACTGCTCTAAAGTAGTTGAGTATTATATGGCATCAGCTTTAAGTGAACTTTAGCTGTGGGTCGTGGCAAGCAGCTTTTGCACTGTGTGCTTGTTTTAGTGAAAGGTGTGATAGTAGCTTTTGGGCACAACTAGTTTTGGTTTTCTAAACTCTTCCTTGCCTCCTGTCTAGGGGCTGTATGGAAGGCACATGCTGGATGTTTTAACAAAGCTGACCAATGGCAGCTGATAGTACATCAGTGTTTATCGAAGTTGCATATAACACACTAGCCTATAATACATGGGGAACAACAACAGGCTGAACTCAGCTAGGACAATCTGGTCTTCGTAAAACAATTACAATGCTTGAATCTTTTTTCAGTTCTTTGTAAACTTCTGCAGTAGTCAGATTAAAATTGTCATGTAATTGTAACGTGGAAGGCTTGTTTAAATGCTTATATTGATCCAACTCAAGTGCTTTAGCAGAATAACATGTTGACTGTTTCCCTCGAGGTTTGTTTTATTTCCTGGGCTCTATTGTAAACTTCAGCCAGGATCCAGATGTGCACTTCAAGTATATTCAAGCTGCATGCAAGACAGGGCAAATTAAAGAAGTGGAAAGAATCTGCAGGGAAAGTAACTGCTATGATCCAGAACGTGTTAAAAACTTCCTCAAGGTAATGTTTGGGTAGCACTGGACTGTCCTGGCCCATTTGGGGTTCTGATAAAACATGGTGTGTGTCATCACTGAAGTGAGGCAGCTCTGTGAAAATACAGATGAGTCTTAACCTTTGCACTTCAGGATCCATCTGTCTTCTTAAACCAGAGGTATCTAGCATGTTGGCAGTGCCTCCTAATAGAGCATGAGCCTGGAACAATATCTAAAAAATGGAGACTCTGTCAGATCAGTTCCTCGCTGCTCTTAATAAGATTAACCTGGCTCGAACTCTTAAACTGTAATAATAGCACCAGCTCATCTAGAAATTGTTACAGACGTCTGCTATAAAGTAGGAAACAGGTAACTTGAAGGTTGAGAACAACCATAATGCCAAATGAGTTCATAACTTAATGTTTATTTACAATGTAATCAGCTTCAACTGAGCAACTACAGAAAAAACAAATGAATAGTGTCAATTAATTCCATAAATGCTTTCAGAGTTCAAGGTTGATCTATCCCACTCATCTTTACACATACACACTTACTGAGACTTCAGCCATGTGAACCGCAGTTTAGCTCTGCTAGGATATGCCGGTCAGTGTAAATACATGCTAACTGACTGTTATAGCTAGGATTCAGAGCGTTGCTGAAACATTTCTGGAAAGTGGAAAAAGATGGTGTGCTCCAGGTTCACATTCTGTAGCCTGTTTGTTAGCGCTGAGCTTGTGGACAAATGTAACGCTGCTAGAAATATCTGAGAAACAGTGTGGGAGGGGGAAAACTTTATCTGGGAACATTTCCTGCCTTCATGTTTGTCAGTTACATAGCATAGTCTTAGATCTTGCTGATCATATCTGAGGATGGCAAAACTCTTCAAATGAGAATTCTATAAAAATAACCTGGTGTCACCGAGGTGTAAGGTATGTAAATTGATCAAGCCACCTAAGATGAGTTATCAAGCTGTCAAATTCCTGATGAAAGCTATTGTTTTTTGTGCTGTTCCATGTCTGGAATGTGCAGGACATGTACCAGGTAAATCTCCCAGTACAGGCCTCCCTGTGTAAAGTCCTTAAGTGTAATTTATATGTAGGATTATATTCTGGGATGTGCATGTTTAAGTAAGTGATCTGAAATATGCATCCGGAATACTGTCTGCCACATAGACTAATCTTCTGTACTGTAACCATTGTAATCTTATGCTGAAAGTTGGAATGCTTTTAGATAACTAATCTGATTAGCAATTTAAGTAGTACTGCTACTAGCTTGATTCTTACTGTTCTCTAAATCCATAGTTAGAAGGTATCACAAGACACATGGCACTTGAAGTCAATTCTGTACATGCTTTACATTATGATCCACAACTTAAATCTAGTCTTGGTTAAATTCCTTTTGAAATCCCAGAGTGCTAATCCTGCACATCAAACACCAGTGGCAACTAAAAATGCTATCTATAGCTTAGGCTTGTAATAGTTGTACTGTGTTGTAAAACTTTGTAGACTCTGCCGTGCAAAGAAGCAGGGTTAAACTTTGGAAAACTTCTTGCTGTAGGCCCTGAAGTGGGTGTGAGTACTCCTACTTGCTACATATTGCAAACAACTAGTTGAACAATAAGCTGTCATTACTTGGTTGACTGTTGAATTTTGGCTTTCCAAATTCAGCTGCTTTTAACAGTTTAAGTGACTGTATTTGTCTGCTTAAGCCCAAGAATGAAACCAAATTACTGAAGCTCTTCTCTTTATAGGAAGCTAAACTCACTGACCAGTTGCCCCTCATCATTGTATGTGATCGCTTTGACTTTGTCCACGACTTGGTGCTGTACTTGTATAGAAATAATCTCCAAAAATATATTGAGATTTATGTACAGAAGGTAAGTTACAATTTGTCACTTGGTTTTACTGAGTCAAACTGATGACTCTTTCTAGTATTATATGCAACGATAAGCGTTGTGTTTGTAAGTATTCTGCAAACAGCCTCATACTTGAGACTGACATTTTAAGTACCTATTAGTGGCCTCTGGTAAGTTAGCCCTTAGGTGAGTCAGATCTCTTATTTGTTTTTCAGTCAAGCTGAGCAGTCACCCCCGCTAACGTGTCTCTTGAAGGAGGAAGACTTGGTAGAATAACTTTGGAGTTCTTAGGGTAATTTTAACTTCCAGCATTTTAGAGGAGGAAGTTCTCCTTTATGCTTCCTGCAGGGACAAATTGGCTTGCTCAGGAGCTTTTCCTATGGGGACTGAGTATGAATGAGCCACTGAACTGTGGTGTGAACCCCTGCTGACTGAAGAATTGACTTTCAAGCTTGTCCAGAACCTCAGGAAGCCAGGAGTAAAGGCAGGAAGATGAGGTCAATCTTAACAAGCAGCTTTCATGTGTACTTCTAGGGATAAGTATTGACTGCCTATACTGCATGACATCACACTGACTCCTTTAAATGATCCTGTTTAGGTGAATCCAAGCCGTCTGCCTGTTGTTATCGGGGGACTGCTTGATGTGGATTGCTCTGAAGATGTGATAAAGAACCTTATCCTTGTAGTGAGAGGTCAATTTTCAACTGATGAGCTTGTGGCAGAGGTTGAGAAAAGAAACAGGTATTAAACTTCTACAAGTCTCTTAACGCTGCTGGACCAGTAATGGTTATGCTGCTCATCCATCCATGCATGTCCTCATTACGTAGCTAAAGCTGGTACTGACATAACAAGAAGCTGCCACTGGGTGAGCAAGCAGCAAAAGTCTACTTTTGCTTCTTGGCTAATTTGGGGATCTCCCTTAAGCAGCCTCCAGATAATGAGGGTCTTTGGCATGTGGTGTTCTTCATAGTGTCAGAAAGTTATACCATTATAATAATGAACCAGAATGCAGGTCAAAATGGAGTACTGTAACTTGGGTTTAGTTACTGACTCTAGCCTACACTGAAGCTGACTTCTGTAGTGGAGAAACTGTGCAAGTGGATACTTGCTTATTCACTCGACCTCTCTAATGTGAAAACTGCTTCCTCCTAGGCTGAAACTGCTTCTGCCCTGGCTGGAAGCAAGAATTCATGAGGGTTGTGAGGAGCCTGCAACTCACAATGCACTGGCCAAAATATACATTGATAGCAACAACAACCCAGAAAGATTCCTGCGTGAGAATCCTTACTATGATAGCCGCGTTGTTGGCAAGTACTGTGAGAAGAGAGACCCGCACCTGGCCTGTGTGGCTTATGAGCGTGGACAGTGCGATTTGGAACTTATTAATGTATGTATGCCAAGGCAGCTGATTGACGGGTTAAGTTCTAACCTGAGTATCGTGGGATAGGTATTTGGGTTTATGACTGACAAAAGCATATATGTCCTAAAAAGTATTAAGCTAGGAACTGCTCACTTCTAATAGAATAGGTAGTTATTTAATCTCTCTTTGCACCATAATGAGAAATGGGAGACTCCTGTGGATATCCTAGAATGGGAGGCTGATGGAAGTATCAAAGCCTGAGATTTCTAGTCTGCATCTCAGGCAGGTTTATTTGATGTTGCAATACAATTAGCTCATCTGCTGTAGGCTCAATAGCTGTGACTTCACTCTGAATAAACTTTTGCCTTTCACTAGGTGTGCAATGAGAACTCCCTCTTCAAAAGTCTTTCCCGCTACTTAGTTCGCCGTAAAGACCCTGAACTGTGGGCCAGCGTATTACTGGAAAGCAACCCTTACAGAAGACCGCTAATTGACCAGGTATAACCGACAAAACATTAAAAGTCTTTGCTGTCCTAACTCGATTTGCTAGTACCTGACTTAACTGATTTGTCAACGGCTTGACTCTGCCTCCAGGTTGTACAGACTGCATTGTCAGAGACACAGGACCCTGAGGAAGTTTCTGTTACTGTGAAGGCCTTCATGACGGCAGATCTTCCTAATGAGCTTATTGAACTGCTGGAGAAAATAGTTCTTGATAACTCTGTGTTCAGTGAGCACAGGTGTGTAAAGTCAAAACTAAGTCACAGGAAACTTGAAATTATACCTGGTGCAGGTGTTGGATTGCTGTAATGTGGAACAGCAAATAAACTAATACCCTCTCCAGAGGGGAGGGTGAATCGTTACACGATATGTACTAATATTTTCTTTCTCCATTTAGGAATCTGCAGAACCTTCTCATTCTTACCGCTATTAAGGCTGATCGCACCCGTGTCATGGAATACATCAATCGCCTGGATAACTATGATGCTCCAGACATAGCCAATATAGCTATCAGCAATGAGCTTTTTGAGGAGGCCTTTGCTATCTTCAGGAAGTTTGATGTCAACACATCAGCTGTACAGGTATCTTTAAAATCTCAGTCTGTAATAACTCCTTGTGACATGTGCATCCTCACACGAGGACTTTGCTGTTAACTTGTGACTTCAGTACTTAACACCAATTAGCAAAGTGACCGAAGCTGCTCAGTGTCTTGTCTTACGAAGTAGAACAAACACTGTGTATCGAACCCTCTAGTAAGTGAAACCTCATAAGCATAAAATCACGCATGCTGCGTGGGTTGTATTAGAGTAGTCCCTATTTAAAAAGTGACTGTGGATCCATTGAAGAATTAACATAAAACACAGCTCAGTGTCTTGTAAAAATGACCTTTATAGAGAGTGGCTGATCACGGTAACCCTTTCTTTAGGTATTAATAGAGCACATTGGAAACCTGGATCGTGCGTATGAATTTGCTGAACGCTGCAATGAGCCTGCTGTGTGGAGTCAGCTGGCTAAAGCACAGCTTCAGAAAGGGATGGTAAAGGAAGCAATTGACTCATATATTAAAGCAGATGATCCTTCCTCATACATGGAAGTTGTTCAAGCTGCCAATGCCAGTGGTATGATTAAGTTTTATTTAAATCTTTGATGTTGCATGGTCTGTTGCTCAAACTGCGGTTCTGCCAAACCTGTATCTTGATGCAAGTAGAGGAATCATGTCCTTCAAAGACTGCCCGAAAGGAGAATGGGAGAAAGTAGTGCATTCCATTTGCAGATAATAAGGGGTCTTATGACTACCTCCTTTAACTAGCTGGAGACTTCTGTCAGAGCAGTTGCTACTAAGGAGGTCTTTGCATGAAGTTAAATACCAGAATTTATTTAGGCCCATTGTAAGGTGACTTTATGAATCTAATATAGCATATGCAGTATGAAGGCTAGTCTTGATTGTTGGGGAATAGCTATAGAAATATTTATGTCAAACTAGTTGGTAGTATAGCTTAAGCACAAGAGTCCTCAGTGGCGGGAAGTAAGCATTCTGAACTCTGTTTCACAGGAAACTGGGAAGAACTGGTGAAGTATCTCCAAATGGCACGCAAGAAGGCCCGGGAGTCATATGTGGAAACGGAATTAATCTTTGCTCTTGCTAAAACAAATCGTCTAGCAGAGCTAGAGGAGTTTATCAATGGACCCAACAATGCGCATATCCAGCAAGTGAGTGAGACCGAGTTTCAGTTTTGCTGAATTGCAGCAGCAGCCTCCTTAGGCCTTGCTACCCAGAGGGGTGTTGGTACTTCTATCTCTTTGGATATGCAGATAGATCTTGGAGTTCAAAGGCATCTCAAAGGCATTTTGATAATGGCTTGAACGCTACATATTCTATGTAAGCCCTTCACTGAAAAGCTGCAAGAATAACCTGGTTATGCTCTCCTGTAGGTTGGCGATCGCTGTTACGATGAAAAGATGTATGAAGCAGCTAAGCTGTTGTATAACAATGTGTCCAACTTTGGCCGTTTAGCCTCAACTTTAGTTCACCTAGGTGAATACCAGGCAGCTGTGGATGGTGCTCGGAAAGCAAACAGTACTCGGACATGGAAAGAGGTAAACTTACTGATTGCATAAGTTAAGGGACTTCAAAGCTGTAGCTTCTTCAGAAGCTTTGATTATAAGCAATAATGCAATTGTCAATTCCAGGTCTGCTTTGCTTGTGTTGATGGAAAAGAGTTCCGCCTGGCACAGATGTGTGGACTCCATATTGTAGTGCATGCGGATGAGTTGGAAGAGCTAATTAACTATTACCAGGTAATTAAGCTGACTCCTCTTGTACGGTCAAAGTCTAAATTTTCTTGGCAACTCTGTCCAAAACTGGAAGTTTAGAGTCAGATTGGTTCCTAATGTGAAACATCTCTAACTGTCCATCTCTAGGATCGTGGCTACTTTGAAGAGCTGATAACTATGTTGGAAGCAGCACTTGGACTTGAGCGAGCGCATATGGGGATGTTTACAGAGCTAGCAATTCTCTACTCCAAATTCAAGCCACAGAAGATGAGGGAGCACTTGGAGCTGTTCTGGTCCAGAGTCAACATCCCCAAGGTGAAAGCCTGAGGCCTTTAAATTTGAACTTAAAATGCATCTGTCGGTATTGTCTGTATCCTAGCTTTTGCAATAGCGGCTCTTGAGGTTATTAATAGCACTAAAGCCTGAGTACTGGCGGGCACTGACAGCAATATATGTTAACTGGAATTTCTAATATGCCTTTTGCTTAGGTTCTGAGAGCTGCAGAACAAGCCCATCTCTGGGCTGAACTGGTGTTCTTGTATGATAAGTATGAAGAATATGATAATGCCATAATCACAATGATGAATCACCCAACAGACGCTTGGAAAGAAGGCCAGTTCAAAGATATCATCACTAAGGTATTACTTTCCTAGTGAAAAGAGATAAATTTCTTGCTCAGTGCACTTCAGTTCTCTTCCTTCACTAGCAGCCTGTTTAAAATTCAAAGTTCTTGATACTGCCACATAATTTCAAAACAAGTCAACTATAGTAACTAAAGAGGTTTCTAGAGACAAGAATGAGTCTTGGATGGGTCGCTCAGTTGTGCTGGAATATCTAAGGTTATGTCTTTCATTTGGATTCCTCTACAATCAAGCTTCTGCTCTGAATGTGCATCCTTACTCGTCTCTAGGTGGCCAATGTGGAGCTGTATTACAAGGCAGTTCAATTCTATTTGGAATTTAAACCTCTGTTGCTCAATGATCTACTGATGGTGTTGTCCCCTCGGCTTGACCACACTCGTGCTGTCACCTTCTTCACAAAGGTAATTTTCCTACTATCCAGATCAAAGAAAAAAAAAAAGTTGCAGTTGGAATAGCATTTAGCTGTAGTAGCATTTTAAAATGCTTAGCTACTTCACTGCCTCACAGGGAAGATGCTAGGAGACCTCAACAAAAAATTATCTTGACTTAAATTTATCTACCTAATTCCTTGAAGGTTAAACAGCTACCACTGGTTAAGCCTTACCTGCGCTCTGTTCAAAATCACAACAACAAATCGGTGAATGAGTCCCTGAACAACCTCTTCATTATTGAAGAAGACTACCAGGTACGTCTTGTATTGAAACAGTAATATCTGGAACAGATATTGACTTCTGTGTTGTATATGCTTCATAGTAGAAGCAGCTATTCCTGAATTTCAAAGTTCTATTCAAGCTGGCTTCTGTGTCAGTATTAACCTAATATTCTCGGTCTGCGTTTAATGTCTAGAAACACAGGCTTCTCTCTCATTTTCAGTAGTTTTTTAACTGCTTGCTATCAAGTTGAATTCCTTAAGTATATGTTCTTTGACACTTCAAACTGAACTAGTGGTGGCTAGCCAAAGATTAAGTGGACAACCGTTAGTGGCTTTCTGGGAGCTTCTCGGGTCATTCCTGCTGGGGATAGACTGGCTACTTTGTTATGAGTGTGACAGGATCAGCTTTTCTTTAAGGCAAACAGTGGATGCTAAGGAAAGAACTCACAGAAAGGGCAAACAGTTATGATGTCTAGCTATTCTACTGTTTTTGGAGAACAGCTGTCTAGTATTTAGAGGCTCTTAACCTCAACAGTTGCTACTGAAAAATACTAACTGGAATACCTTAAGCTACATGTGTGTCAAACATCAGCTTCTCAAAAAAAAAAAATATCTCGCTGCAGGTCTGGCTAGAATACTTTATCCTCCTAGAAGTAGGAATACGGAACTAAGATGTATGGAAAATGTTTGCATCTTTGTGTAGGCAGCTGTAAATTTGAGGTGTAAGTAACTTTTTTTTCTACTTAACGCAGGCTCTTAGGACTTCTATAGATGCTTATGACAACTTTGACAACATTTCTCTTGCTCAACGTTTGGAGAAACATGAACTAATAGAGTTCCGAAGAATTGCTGCATATCTCTTCAAAGGAAACAATCGCTGGAAACAGAGTGTAGAACTCTGTAAGAAAGACAGACTGTATAAGGTAAGACCACTACAAAGGTCTGGTTTGGCATACCTGGCTTGTTTGGAGACCTGTGACTTTCTAGTAAAGCTCCATCTTTTCGGATGCCAGTAGGTGGTGCCTGTTGCTAATCTGGCAAATCTCGCTTTGGAGTGGCAGTAGATGGACAGATTTCTTGGAAACAAGTCGTAGACTGCCTCCTCTCTGCTAATGTCAGTAATAGGTTGCAGCTTAGTTAAATACTACATCCATGTCAGTGATTGTACTATGGCACCTGAGGCTAAACAGACTCTCTCCTGTTGTAGGATGCGATGCAGTATGCTTCAGAATCCAAAGATACTGAGTTGGCAGAAGAGTTGTTGCAGTGGTTCTTGCAGGAGAACAAGAGAGAATGCTTTGGTGCTTGTCTCTTCACCTGCTACGATCTCCTGAGGCCAGATGTTGTCTTGGAAACGGCGTGGAGGCACAACATCATGGACTTTGCCATGCCATACTTTATTCAGGTCATGAAGGAATACTTGACCAAGGTAAGAGCAGGTGCTTCTCCAGCACTGAAAGCTTGTTAGTCACTGTGATGTATGCCTTGAGACTGTCTGCTTGCTACTAACATTGATATGGGCTTTGTCAAATGTCTGTCTGTCCATGTCCACACTTATTTTTCAGTCCATCTGGGGAGAGACTTCGCCCTCTAAGAGACTGAAACACTTGCAGACTCCACCCTATCTACCAATTACAGAACCTACATCAGTAGTATTTGCCTGACCATGGGCAGTGTCTTAAAGTAGTTCCAGGATTCAGGCTTTTCATATGCCGGGTCAGTCAGGAATCCCGGCTGGGATCAAGCTATAACTAAATTCTAGACTGTATACTAAAAAAGCTTTATAGCTAGATCTTGAGTTAACTTGGTCTGCTGTGCATTTAACCTAAAATGTGGCTGATACTTAATGGCACTAATTATGACTCAGCTTTTGTTTGAAGTGACTTAAGATGGGGAAAGTACTTGGTAATGCTCTGACAGATTTGAACCAGATTTGAGTTAAATACCAACTGTCACTAGGCAAGATTTGCCCAGCTGAAGCTTTTAGAGTATCTCCCAGTGAACTGGTGTAAAATCCTTAATGATTAAGATTTCTTCTGTGAGAAGTAAAAGCTTAACTCAATGCTTGAGTCAATGAAAACTAGAGTGCCTGTTTGTCTAGAAGATTTGCCTGGCTGTTACTTCTAAAGGCAGGACTACTCTGTAGTCCTATAGCAGTTTACTACCCTTAAACGCTGTATTTTGGGGGAGGTGGGGAGCTATCTAAGCAATAGCATTGCTTGTCAGATATGCCTGATGTACCAAGCTAATACTAGGCCTCTCTTGAGAGTAGTAGTCTTGGAGCAGGATTCTTAAAGATTAAAATTTCATGATCTGCTAAAGAATGAGGATATAACTGTAGCGTAGCTAATGAAATCAATGCAGTAAGATCTAGCAATAAGCAGAGCTGCCTTTCTAAAGCAGATACTTCTGGTGTATCTTTGTTTTTACTCGCCTGTACCTTAATTATTTCTTCCCTGACGCTTTTGTTTCTACCTTTTATATGCTAAATATGGAATTTGATTTTTCTAAGCTGCACCTTCTGAATTCCTTTGCAGGTTGATGCAATAAAGGAAAAGGTGAAAGTTGATTCTTGTTTTCCATCTTTAAGTCTGGAGGACTAAGTCTAAGGATTCTGCATGAGTTTTTTTCTTTCCTATGTTTACTACACTGCTGCTACTGCTTTTCCCTCCAAACAAAATATCACTAAAGCATATGCAAATTGTTTAACTGTACAAGTAGCTAGTGCTGTAGGACAAAAGTAGATTCATTTGCTACTAATAAGCTAATAGATCCTCAGGAAGGGCATACAGGTGATCAGTTGGATCACAGTCAACCTGGTATCGAAAGGATACTCAAGTGCTACTATTTGATGGCCAAACTGACTGAAAGAACCTCGTACAATAAGAAATAATGAAGTCTTGGACCACTGTCTCTGAACCATAAAACAATATGGCATTTGCTAGTTTAAGGACTGTGATCCAGTTTCTGATCTCTTGACCGTTACTAATGCGTGCTGACAGTAGGCAGAATAGATACTAGCTGCTTCAGAAGAGACTCTTCCTCATTCAGGTGTCCAGTTCTTATGGTGGTAGTCTAATCCACATGGTGCTCTAGTTCACATAGCAACTTAAAACTTCAGCTGTTAGACAAAGTCTGTGGTTCTCTTCCCTGTAGTAGATTTCTTGTAGTTGTGCAAAAAAGACTGCCTTCCAAGCTCTTCAGCTTCACTAAACTTCTCTTGCTACCTCATTTTAAAAAAAAAAAAAAAAAAAAAAAAACAACAAAGGTAATGCTTATTGATCTTCTGAGGCTACTCCGAGGCTTGCCTTTTGCTATGCAATTTTGCCCTTCTGAAGGGCAATCTCTAAGGTTTGTGTCCATCTGCTCTGTACAAATACCACTCTGATTCTCCTTAGACCAAAAGTCAGCCCTAGTGTGAGTTTTCCATTAATGTGGTTGAGCAAAGGGCGAACAAACTGACAAATGGCTTGAAGATGGACTAAATGCAAACTGCTTCTTGGTGACAAGATGTCTGTAATTACACCACTGGAACTCAAGGCTAACCTGACTAAAATGCATAGTGTAAGGTCCTTCAGCAGCTAGTAAGTGAGGCAGTAAGAAAGCGTGTGTGTGAAAAAAGGTAATTGAACTGCAGTGTTTGCATAAACTACGCATGTGTAGCAGTCATTGCAATTACATCCCACTATTCCTTAAGCTACAAGGCATTGCTGTGGGCTGCGTGTGGTTTTTTGGGGGGAGCCTGTATGGCAGTCATCTTCAGACCTCACTCTTGCTTCAGTACTTTTGCCTCTTTTTCATGCACACATAACACAATAACATTGAATGCATGTTACTTTTCCTCTGCAGCTTATTGCAGTCCCTGTGGAAAAGCCTTTAAAACAATCTTGCTACAAGTGTGTAGGGTACTGAACCCGGTGATGCTTAAGCAAGTGGTGTAAGAACCACCCTGCAGGCTGGTTTCAAACTTGCGCTTGTTATTGTAAATACTTGTTTAGCTCTGAGGTGAGGCATCAAAACTGGGTCAAAAATGCATTAAAAGTCCTGGGCTGGAGGCTTTTCAAGTGTGCCTAAGCCAAATGCCTCTGCTTAGTAGCAAACTCTGCACATTCTCCTTGGATTTGCATCTCTAAACTTGTGCTTCTGTGTTCAGTGTGTTGCTATTTGAGTTAAAAACAGCGCAGTTCTCAGCACGGTGTCTGGAAAGAGTCTCGAAGCATTGGCATACATTCCTGCACACTTTGACAGCAGCAAGCCAGATACTGGTGTGAAGCAACAAAAAGGCTTGCCACGAAAGCCCAGTCAATGAATGAACTCATAAAGCTCAGGACTTATGCCGCTTCCTGGATTTATGCCTCTAACTGAGGTTACAAATTAATAGGTTTATGGAACACATGTTGTAATTCACAACTAGAATGAAGAAAGCCATTAGAGCTGCCTGCAAATATTTGCTAATGTAGCACAGTTAAGCTGAAAACTGTTCAACTCATGGATGTTGGTGTAGCTGAATAAGTAACGCTGACCCTGCGTCAGTACAGGAAACCCGTCTTCAAATTCCTTTATTAAGGACACAAATGAAATGAAAGACTAATCTGGTTTGTGAGTTGTCTTACTGTTTTAAAAAGTAATTGGCATGATTGTCTGACTTTATTCTAAATCTTATCTCCCAGGTAAAATATCAATACCTAATTCTTGTGGTTTTAGTTTCAGGGCCTGCCTTAGAGTGTAGTAATGCTGAATTTCCTTGGATCTGTTTTAGTAACAAGCAATACTTCACTACAGAACCAGTTTCTTCTCTTGCCTTTCTGTAGGGGTGGGCTAACAGCACAATTGCACTTGCTGTGCAGCAGGGTAAAGCTGGCTAGTCTTGTCTTGTTACTGCGTATTAAGCTCGAACAAGTTGAGTATTTGTGGGTTTAGGCTGACTGCCACACAGTTCTAGAGTGGAAAAAAGCAAGTCTTATACACATGCATTCTCTGCATTTGAACTTAAATTGCATGAGTGAATGGGTTTGGAAAGTGAAATCTTGAGGCTCAAGTGACATGTCGGATGCTATTGCAGTCTGCCGTATACAAATACCAACTTTGGATTACTTTGCCTCAATGTTATATTCGGGGAAACTTCTCCAGGTCTGGGCATTATCTTTGCAATTGCTCCAACACCAAAGGTCTCCAAATGACATCGTGCTAAAATCTGAGTTCGTGTCCGAAGGCTGTTGTTTGAAGTAGTTGGAGCAATGCTGACTGAGCTTACTGGTGTCACAGTAGCTCTAGTCCAGTATGGGACCTTTCATACAAAGCTTCAGCCTGGAGTGAGCTTTCAAAGAAGTTCCACAAATCCCTCAATTAGGGATTTTTTTTCAGGAAACGGACAATCTTGACTGCACCAGTACCAACATTGCTACTTGAATTGATCTTAACTTGTAAATGGTCTCCTTTTCTTGATGGGTGTTAACATACCACTAAGGCTTTTCCACTTCTCTGCCATGAATAAGTACCTCTTTTAGAGGAGTTTTTTAATTGTTGGTCTCAATTCCAGGTGGATAAACTGGATGCATCAGAGTCTTTGAGAAAGGAAGAGGAGCAAGCTACGGAAACACAACCTATCGTTTATGGTAATGTTTTAGTTCATATGTTGTCAGTTAACACATTCTGCTTTTAAAACAACACTTCTTGAGTCATGGTTTTTCCCAAGGAAATCCTTGGAAATGGGAGAGTTCTTCATGTGAAATCAAGTCTTAAGGGAATGTGTTCCAAAATACTAGATGAGGTACAACTCTAATGCTGCTGCTAAGATTGGGTATGGACTGCAGGTTTTAAGATTGTCCTAGCTCATACTAGGGAGTTAGTGTTCAACACACAAATGTCTCTGGGGAAGTTGCAGGAATTCTGCCGACTGAACTCTCAGTACCAAGGAATGAAGATGAAACTGTTCTGTCTTCCAGGTCAGCCACAGCTAATGTTGACAGCAGGACCCAGTGTCGCAGTTCCTCCACAAGCACCTTTTGGCTATGGCTACACTGCACCTCCGTACGGGCAACCGCAGCCTGGCTTTGGGTACAGCATGTAAGATGCAGCACAAGTCAGTTTGGAGCTAGCGTATTTTCTTACTGAAACTCCACCGTCCCTCCCCGCTTTAACTCATAACAGGGAAAAGCAAGAGTTCTGCCTCGTGTTCTTGTAACCTTTATTTCATGAAGGACTGTTTTTTCTAGCGCAAACTATTTGAATCACTTATGTTAAATCTTTTTCACATTCCATGTCATTTAGGCTTTACTTTAAAAGGGGAATAGTTTAAACGACTTTGTTCAAGTGGGCTTTTGCAGGACTGCTTATTACCATTAAGTCTATTGTGAAGATTCTGATTTGCACTCTATAGTGTTTAAACTCTAATATTGAATCTTAAGTTCATTGTATGTGAGCAGCTTACAGTATGTACTGTCTATTCTAAATGCATTTAAGTCTCACTGTATATTCGGAGAAAGCTGAAGCGAAGATACTTGTATTTGACCTTGCAAGACTGCTGACAAGAGACAACACTAATCAGCATATCCTACCCTGGTTGGATTGCATAGCTCAAAAAGAACTTAAAATGCGTACAGACAACCTTGCCTGACTTAAAATGAGTAAAAGTTTTTCCTTAACCTATGCAGGTTTTTCCAGTTACGCATATAGAAAATGCTAGTGTCTTTTTGCTCACTCCATATGTAACAGATGACCTTATGTTGTGCTGTATCCTGTGCTTTTGTGGGACATTCCATTCAGGAACAGAGCACCATGATTCCAATCTGTGTATTTACTAACCCTGCCCTGAGGTTTGTGTATGTTGGATATTGTGGTGTTTTAGATCACTGTTTTGAGTGTACAGAAGAGAGAATTCAAGCATATTGCTGTTCAGTTTTGTTTGTGCAATTTGAAATTACTCAATTTAAAAATAAATTACTGGACTGTGGACATGCTGCATAGTGGTAGCTTCACTTTACTGTCTTCAAAAAGGACCTTCAAACTTGAGCCAAGTATTACAGTGCTAGTAGTATGGGGCATGCAAGTGTGTGCATTCAAGGGGATGAGGGGCCATTACAAGAGCAGCAATGGAGACCATTAGTGGTGTCTTGCACTGAGGGGGCAATACAGGAAAATACATCATGCTTTTTCTATAGAAAGATTACGCCAGAGAGAAGAAAATAGCACTTTTCAATAGCTGGCTGCATTGTGGTCAACTACAGCACATTTGACCAGACGATACGTTAGGATTTGTGGTAGGGTGTGTCAGTTAAATTGAGATCATGTTCTAGGTATGTAAGTTGCCTTAAATATATTTAGCTTCAAATAAAATGGACTTAAATGTTTCTCTATGAATACTGTCATATTTGAGTGTAATGAGTATTACAGCACTGGCCATATTTGTGATAGATGTAGAAGCTTCTGTGTCTTAACCAGGAGCTGTCCTCAGTGTCAGGTTCCAGCTCTGAGGCTGGATCCCCTTCCTGCTTGCTCCTGTGAGCTCCACAGCTACGCTGTGTGATCCTGTCAGCCGAGCACTGCAGCAGTTCCATGGTGGGTGTCCGCAGCTGCGTGGGCTTAACCTGTTGTAAGAGGCTGTAGGTCTTTGTTCAAGAGTGTGGTGGAACAGAATTCTGCAGTGAGTAGTGTCAGTCTTTGAAAAGTATTATGCCTAAGTAAGAAGTGCGGTATAAAAACTTCTCTATTCACTGTGTTTATTGCACTTGCTCACGCTTGCATTTCAACCCCGCTGATGTTCCTTCTGTGTCTGTAAATGTGACAGACAGAGACAAATCCTTCTATTCCCTCTTTTGCAACATATTGCATAGGTACTCAAGGGGAAGACATAGCTGAGAGGCCGTAAAAGAAACGTGCCTGCCAGCACAGTTCTCCAGAAACAGCTTTATTATAAAACTGACTTGGAGGAAGTCCACCTCACTAGAAGTGCAGGAACTTGCCTTTTATAGTGTTAATGCTACAACCAAGCTGCACGGGTAGAATTTACAGGAGCCATGATCGGGATGATCTGAACTTTGTCTAGTAACTTCTATAATGGAGTGCTTCCTTAAACCCAAGAAGACCTGTTAATTCTAAGTAAAACAGGATTTAAGTTAGTCCCTGTAGGACAACCCATTTATATATGTAGGGTAACTCCCTAAACCTTGGCTAAACCATGCCTGCTGACCTGCTTGCAGATTCCTGCAGGTGCAGTAGCTACACAGACACCTCCAGAAAGGAGCATGGCTTACAGCTGCTCCCCGCAACTGTTTACTGGCTCTTAAGGTCTGGGCTGCAAAGCCTGTTTAACTTGGTCAGTCTCATACCAGTTACAAGCTATTGCATCAGTTACTCTATTAGAAACCGTTCATGCAGGAAGCTGGCTACAGCTACCCCCAGCTGTATGGGGCAATTTTTAACTGCTTCAGCAGTTAATCTTTTCTGAATTAAAGAACCTCTTCAGCAAACCCTTCTGTAAGGCAGAGAAGGGGAACCTGTCATTTTCAGCACATGTAGTAAGGCTTCTATTCAGCCAGTAAACCAAAGTGCAGAATCCTCTATCAATTGAACAAGTCTTAAATATAGCGGGTTCTTTCCTATGGGTAGTAGAATTCTGCCAGCGCTACTTTCCTCAATTCCACTGAGCCCAGCATTTTCTTCTGCACTTTAGAACAGACTACGGAAGTGAGAGAAACTCATAAACAGCATTAATACTAAACTTTGCAAATTTATATCTCTTACAAAACCTGTGTTTTTTATTTATACTGTGAGAACATATGGAAAAATCCCAAAACCTGGATTTTATCCTTTCAGTACTGATACACACCCATGCATTCAGATTTCTTTGGTCCCCAGTTTAGTAGAGTTTTAGGTGACCAGAAACTTTATCTATTACATCAGCTGGTCCCGGTCCAATACCAAGGACTGTCCGGGAGCCTGGAGCTATCTGAGTACGACCTGCGTCTTGTATTAAGCTCACAGTCAGTCCGAGGTGTTTAGCGTCAGCCAGGAGCTGGATCAGAGTCTCTTCATCAGGGGCTTTGAGGACCACTTTAGGTTGTCCGCAGTACTCCCACTGTTTCAAGAGTTCGGGATTTCTTCTCTGAACTTGCTTGTAGGCAGAAACAGCAGCATGGGAACACTGTGCCGCTACTTTACCCTTTCCCATCTTCAAGTCATTGCGGACAATCAGCACCATCTTGAACTCCCCGGACTCTCCCATGACGTTCGCTTCGCTCCCCAGGTTGTTCGCAGGCGCAGTCATTCCAGCTCTGGGCTGCCTTAAAAGCCTCCCGCGAATGCCCCATCCCAGGCACACTCCGCATGCAACTCCCGCGATGACGCTGAGGAACCCGGGTTTAGACAGATAATCCATGATGGATTTTGGAGACTGGCTATTAAAGGGGGCGGGAGACAGAATTTATTTGAGCGTTTTTCAGCTTGTGAGAGTGCACCCGGTTATTTGGAGACAACATTTATTAAAAAAAGGACTATTTCATCTTGACGCGTTGGGAAAGGACGTTCAGAGACTTTTCTTGGAGCAATGTCTCCTCCTTTCCCAGCGACAGCTTTTTAAATCGCAAACACGTCACTGGTGACAGGCTTCAACTCAGGAAGCAGAACTAAGGAAAAAAACGCGAATTATATGAAAGTTACACCTAAAACCGGTGGGAGAAACGGTAAAACGGTGGGCGTTTTTCAAGTCAACACCCAAAACTCACTGAAGGGCTACTTCCCGGGGAGGGGAGCGAGGGGCGCAGCGGAGCCGCCTCCAGCTCCCCCGAGGACTGCGGCAGCTCAGGCGGCCACGGCACCGCCGGGCCCCGCGCTGGCAACGCCCGCTGGAAGCGACTGCACCGGGTAAATCTAAACCTGAGGGAAGAAGGAGACAAAAACCGAGGGCGAAACGAACCGTGCCGGGCACCGCCGGGGCGGGGAGGCCCGTGTCCCCGCGGCCCTCCGGGAGGCGCCGGCGGCCGTGAGCGCCGCCCCCCGCCGCCGCTTACCTGCCACGCGCCCACCAGGCCGCTGCCGTCCCGCCGTCGCCCGGAGGTGACGTCACCAGCGCGTGCCAGCGACAGGCGGGAGGGAGGGGCAGGGAGTGAGGCGCGCCGGAAGGGACGCGCACCGGTGGGCGGGAAGGGGCGGACTTGGCTCTGCCCCTACTTCCGGGTTGGCCCAGGCCCAGCGGGAGCTGCCGGCGCGGAGCGTGGTGAGTGGGGCGCTGCGGGCCGGGGCCGGTCGGGGGCTCGGCTCGGCTCGGCTCGGCTCGGCTCGGCTGCCGCAAGGCCTTCCCCGGCGGGCGAGGCTCCGCGCCGCCGTCCCCTCAGCGGCACCTGCCCCGCTCCCCCCATCGCGCCCCCTCAGCGCCGACCTCGGGGCCGCTCCCCTCACGGCCGCCCCGGCCGGGGGATGCGCGCCACCCCCTCCCCCCCGTCTCCATGGTGACAGCGCGAGCCCTGAGGGAGCGCGGGCGGACCGGGCTGCGCTGGTGGCGGGCAGCGAGGCGGGAGGTCCGGCCCCGGGCCGGCGGGGGGAGGCTTTCGGGGGGTCGGGAGAGCCGCCAGCGGGCGGGGTGGGCGGCGTCCCGGGGCACCGCGACCCAGCGACCGCCCAGGCGGTGTTGTGCAAACCTGGGGCCGGGAGGGGTGGCGGGAGAGGCCCGGCGGGGCCGGGAGAGCTGGCGGGGTGCGGGAACTGCGTGTGGGGTAAGCGGGAGGCAACGCCGACTGAGCGTTGCAAGGGTGAGGGAGGTCGGGAGGGGAAGGAGCCGTCCCCAGGCCGCTGGAAGTGCAGGAGGAAGCTCGTCGCCGTCGTTCAGGGCGAGAGCTGTGCTGCTGCTAACTCATCCCCCGTCCCGCTGGAGACCTGCTCTGCTCGGGACGCTTCACGTCACGCTGGACAAAGCCCCGGAAGCTGTAGGATAGAATCGCCCTGCTTTGGCCCGAGGGACGATGCCTGATGACACAGTGAGAAATTCATCCTTCTAGCTGCAAAGAGTCGGATACCGATGGTCTTTGTCTGCTTCTCCAGTAGAAATGTGTTGTGATTTCCCAACTGGGTTGCTAACTGCATCCTCTGCATCGTGCCGCCTATCCTTGTTCCTAGAGACTGTGGCTTGTCTTACGGACTTGAGTGGTTAGGCCAAATCTGTGAAGACTCTTAATGTCTCATATCTGTTGACTGAAGTTAAGCACTTAGATGTGTTTGTCTGGTTTTTAGTTCTCTGGCCAATGTCATCTAGTGATTACAGAAGGTAATAAAAGGAGTAAGAGTCCTGTTTTGGTCCAGTTTTGCTTCTTAGATGTTTGGCAAGTCACATAGGTGACCTGAGGGAAGGGGTAATAAGTTTGTTTGATAGTGGCTGTTTATCTATAAAGTGCTGTGAATCCAGGTTATCCACTTTGAACTGCACATATGACATTTCTTCAGGATTCTCTCCTGTCCTTGTTTTCTCTGCTGTGTGCTTACCAACAAGTGGGTATCCTGGTTTAGTTAACGTTAATAATATGGGTTGAGCACTCTGAGGCGAAGAGAGTGTGATATTACTCTTTTATGCCTTGGAGCATATGAATTATTTCTGAGCAGTGGCTTTTGGTACTGTTTTACTGTGAGGACTTCTGCTCTTCTAAGGCTGTTTCACCCCAGTTCCCACCAGATGGTCGATTGGGGGTTGTCGTGCTTTATACCATCTTATCTTATGATAGTGCATATGAGCTATTCTTAATGCATTAATTTACCTATTGAAATGGGCTTCATTATGTCAGTCCTCTTTCCTTCAATCCATTATTTCTGCAGCATGGGTTGGACTTTTCTTTATTCCTTATTAGTCATAAGTGGCAGTTGTAAAGATTGCTTCCTCCCATGTTTTCAGAGGAGAGTTTGAAAAAACATGTTTCCAGTTGTGCAATGGGAGGTGAGCACTAATTATTAATTTGAGTTAAGCTCTGTGTCCTACTTAACAGCTGAAATCAATGGTACTTGTAATTTCTGTGGGAAAGGTTAGGAGGAGACTTAGTAGCTTTTGAGTGGGTAGTAGCAATGAGGAAGGTGAGTATACTGGAAGCAAACCTCTTAGCTGAAACGTCTGCAGTATTTCCACCTTAAAGCTTTTTTCCTGTGGTTGTCTTTGAATATCTTTTGACTGTCATAGCTGTTTCTGACTACACCTTGTAAATACCTCTCCTTAGAATGTTCTGTGTAATTAGTGCATATTTTGAGATCTTCTCTTGTTTCTTAACAAGGTTTGGTTTTAAAACAAAAAACTGTTGCTCCTGATGTATGGTAAGAGGAGGCCAGTTTTTCCAGTATAATGGTGATGGGAAACATATTATTATCTGCAGGTTAAAACTTTAACTTCTGTTACTTGCGGAGAAGTGTGAGTTGGATGGACTTTGCTGTTCCATGAGAACAAAGAGCACGGCCTTGAAGCTGTTGCAACACTAAGCGTTTTGTATTCCTGTAGCAGGTTGGAACCATGGTCATGGGGCAGCACCTTGCTGGTTTTGGTGCTGTGCTGACCAGGTGGACCCAGGAGACAGTAAGATGTTAATAGTGAGGCAGGCAGTTGTTCAGTGCATTTCAAACTTGTTGAAAGAATATTCTTCTCTCTTACAAGGCTCAGAATTAGCCTCTGTGATTCACCTTGTACGAGCAGCGTATTCTCATTGAACGGCCAAGGCAGCCATAGTGTAACCTGAATTGGTTGCAGTTAGAGACTGTTAACATCTGTGAAAAGCAGAAGTCGTCATCTAAGGAGTATGTTTCGGCTACCGTTTTCTGTGAGGTTTGTTAGGCACTTCTGTTCATTCCCTTTCGTCTCTGCTGTACCTCCTCTTACAGAAGAAGCACACTGGATTTAATGGCTGGGCGGGTTCAAGCACCTTCTTGTGGGGAAACTGTCTCCCAGCACTTACAAGATAGCATAAAGGCAAAGTTCCTACCAAATCTGCACGTTGCACCAGCTGCTGGAGGAGTCAGAGGTGGCGATTCGTAAGGCTAGGTTTATACTCTTTATTTTTCTAACTCTTCGTTCTTTCCTAGTGAAATTTTAGCAAGCTTTTTTTTGTGCAGAATGTGTTACCATCTTGTGACAATTCCTGTGACCTTTCTTTCCTCTGTGCCTTTTGGAATCATAGGGAGGCTGACGGTGGAGAGCTTGACTGCCACCTTTTGAAGGCAGAATGCAGTCTGAGGGCTGTGAGACAAACATCTTGGCAGATAGTATGTGTGTGGATTTCTGCGTAGCCCTCAGGAACTGAGGATGTGAAAGATACTGTGTCTGTTTAGTCACCTGAATATCAAGTTATGGTCTTTCTTCCAACGTTGTGTGGCCCCTCTTTCCAAAGCCTTCCTCTCTGCTCGTGTCAGTCTTTCCAAGTCATCCGTTTTGCTGAAAGGACTGCTCAGGCATACATGACGTGCCCTCCCCAAGAGGTGCTTTATTGTGGCACGGATCAGTGCTGTGGTAGCACTTGTCACTGAATCCCTGTATGAGAGAGGGCATGAAGTACAGTGTATGATAATGCTGTCTCATTCAAAATCTGGATATAGTTGATCTGGGTGCTTGGGAAACTGAAGTTAGCACAGCAGTAACGCTACGGAGGTCTCCTGTGATCTCAGATCACCCTCTCAGCAGTGTATTTCACCCTCTCTGATAACCTTGAAGTGGTTTTCTCAGCAGCTGGTTGAGCATTGTCCCAGTCAGCAGAGGAGCAGTCTCATTCTGTAAGCTGTGATCTGCACCCCAGGCTTGCTGCCTCCTGCCAGCGTAAGGAGTGCAGAACTGATCTGTGATCTGCATTGTAGCATGAGGTGCTACACTGATGGTGTTCATGTTCCCAGTTATTTCAATTTGCTTTCTTTTGTTTAAATCTTTTTTTTTTTTGGAAGCTTCAGCAGAAGATCGCTGCGAAGACCTGAACAACCCGAATTTTGTCTTTCCTACCATCTTCCATGCCTTTTCATCTATATATTGTGTAATGACTCTACTGTATTATTATAGCACCTGATTCTACTGCTGGATCTACACAGACAGCCATCAATATTCATGTTTCACCTGAGAAAGCCCGACAGGGAGAACAGTTTAATATATGTGGCCTTAACGGCAGGGACAGAACTTTTAATAATCTCCAGAAGAAAACGGGCAGCATCCCTGAAACTCGTGTTACAACAATGCTAAATCATTCTTTCCTAAAAGATGTCCCAAAGTCTTTTTGGAAAAGCAGAAATTTTAACTCTAAATTGTAAGAGGACTTTTTTTGAAACGCTATTTGGCTAGGAATTGGAAAATAGGTCTGGTGTACAGGGGCATAACCCACAAAATGGAAACCTGTGGTCTTTAACTGAATTACTTTTCCTTTGAGGGATTAAACTATTTCAGTTAGAAAAACATTTTTAGTATGGGAGTAAATGCACTCATATCAAAGTAACCCATTATAGCTAAATCTATGGAGATTTTGAACATCTTTCAGATGTGTCCTAATTTATTTTAATTGAATGCTTCCCATGAGTGTTAAAGGACTGGAAAAAAATCAAGCAGTTACTTTTCTATTTTATTGTCGTCTTTAGGAAAGTTATTAACCTTCAAGTTAGGGACTGTGTCAGTTTTGTATCACATGATGAACAGTGTTATCTTACTCTGTAGGGACAGAAGGTTTGGAAGAGCAGTTGCTTTGGTCTTGAATGTCTACAGAGCCGAGGACGTAGTTGTCTGTTCCACTGGCTTCAAAAACAGAAGAAGTAGTGAAGAGTGACATAGTTACACGGAGCTGGAAGGGTATGTAATGTTTCACTTCAAGACTGATCTCACCCTTTACCTAAATGTGTTCATGTGCCAGGCAGTCTGCCTTTTGAGGGAAAGTGCTCTCCAAACTGTTACTTTGCCAAGAAACCGTTAACTTATTCTCTGTGTAATTTGTTGCCTATGTAGAGCATTTGATGATGGAAACAAAACCGTATGACAGATGTGTAACGCTCTGTAGTTTAGTGCGATTACTTACCCACCTGTGAAAGTCTGGTTTTTAATCTTTTGTTCTCTTTATTGTAACTGAAGAACAGGGATGTAGATAAAGCAAAAGGAATAGTTATCAGAAAAGTTGAGAAGAAAGAAGGAGCAGGATACCGGCAGGATTGGATCATGTGGGTTAAAATGCAAGAAACAGCAAAAGACTAAAAATGACGTGTGGCTGAGGTGGCTGGGAGAAAACATCAGCAAAATGGTGTAAGCTATAAATCTAGTTCTAGCAGCTGTGTGACGAGTAACTTTGATGGAGATGAGAGTCAGGGTTCCAGGGTCTCTTTAAGTAAGAAGTGCTAAGAATTAGTGATTCAAACAATGTCTGGGAAAGCAGTGATATCGTTAAAATAGTTTAACAGCTTCCTTGTTGTTCCAGCATGTTGGAAAGGAGTCTTCCAAAATCCCCATTCTGCTCCTCCAAGTGAGAGTGCAAGCACCCAACTGCCTTGTCTTAAACTGCTTCCTTTTACATCAGTGCACCCAACACTTGGGTGCTTCAGCAGCCTCCCCAGAGCTTCAGAAAGAAGAGACTTCTGTCCTTTTCTCTGATTACGGACTGCAGAGATTGCAGTGCCCAATTTTGTTATGTTCTCATGCTTTAATAGCTTGTTATGCTTTGTCTCACTTATGCTGTGAAGTGCCAGTCACAGTTGCCATAAGCCCTTTTTGTTGACCAATTTACATTTTTACTAGCAATAATTGTCTTTTTATACTTAATGTTATGGATTGCACTAAAGCTGAATAGTGTATTGTGGGCTATTTGTTCAGCCCTACAAAGAAGTTCTTGTGTGAGCGGAGCTCTAACAAATGACCTAAGCAACTCTGATACAAAAACTGTTCAAAGTTGTTTTTCTCACTCTTTTAAATAGTTTATTTTTATGTTTGCTGGTAACTGCTCAATGTATTAGGCAAATTTATTTTTAGGGATGGACTCTCTGTTTTTTTTCAGCATTCCTAAGAATTGAAGTTCTGTTCAGCAGATGGAATTTAATTTCCTCTGGTGAGCTATCATGGATTTGGTGTGGACTTGAGAAAGTGGACTTAGTTAATGAAGGGTAACTCCATTTTGGGTCAGTCTCCCACTCTGATTAATCTCCATGGGGAGACATTAGTGCAGGACTAGTGATTCTAATAGGCGTCAAACAGAGCAACAGATCAGAAAGCTGAGCGTTCTGGATACATATCTTCCAGTTCCTTGTGCTAAGATGCTTTAAGTATAATTAGACTTCGGTAAACCAATGAGTTTTTTCTGAAACCAGTAAGGATTTGGTTTCTGAACTGCAGTCCATTCAGACTTGCTATGTGATAGGTATCAAATCTCCTAGTCAACTGTATTCTTAAATACAAGTTTTTAGAGCTTTTCTGCAGAATTTTTGAACTTTAAGACCTTCTTGACAGCATTTGCCCCACAGAAGTGTGCAAGGGGATTATTTATCTGCTTTGCTGTAAACATTGACTTGTGTACTTGAGGTAGCGTTATGCAAAGCTAATCCCAGATTAGTGCCTTTCCAAGCAGGCAGGGTAAAACTGGCTCTGTTAGTTGAGCTTGTGAAAGCTGTAATATGTACATAACAATGCACCTGAGATCCCTAGGGATTGGTGATTTTTATGTGCTAGTAAGATGTTTGATGGATTGCAGTGGAATCCGTTCATGGAGAGGGAGTGTTGTGCACAGCCTAGATTTTAGCAGGCTGGATTTGCATAAGTTAAAAAGATGAATTTCAAAATGAGGAACGTGTGACTTCCACTTAAGGTTGTTTTGTTTTAACGTTTGTTATATTTAAGCCAACAAAATGTGACTGAAGTTCCCTAAAGCAGAACATTTTTTTTAGCAAGGCTGCATGCAGAACGGCTCAGATGGCTTTTGCTTCCTAAGCAGCTTTCTGTGAACATCAGGCTTTCTAACTGTGGATGCCCAATTTAAATATTTCCCCTCTGCACTTTGAGCTTTGTGTGTGATATACATATGTATGTGTGTATATATGCTTATATTGTATATGTATATAAATAAGTTCTTTTTATATATATATATACACACATATATATATAAAAAATATAAGAGCACCACAAGCAAGTGCAATCAGTAGAAACAAAACACTCCACCATCTTCAAGGTCTTACTGTCCTAATGAAATTAGGAGATGGCTAAACATTTGATCCTTGTATCACTGTAGCAACTGGCCAGTTATCCTCAATTAAGTACTGGTGTAACTCCCCTGACTTCCAGAGTGTCAGGCTGCTATAACACTGATCTGAGGAGAGAAGGAGGTTCACATTCCTCTGGGCTTTGACTAGCAGTTCAGAGCAGACCTTTGATTGCAAGTGACTGCAGAATGATGCTGTAGAGCTCTTACTGCAGCAGGTCAGTCTTCTGTTGTCCTTGGCTGACTACGGAGCCCTTCAGCATTTTTCAGAAGCAAACTTTTGCAAGGCTGTTTTATTCATTTTCTTGGTGGCTTGGGTATTCTTGGGGCCCAAGTTTCAATGAATAAGAACTGTAACATGCAAGAGATTAGTTTCTGCTAGCTTGTTTAACTAGACAGATTTCTATTTCTGCGCATTTCATTTCAGGAAGGAGGTGTTGGAGGAAGGACTCCTTCCCAAGACCTTGATGCTTTTGACTATTGGGTGTTAAGTAAAACCCCTTTAATAATCACATTCTAGCTAGCAATTTTATCTGTAATACAAAGTAATGCACCAGGCTTCTACCTGTTTAGAAGAGAATCTGTCTAGAACTGACTTGTGAAATCCTGGAAATATTAAACAAATACAGTATCTGAAATATTTTAACATTTTATTTTAAAAATTGACAAAATTATTGCCATCTGAATCAGAGGGGCGATCTCACTCCTGTTTACTAAACCTGAGTTGCTGCTTGGCTCTTAAGCCTAATATAAATCAAAGGGGAAGTATTTTTTCTGTAAAACTTTAATTTCCTCCACTAGACTGTTTTATGTAACCTGTCATTTTAATATTGCACTACTTTTCTTTCCAACAAAAGCAGCATATCAAAAGCTGTAAATCATGTTTGCTTACAGGGAGAAATGTAATGCAAATAAGATGCTTTAGCTTTGTGGGACTCTTTTTCCAAAATAAAATTCCAGAAACCGTTTTAAGATTCAAGAGAGGATTTTTAAAGCAAGGAGTCTGGCTGGCTACTTTCTTTGTGTTTGGTTGCATAAGAATTGTCAGCTGCTCAGGTTTGGGTTTTTTAAGGAGGGGAAAAAAAAAAAAGAAGCTCTTGCAACATTCTGATTTATGCTGGCTTCCAGTTATTGCACTATTTACTCTCCTGGATAAGGAAAACCACAGCTGTTCTTCTGGAGTTTTTAAGGCTGATCTCACTAAAGAGGGGCTAAACCAGCAGACAGAATGTACACTTTTCAGAAAAGCTTTCCATCAGAGAGCTCTTTTCCATTGAAGAGTTTACCTTCTCTGGTTTAGAGATATTAGACTCTGCAAAACATGAAATGCAGTGTTCTGTATCTTAGTTACCATATTGAGGGCTATTTTTTTAGGCTGTGTGTTTTTTGAGGTCTACTTGCATACTAACTACCTGGAAGCTTAGTGCCAGAATAGATGCTTTCTAATATGAGAATCAAATCTTAAGCACCCCTCTCTCAGGATTGAACTGAGGTTTGTGTGAAGCTCTGCTGTTTCTGGAGCCCAAACAGTGGGTTGATTAGTAGAAGAGATTGTTTAACAAGCTTTTGTTCAGTTGTTAGAAGTGCAGGAGTTTTGTCATTTAAGTGAAAAATTTAGATTGATGTAGGTGGAAATGTTTTAATCTTTGTCATTGCGGGAATTGAATCACTTTCTCCTTTTTAATGGTGTAATGCAGGGTAACTGTGATTTGGACTTGAAGAACTGCTGGATGCTTCCCTGTATCCTTTGACAATGAAGTAAATGGAGTCTTCATAAGCAGAAACGGAGACATTGTGCTTTTTGGTTTTTTTCTACTATTAGATCCCCACACGTGACTGATCTATGAAATGGCAGAGAATGGAACAGATTGTGACCAGAGACGCATAGGAATGATCAAAGAACAGCACAATGGAAACTTTACAGGTAGGTGGAAAATGACTTAATGTTCTCAGCTGGTCAGCTTGGTGTGTAAAATGGCCAGCACAATACTGAAAAGGAATTTATGTTGGTGCACTTTATGTCCAGATAATGCAAAGGGCCTCAATGTCTAAATCAATCTTGGAAACTTCAGTCACCTTTAAATCTGAAGTCCGGAGGATTTATGTATCGTAAAGCCACAGAATAGTTTTATGCTGTGTATTTCCTTTCAGTTTTCTCTTATACTCTTTTCTCCCTCCAGAGTTCTTATTCTGTAGTTGATATGCATGTGAGCCCTGTAGAGCTGACTTGGGTACCAAGAGGGGCTGCAACAGGTCTGAGCTAAAAAACTAAACTAGCTGGCAAATATGTGGCTGTAGAAGTTGGGCTGCACAGCCCCACCCTTTGGCACTGAAAAGTTAGTACTTGGTGATAAAAATCTGTTTTACTCTGGGAGAAATCCAGTTTAGTCTCCCAATTTCTAGCTTTTCTGTTGACATTTGGCTTCACTATAATTTATCAGTTTCAATGATAAATTACTAACAAAACAGTTAACTACTTCATCTCCTGCCTCACGTCTGTTTTTCCTACTGGTATATCTGAAGTAGGCTTGGGTTAATGTTTAGGACTCATGAAAAATAACCTGAGAACATTTCATGAAGAGCCTTGTGTCACTGAATTATCTGTGCTGTGTAGTATAGCATAGAAATGATAATAATTTTAGTTTGTTTCCTGTCAGCTTTGAATGTGCCAGTTCCATATTTAATTAAGTTTTGTAACTGAGTGATTTCTTAAGTTGTATGCAGTCTTACACCATTGTCTTTTATGATCCTTACTAAAAACAAGGTCGTAAAAAACAAGGTTGAAGCATTTTTATTAGACATATTAAGTGGAAATATAGCAAATAGAAATTCTTGAAGCAATGTTATCCAGTATTCGCCATTGCAGGATTTCTGTTAGTTCATCTAAAGCAACTGATGCTTACAGCTAAGGAATACAAAATTACATGGGCTATGTGACTAACGAGGTATGCAATTTCTATGTAAATATTAGCATCTGATATGGCAGCATGTTTCAGTTACTGGAATAAGACTGAAATAATACATCTTGGGTTACAATATAGTAGGGAATCAGATTAGATTAATATTTTAAATGTAACAGCTTTTTACAAATTTAATATTTATGAATATTATTGCAATGCTTTAAACGCATACAAAACAGAATACACGTTTTGACTTTATGTAGTAAGTGGTGTTTAAACAAGTTTGGTGTCTGTTTGGATACAAGATTTACTTTTGTGTATTTTTTCCATTGTTTTGTGATGTTGTTATTTTTTCCCCTCTTACTTCAGAATTAATTTTCTTTAAAATTGTAAAAATTATTACCGCTCATTAGCTTGACGACCTTTGAACAAGCCATTCTCAGCCAAAAAATAGCCAGGGTTTTTATTAACCTTGACTGTATTGTAAGCTCAAAATAACACATTTATTAGAAGACTCTTTCTTCTATACTTGTATGGTAGTGTACAGTGACTGGTATTTCAGTACTGTCGAGCTCTGCATTATAGCCAAATCACTGCAGTTAA